>NC_092716.1:238739595-239041318 GCF_047496885.1 Scyliorhinus torazame
AGAATGCATCCCCCGACCTTTCGAAAGGGAGGCTATCCCCCTCTGCCTAGATGCATCTACCAGATTCAAACCACCTGTTTGCTATTCTAACCTGCCACTCTGGATTCCATACTCCTGTTCTTGCAAAATCCCACTTCGGTGCAGGCACCTGGTGATTTAAATGCCCAGCAAGTCTCCTCAAATTACATTTGAGCTAACCCCCTGATTCCAGTCCCATCCTCATGATGGCACAATGTTCATGACACTCTGACAATCTGATATCGGATGCTGCTGACTAAGGTTTCTGCACTGTAAGCCAATGTGAGCATAGGCTGGTGGAGCGAAACTGTGGTCAGCAGGAAAAATGAAAAGGCAGAGTAAAAATACTTCCAATTGCAGTAACAATGGGTGGGATTCTCCCAATCCTGGGCCGGGCCAGAGAATCCCTGCGACCAGGCCACGCCGCCCCGACGCCGGCACGCAATTCCCCACAGAGCGGAGAATCGGCGCCATTGGCACCGGCGTGGTTGGCGCTGTGCCAGTCGGGGGCCGCTCTACGCACCACCCCCGCGATCCTCCGGCCCGGATGGGCCGAGCGGCCTTAAGAAAAAAAACGAGTCCCGCTGGCGCTGTTCTAACCTGCTCTGAGCCGGCAGGGACCTCGGCGTTGAAGGTCTGGTGGCAGCCTGTGGGGGGGGGGGGGGGGGGGGGGGGGGGGGGGGGGGGGGCCTCTGGCCCTGGGGGGTGGGCCTCCGATGTGGCCTGGCCCGCGATCGGGGCCCAACGATCGGCGGGCGGGCCTCTCGGGCTGGGGGGCCTCCTTTCCTACATGCCAGCCCCTGTAAGCCCTGCCGCCATGTTGTGTGGGGGCCGGCGCGTTGAAGGAGGCCACTGCGCATGTGCACGTTGGCGCAGCACCACTGCATGTGCGCGTTGGCGCCAGAGCCCATTGCGCATGCGCGGATCCTGCAGCGCACAGTTCACGCTGGGATCAGCAGCATTCGCCCTGGCAGCGGCCCGTTTATGCCGTCGTAAAACGCAACGGCGTTTACGACGGCATGGACACGCTGCCGCGGGATTAGAGAATTACACCCAATGTTTTTCCAACCCACTTAGTGACTCGAATTAATCCCAATGAAAAATATAATCATTATTTCCCCTTTATTTCCTTCTTTTAAAGAGTTGGAAAATTATGAGAGCAATAAAGTGTGAGGGCTGAACCTGTTCACTTGAAAAAGACAATTACATGGGATGGAAGGGACAGTACTGAAGGTAAAGATTGTTTTCTATTTTCATCCTTCTCATAGAAGTTGGAATGAAAGAAACAACAAATGAATGATGATGGATTTATTTAGCACCTTAAGTCGTGCGGCTGTCACTAAGTACCTTAGAGGCCATCAGAAGATTAGGAAAAATCCTCAGATTAATTCCATTCTCACTCTCAAGGGAATATGTCAAGTAGTTAATCCACTGAACCCAGAGGCAGCTTCAACCCGCAGGAGACTCCATTGAATCAATAATCCTGCAATAGGACAGTGTTTGCTGATGCCCTTGAAGAAGTCTGCCCACAGCGCTTTAATAGGCTCCCCGGTATCAATTTCCCCGATGACAATGCCAATATTATTGCACTGTCACTGAGAGGGAATCTCATGAACGATTAAGGCATGAGCAGGCTGAGCAGGCAATCAGATTGCAGAATTCTCAGACATGCAAATCATGAGTAAATAATGCTGATTCATTGTTTAATCACGTTACAGCGAGGTAAATAAAGATGTGCAAATACACATGGGATTAAGGTAAAAATATATTTCCAACAAAAATAAAAATTAATTTGTGTTATTTTTGATAATCTATGGAATTTTCTCATGGAATTCTAAAATTAATTCTTCAGTCAGAGGTGCTGTCCAGCAGTAATTATGTCTTACTGCACCTTGAACAACTCAGTTACACTTCATTCAAACAAGGCTTAACTTTCTGAATGGCATTTAGTAGCGAGCCAAAAATATGAAATTCACCTTACATATGTGCAGGGCTGGTTTAGCTCAGTGGGCTAGACAACTGGTTTGTGATGCAGAACAAGGCTAGCAGCGTGGGTTCAATTCCAGTACCAGCAGAGAATTCTGAATTCCAGAATGTGGTGATTCAGGGCTTTTCACAGTCACTTCATTGCATTGTTAATGTAAGCCTACTTGTGACAATAAAAGTTTCTAAGCCGACTCCATTTGCAAAGATGGCAATAGCTCACCCTGTGGAGAATCAGGGTATTGCTGACAGCAACTTAAAGAGTTGGACCTGGACGGGGATCGGCCTCCCCACATCCTCACCCACTCCAGCAGCCCAGATGAAATATTAAGCTCCAGTGAGAATT
This sequence comes from Scyliorhinus torazame, assembly GCF_047496885.1. Taxonomy (NCBI): domain Eukaryota; kingdom Metazoa; phylum Chordata; class Chondrichthyes; order Carcharhiniformes; family Scyliorhinidae; genus Scyliorhinus; species Scyliorhinus torazame. The sequence continues at coordinate 238,741,943 of NC_092716.1, forward strand.
GATTGGCATAATGTGGGTCTTCAGCACCTCACTCAGGAGGAGAGCTGCAGGCCAATCGGATTAATCAGCAGCCTTCGAGGATTTGCCTGGAACAAAGTCCTGGGAACGAGAGGCAGTTGCTTCAGGGCAGGGAGGGTAGAGAACTCCGGGGGGTCCTGAGGGAAAGACCAGGGAGCAGAGGGTGTAGTCCAGAGGTCACTGAGCCTTAAGGGGAGGGAACCCCCAACTGCTGATCGAGGCACCCTCCCACGTGCATGAGGTCCGACTATCTTTATTTACACAATTTACCTCCCCACCACCCCTCCTCCCAAGCTAGCATTCACTGCCCAGCCTAAAAATATAAGCTGAGTGGGAAGCAGCTCTTAAGTGGTGCTAAAGTTACCACTTAAGGGCCTTAATGCAGGCAAGAGTGGGCTTCCTGTCCAAGGTCAAAATGCGTTGCCTATTCCTAGATGCCAAGGCAATGGTGGTGGGCTTTACATTGACAAATCAATGAAGAAAGCACTTGAGTGGAGTCCAGCTGTTGCCGATTCATTGATAGCCGTTACACGCTAATGCTCAAGAATAAATTTACACCACTTCCGGGTGCGGCTATGCAGAGCTAGGTCGCATATTCGGCAGCTCCCGCTTGGAACGGACTTTTGGGCTCTTTTACAGGGCCCCCACGGCATTTGTTTGACATTTCCCGGTGTGGGAAGAAGACTGCAGCATTCCCCTGACAGTGTCCCCCAGGAATGTTATGTCTTTTGGATACCAGACCCGGCAGAAACAGTAAAAGATTTGGCTGTAACTGCAGGATAAACAGAGCCTCTTCCAGCATGCAGGCGGGGGAATGGCAAGCTTAAAGCTGCAATCTGACTTGACTCTATCAAAGGTGAATTCTAGCAGCAGAGGGAACAACTGTGAAAAGATCTACCAAGGCCATTGAAGAAGCAGGGACGAGGCTTCTGGAGGAGTAGGTCGCACATTCGGCAGCTCCCGTCTGGAACCGACTCTCAGACCTTTTTCAGGAGTTTCCATAGACTTTTTGGGGCAGACTGGTGAAGCAAACACTGCCAACTTCCATGAAACGGACCAGAGGTGTAACGGCCAAAGGAGCGGCCTGGAGCAACGGGAGAAGCGAGGGAAAGAAAACAAAATGGCGGCAGCCAGGGACAAAGGGGGGCTGCAGGAGTTCATCAAGCCTTGCTCCGAGATGCGCAAAGAGATGTTGGCGCCTATGCTTTCGGCAATTTAAGGACTCGGGATCACGCAGAAGGCCCACGAAGCTAAGATCCAGGAGGTACAGAAAAGAGTCAGTCAGAACGAGGACGAGCTCGTGGGCCTGGCGGTGAGAGTGGAGCAGAACGAGGCGCTACACAAGAGGTGGGCGGGAAGACTCGAAGACCTGGAGAACAGGTCGAGGAGAAAGAATCTGCAAATCCTGGGTCTCACTGAGGGAGTTGAGGGGGCTGATGCCGGGGCATACATGAGCACGATGCTCGAGGCGATGATGGGCACGAAGGCCCCTTCGAGGCCGCTGGAGTTGGACGGGGCACATCGGGTGCTGGCGAAGAAACCCCAGGCAAATGAGCCGCCAAGGGCGATGGTGGTGAGGTTCCACCAGTTCACGGACAGAGAGTGGGTCCTGAGGTGGGCCAAGAAGGAACGGAGCAGTAAGTGAGACAATGCAGAGATCCGAATATACCCGGACTGGAGCACGGAGGTTGCAAAGCGGAGAGCGGGTTTCAACCGGGCCAAAGCGGCGTTGTACCGGAAAGAAGTGAAATTTGGAATGCTGCAGCCAGCGCAACTGTGGGTCACATACAAGGGCCAACACTATTGCTTCGAAACGCCTGAAGCGGCGTGGACCTTTGTACAAACTGAAACGTTGGACTCTAACTGAGGGTTTGTGAGGTTGGGGGGGATGTTTTGGGGTTTGATGTGTGATGGTTGTTGTATATAGGTGGCCAATCACGCGCAGGAAATGTTACATGGGCTGGGGGAGAGAGACAAGGCAGCAGCTGCGCCAGAGGGGGCGGAGCGGGCTTTGGAAAGCGCGGGGTTTTTCCCCGCGCGCGGGAAGAAAGGCGGGAAGGGGAATGAAGGAATGCATATGGATTGGGAGACTCCCACGCGGGGAGGTCAATGGGACGGCGGAGGAAGCCGGGGTCAGCAGGCGTCAGCTGAGTTACGGGAGTGACATGGGGGGAGCAAAAAAGCTAGACAGGGGTCTAGCGGGGGGAGGGGAGGGGGGGGGAAGGGGGGTGAAAAAGGGTTGCTGCTGCACTGGCCGAAAGGGAATGGGACACAGAAGAGGTGGGGGACTGGAGGGTGAGGGAGGCGTGGACACGGGACTGGCCCAGAAAAGGAGATGGCTAGTCGGCGGGGCGTGGGGGGGGGGGGGGGGAGGGGGGGTGAGAGCCCCTCCAATCCGGCTGATAACGTGGAATGTGAGGGGCCTGAATGGGCCGGTGAAGAGGGCTCGAGTGTTCGCGCACTTAAAGGGACTGAAGGCGGACGTGGCCATGCTCCAAGAGACACATCTGAAGGTGGCGGACCAGGTCAGGTTAAGAAAGGGATGGGTAGGACAGGTATTCCACTCGGGACTGGACGCGAAGAATAGAGGGGTGGCAATATTGGTGGGAAAGCGGGTGTCATTTGAGGCCAAGACTATTGTAGCGGACAATGGAGGGCGATATGTAATGGTGAGCGGTAGGCTGCAAGGGACGTGGGTGGTGTTGGTAAACGTATACGCCCCGAACTAGGATGATGCAGGATTCATGAAGCGCATGTTGGGGCGCATTCCGGACCTGGAGATAGGAGGCCTGATAATGGGAGGGGACTTCGATACAGCGTTGGATCCAGCACTGGACCGCTCCAAATCAAGGACTGGAAAGAGGCCGGCGGCGGCCAAGGTACTTAGGGGGTTTATGGATCAGATGGGGGGGGGAGTGGACCCATGGCGGTTTGCAAGGCCACAGGCCAGGGAATTTTCTTTCTTCTCCCATGTACACAAAGCCTACTCCCGGATAGATTTCTTTGTTCTGGGTAGGGCGCTCATCCCGTGGGTGGAGGGGACGGAGTATTCGGCTATAGCCGTTTCGGACCATGCCCCGCACTGGGTGGAACGGGAGCTGGGAGAGGAGAGGGACCAACGCCCATTGTGGCGGCTGGATGTGGGACTACTGGCAGACGAGGTGGTGTGTGGGAAGGTGAGGGGGTGTATCGAAAGGTACTTGGAGGCCAACGACAATGGGGAGGTGCGGGTGGGGGTGGTATGGGAGGCGTTGAAGGCGGTGATCAGGGGAGAGCTAATTTCCATTAGGGCTCATAGGGTGAAGACAGAGGGTATGGAAAGGGAAAGGTTAGTGGGGGAGATTTTGAGAGTGGACTGGAGATACGCAGAGGCCCCGGAGGAAAGATTACTTGGGGAAAGACGACGGCTCCAGATGGAGTTTGACCTGTTAACCACAGGGAAGGCGGAGGCACAGTGGAGGAAAGCACAGGGGGCGACCTACGAGTATGGGGAAAAGGCTAGTCGGATGCTGGCACACAAGCTCCGTAAGAGGATGGCAGCGAGGGAAATAGGGGGAGTCAAAGATGGAAGGGGAGCCACGGTTCGGAGTGCGACGAAAATAAACGAGGTATTCAAGGCCTTTTATGAAGAGCTGTACAGATCCCAGCCCCCAGCGGGGGAAGAGGGGATGAGACGATTCCTAGATCAGCTGAGATTCCCGAGGGTGGAGGAGCAAGAGGTGGCTGGTTTGGGGGCACCAATTGGGTTGGAGGAGCTGAGCAAGGGTTTGGGGAGCATGCAGGCGGGGAAGGCCCCGGGACCGGACGGATTCCTGGTGTAGTTCTACAGGAAGTACGCAGACCTGTTGGACCCGCTACTGGTGAGGACCTTTAATGAGGCAAGAGAGGAGGGGACCCTGCCCCCGACAATGTCGGAAGCGACAATTTCTTTGATCCTAAAGCGGGACAAGGACCCACTGCAATATGGATCGTACAGGCCGATCTCGCTCCTCAATGTGGATGCAAAGTTGCTGGCAAAAGTGCTGGCCACGAGGATTGAGGACTGTGTCCCGGGGGTAATCCACGAGGACCAGACGGGATTTGTAAAGGGCAGGCAACTAAACACCAATGTGCGGCGGCTCTTAAACGTGATAATACAAAGAACAAAGAACAAAGAAATGTACAGCACAGGAACAGGCCCTTCGGCCCTCCAAGCCCGTGCCGACCATGCTGCCCGACTAAACTACAATCTTCTACACTTCCTGGGTCCGTATCCCTCTATTCCCATCCTATTCATGTATTTGTCAAGATGCCCCTTAAATGTCACTATCGTCCCTGCTTAATGATGCCATCGGAGGAGGGAGAGGCGGAGATAGTGGCAGCTATGGGCGCGGAGAAGGCCTTTGACCGAGTAGAATGGGAGTACCTCTGGGAGGTGCTGCGTAGGTTTGGGTTCGGGGTAGGGTTTATCAATTTGGTTAAGCTCCTTTACAGAGCCCCGATGGCGAGTGTAGTGACGAACCGGCGGAGGTCGGAGTACTTTCGACTGTACCGAGGGACGAGGCAGGGGTGCCCCCTGTCCCCCCCTGTTGTTCGCATTGGCGATCGAACCATTGGCCATGTCATTGAGGGAGTCTAATAAATGGAGAGGGGTGGTCCGAGAGGGAGAAGAGCATCGGGTGTCGCTATATGCGGATGACCTGTTGCTGTACGTGGCAGATCCAATGAAGGGGATGGTGGAGGTCATGCAGATTCTAAGGGAGTTTGGGGAGTTTTTGGGCTATAAGCTCAATGTAGGGAAGAGTGAGCTCTTTGTATTACAGGCGGGGGACCGAGAAAGAGAGATAGGGGACCTACCGCTGAGGAGGGCGGAGGGGAGCTTTCGGTATCTGGGGATCCAGATAGCCAGGAGTTGGGGGACCCTACATAAACTGAATCTGACGAGGTTGGTGGAGCAAATGGAGGAGGATTTCAAAAGATGGGACATGTTACCGCTCTCACTGGCAGGCAGAGTGCAGTCGGTCAAAATGGTGGCCCTTCCGTGGTTTCTGTTTGTGTTTCAGTGCCTTCCCATCGTGATCACTAAGGCCTTTTTTAAGAGAGTGGGCAGGAGTATTATGGGGTTTGTGTGGGCGAGTAAGACCCCGAGAGTAAGGAGAGGGTTCCTGGAACGCAGTAGGGACCGAGGAGGGTTGGCGCTGCCAAACCTGGGGAGCTACTACTGGGCAGCAAATGTGGCGATGATCCACAAGTGGGTTATGGAGGGAGAGGGGTCGGCATGGAAGAGGATGGAGATGGCGTCCTGTAAAGGAACAAGCCTGGGGGCGTTGGTGACGGCACCGCTGCTGCTCTCGCCGACAAAGTATACCACAAGCCCGGTGGTGGCGGCAACGCTAAGGATCTGGGGCCAGTGGAGACGGCACTGGGGTGCAATGGGAGCATCGGTGTGGTCCCCGATCAGGGGTAACCACCGGTTTGTCCCGGGGAAGATGGACGGGGGTTTCCAGAGCTGGCATCGGGCGGGGATTGGAAGAATGGGGGACCTGTTCATCGACGGGATGTTTGCGAGCCTAGGGGCACTGGAGGAGAAGTTCGAGTTACCCCCGGGAAATGCCTTTAGATATATGCAGGTGAGGGCTTTTGTGAGGCGACAGGTGAAGGAATTCCCATTGCTCCCGGCAGAAGAAGTTCAAGATAGGGTGATCTCGGGTGTATGGGTCGGGGAGGGCAAGGTGTCGGAAATACACCAGGAGTTGAAAGAAGAGGGGGAAGCGCTGGTAGAAGAGTTGAAGGGTAAATGGGAGGAGGAGCTGGGGGAGGAGATCGAGGAAGGTCTGTGGGCTGATGCCCTAGGTAGGGTTAATTCCTCCTCCTCGTGTGCCAGGCTCAGCCTGATACAATTTAAGGTGGTCCACAGAGCGCACTTGACGGGGGCGAGATTGAGTAGGTTCTTTGGGGTAGAGGACAGATGTGGAAGGTGCTCAGGGAGCCCAGCGAACCATGTCCATATGTTTTGGTCATGCACGGCACTGGAGGGGTTCTGGAGAGGAGTGGCGGGAGCAATATCTGAGGTGGTGAAAGTCCAGGTCAAGCCAAGCTGGGGGCTAGCAATATTTGGAGTAGTGGACGAACCGGGAGTGCAGGAGGCGAAAGAGGCCGGCATTCTGGCCTTTGCGTCCCTAGTAGCCCGGCGAAGGATCTTGCTAATGTGGAAAGAGGCGAAGCCCCCCAGCCTGGAGGCCTGGATAAATGATATGGCTGGGTTCATAAAGTTGGAGAGGATTAAGTTCGCCTTGAGAGGGTCTGCGCAGGGGTTCTACAGGCGGTGGCAACCGTTCCTAGACTATCTCGCGGAGCGTTAGAGGAAGGTCGATCAGCAGCAGCAGCAACCTTGGGGGGGGGGGGGGGGGGAGTGGGGGGGAAAGAGGGGACTGCCTGGGAGGGTGGATGAGCAAGAGATAACATGAAGGGTTGGGGAAACTGGCACGTACGGGTGAGGGCCAGTGTACAAAGCTGTGTAAATATATCATTTTGCCATGTATATATCTTGCTCTGCGCGATTTCTTTTTTGTTACGAGGGGGGGGTTTATTGTTTGTAAGGGAGAAAAATTGTGTTAAAAAACTTTAATAAATTTTTTTTTTTTTAAAGAAAGAAAAATTTACACCCAAATTATTCAAAGGTACATCTAAAATGCAGTAAAATGTACAAGCATGCCGTTTATCACAGTTTATTATTTAATAGCTTCAGGGATTTACTTTACAACAGTTGAATGTGAAGCTGAACAGTTTTTAGTATATTATGTCCTGGGGGCCTCAGTCAACTCTCAACACATTTTTGAGACAAACAGCTCTGCATGATGAGAACGTGTTTGATATATTTTGCCTGTGACAGAAAAAAAGTTACATTTTCAAAAATGTTATTAAACTCAGAGAAAACCCACCAGTCTTTCATAAATATGATTAATATTTTGATTCATGTTGAATAGCATTTTGATTTTATTACTTGCTGTGATTGAAATGCAAATCACTTGCCTGATTCTTTTTATTTTAATAGTCACTTGGTGGTACAGAACTTGAGTGTTGCTGAGAAAAGAGATATGTTGTTGAGGCTTTTCATCTTGTACTCATCAGGGTAGATTCACAAGAATGCCAAATCTCACTGCATGAGAAGAGGGTGCTGTGTAATGAATGTGGGAATTTCAGCCCGATTGTATCATAAGTATTTGGTGAAGTAAGGGTTAAAAACCTGAGTTAGAGTGTGTTTGACTGTTGAATTGATGTTTTAAAATAATCTTGGTTTGAAATACAACTTCCTATGAAAGCTAAAGGAATTGGACATGTCTGCATCGACTCTCACAAACTTCTACAGATGTGCGATAGAGAGCATCCTATCCGGCTGCATCACAGCTTGGTATGGCAACTTCTCGGTCCCAGATCGCAAGAAACTGCAGAGTGTGGTGAACTCAGCCCAACGCATCACACAAGCTTGCCACCCTCACATTGATTCTGTATACACCTCCCACTGCCTCAGGAAGGCAGACAACATTGTCAGAGGCCCCTCCCACCCAGGCATTGCCTTCTTCCAGTCCCTTCTATCAGGCAGAAGGTACAGAAGTCTGAAGACTCGCATATCCAGACATAGGAACAGCTCTTTCCCCACAGCTACAAGACTCCTCAACGACTCCCCCTCGGACTGATCTGTTCCCTGTAAGAACACTATTCACGATGCCCTATGCTGCTCTTGCTCATGTATTTGCTTTGTTTGGCCCCTTGTTCTGCACTGTAACCAATCGCTGTTTGTCGATGTATCATTTGTCACTGTTCTCTGTTATTCTTTTGTCTACTGTGTCCGTACTGTGTACATTCCCTTGACCGCAGAAAAATACTTTTCACTGTACTTCAGCACATGTGACAATAAATCAAATCAAAATCAAAGCTTTTAGGTGCCAGAGGTACAATTAGCCATTGTAAAAAGCTTGGGCGAATACAATTTTGTTTTGATTAAGGTGATCCCCTGGGGAGTTAATTCGTTTTCAGTTTGGTGAGATGATGTCACTGCTAGGTGGGGCTAAGGCATCAGGCTTTTTGAGAAAGCATTTTCAGTTCAGTTCTGATCTGGCTCAAGCTGTGCACATAGTGAAACATTTCTGCTCCCACTGTAAGTTATCTAAACAAGAATAACAGTATGTAAAGCAATGCAGACTTGTCTGAGGACAAGGGGAGCTGAAACAAGCCAGGTAAAACAGCTTTTGGAGACACAGCTCGCGGTTCTGAAAAGATTCAGATATTGTGTGTAAAATATTGACAAGTGATGTCTTTCTCAAATAATAACTGTAAAACAAGCGTTCCTCTGTGCCATAAGTATTTAAGATGGATTGAGAATTGAGATGGTTGTTTTCTCATAGTTTAAGTGGGTATGAAGATAGCAATTAAGGGTATTGTATTCACTGCATTGAGTAGTATTGTTTAAGGCAGTGTTTTTCTAACTTTTTTTCCGGGGACCCATTTTTACCATCCGGCCAACCTTCGTGACCCAACCTGGCCGACCTTCGTGACCCATGCCGGCCGGCCTTCGCGACCCACACCGGCCGACCTTCGCGACCCATGCTGGCCGACCTTCGCGACCCACGCCGGCCGACCTTCGCGACCCATGCCGGCCGACCTTCGCGACCCACGCCGGCTGACCTTCGCAACTCACGCCGGCCGACCTGCGCGACCCACCATTTTCTCTTACCTTGTTTGTTGCTGAGGAAAATAGAGGAAATGGTTATGGGTCACTTTGGCCCCAATAGTCCCTTTGTCCCCCGAACTTGGAAAAATAAAGGCTGCGACCATATAAAAAAAAAAGTCGGCCACACTGCGCGTGCGTGTCCGATCATCAGTACGCATTTTGCGCATGCGCACTGATGATCGGACACGCACGCGCAGTGTGGTCGACTTTTAAAAATCTCTTCCTGGCCATTTTGAAGGCCGCTCGCAGCCGGCATTATTAAAAGCCGGCTGCTGCAGCTGTTGCGCACGGATTTGCGCGATTGGGAGCGCCGCGACGGACGGCTCAGCGACCCTCCCGACACCTGCCCGTGACCCACCCGCGGGTCACACGCCCGAGTTTGACAATGCCTGGTTTAAGGGGTGATTATAAGCTATTTTCTGGTGTGATGTTAAAGATTTTAATACTGTGTTCATAATAACGCTTGTTTTAAAATACCATATCCCTATTTCTTCACAAAATCACTCATGGAGTAAAATATTTTTTCTCACGGTCTTACAAAGTTAAAATAAAATATTGCCATTTCTGTTTCGTATCCTTGCCACTGTTGGGGACTGGTCTGGAATCGAAATAGCTGGCTGATTGGCAAGTGGACTCTGATTGGTTGAGGAGTTGCCATGGGAAAAGCACCAGGAAACAGTTAACTGCCAAACTTTGTTTAAAATCAAATCAGGTAGGTCAACTGTGATTGGTCAAGGCATTACCATGGAGAATGAATCAGGCAATGGTTGCCCCCAAGATTTTGTTTAATTGAAAAAAGATGAACAGCATGGAGATGTTCATGGTCCTCGGCGAGAATATAGGTAGCTTCTAGCATGTGTCAGTGATATTTAAAATGTATTCGTACACAGGATGTGGATGCCACTGAGCCAGAATTTACTGCCCATTCTGAATTGTCCTTGAGAAGGTGGTGGAAAGCTGCCTTCTTGAATTGCTGTAGACTGTAGGTACACCCACAGTGCTATTAATCTGACCCAGCGACAGTGAAGCAACGGTGACAAAGTTCCAATCAGGCTAGTGTGTGTCTTGGAGGGGAACCTGCAAGTGATGGTGTTCCCGTGCACCTGCTGCCCTTGTCCTTCAAGGGGATAGAGGTTGCAGGTTTGAAGGATGTTGTCAAAGCAGCCTTGGTGAGTTACTGGAGTGCATCTTGTAGATGATACACACTGCTGGCACTGTCTACATCAAGGAGGAAGGGAATGAATGTTGAAAGTGTTGGATGGGGAGTCAAGCAAACAAGCTGCTTTGTTCTGGAAGGTGTCGAGCTTCTGGAGTGTTGTTGGAGCTGCACTCACCCAGACAAGTGGAGAGTATTTCATCAAACATCTGCCGTGTGCCTTGTAGACAGACAACAAACTTTGGGAGTCAGGAGGTGAGTTATTCACCACAGAATTCCTAGCCTCTGATCTGTTCTTATAGCCACAATGTTTATATGATTGGTCCAATTCAACTTCTCTTCAACGGTAAGCCCCTCGGATGTTGATAGTGGGAGGTTCAGCAATGGTATTGCCATTGAATGTGGTTATATTCTCTCTTGTTGGAGATAGTGATTTTGTAGCAACTGTGCAGGTGAATTATATTTGCCCAAGCCTGAATATTTTCAAGGTTTTGCTGCATATGGAAGTGGACTGGTTCAGTATCTGAGGAGTTATGAATGGTGCGGAACATTGTGCAATAATCAGCGAGAATCCCCACTTCTGACCTTATGAGGGAGGTAAGGGGTTTGTTTTTATTAATGTTGATTTATTAGAATTTTCAATTATTTTAATAAAAGTCACAGGAAACAAAAGCAGGAAGCGCAGAAAGATAGCTCTAGGTATCAATGTACTGCAGGCACAGTGCAAGACAATAGTCATTACATAATTGGGAATAAATAAGACCGAATGAATCAGGGACAAAATCCACAACAAGTTCCTTCCACAATAAATAACCTGTCTGCACTCAATTAGGATACAGGCAACATTATAGACCTACATCACACACATAGCTGCACCAGAGAACCCCAGTGATAAGGGGAAATCAACTAACTCTTACAGTGCAATTTAAACTCTTCTCCATATCCAGATTGGATCAGACAGCCTTGCTACACATTTGAGATGTCAAAATAACAATGATAAAGACAAAAAAAAAAGGACTGGACACAATCAAACTTCAATACTCAGCCTGGGGTCTCCCATAGAAGAAGTAAAAAGAGAGCAAGGACAAGAACCAAGAGCAAAAATCCAAACTTCCATAATCCCATCCCCCAGCCCAGATCAAAGGAAAACGCAGGTCAGTGCACGTCCAGCATAGGTACCGTCCTCGAGAAGACAACAGGATATGGTCAGCCCAGGAACCAAATGGAGTATAAACTGGTCCCAATCTTAAAACGTACTGGGAAGCGCCATGGGAATGAGGGCTGACCAGCCCCTCCTGGAAGAGTGAGACTCCCCTCCACAGCCAGGACCACTCACAAACATTACAGGATTAGACCACCCAAAAGCCAACATAGGTCAGTATCTGAGTGCCATGACATCAAAGTTCACCATCTAACACCACCACAGCCAGCACTCACTGACACCAATAACAGTCGAAAAGGGGGACCCACATCCACATCAGGAGAAAGACCGATTCCCCCTTAAAGGGGAGTCCAACAAACCTCAGACTTCATCAGGAGAATACACAGTTCACCTGGGCCTGAAGAAGAAAAGACACAGTCATATATAAAATAACTCGAACCATGGGAGACCTTTCCCGAACGTAGCGAGGACAGAACTAACCTAACTACCACCACCCTCCATCCCTTCCCTCACTCCGGCTCTGCTCATCCACTCCCCAGGGATATGTTAGGAGAAACAAACTGTGCACAAATCACAAAATCAATATTCAGCTTAACATGATAAAACCTTATTAAATCAGGATAACATACGGTACAGGACATCACACCCGAAATATTTGCTTCCCTATAACCAGATAAATTGGCAACATTAACAAACAGCAACATGGTTATCAGAGGGTAAAATCCAGGATAGCAACTGATCAACGAGGATAAAGACATCAGGATAAAGACCATTCCACTGGCCCACAAAGAAAGTAGGCATCGAGGATAAAGCAGGATCCAAAACGGAGAGCACTCTTCAGGAACGTCCAAGGATTCAAACAGTCGGAACATGAATCTCATTACTTCCAATATGCCAAATCAACCAAACCCAGGTGGTTAACTCCCCTGGCTCCAGCAAGGATGGGTGAGGAGAAGGGGGGGGAGGAGGGGGGGGGGGGGGGGGGGGGAGGCGTGCGGCCTAGTCAGTTCAGGCGACTCCAACCCCTCTCAACAGACAACAGAACCAAGACCACACAGAGACAGAGGTTGGAAGGCCAACCCAAACCCAGGCCTTGGAGATAGGATTAAGTGTGCTCCATGGGCAGCACGGTAGCACAGTGGTTAGCACAGTTGCCTCACAGCTCCAGGGTCCCTGGTTCGATTCCTGGCTTGGGTCACTGTCTGTGCGGAGTCTGCACGTTCTCACCATGTGTGCGTGGGTTTCCTCCGGGTGCTCCGGCTTCCTTCCACAGTACAAAGATGTGCAGGTTAGGTGGATTGGCCATGACAGATTGCCCCTAGTGTCTAAAAAGGTTAGGTGGGGTTACTGGGTTACAGGGATAGGGTGGAGGTAGGGTGCTCTTTCCAAAGGCCGGTGGAGACTCGATGGGCCGAATGGCCTCCTTCTGCACTGTAAATTCTATGATTCTATAATCTATGATCAAATTGTGCTGCCAGCAGCCAGATTGAGAGTCCCAAAACATGACAACAAGATCTCAAACTCGGCTGAGTGTTTCTCCGCCACTCATCGGAGATGCAAGAACGACTGAGTTCCCGACCGGTTCCCCCTCATTCCCACCTGAACCCTTCAAGATGGATGACAGCCTATGCAACATGAACTCAACTGTGCGGTGGCGGGAGTCCCCCAGAGGCTGTGCTCTACCTGCTACAAGAACCTCCGCTTCCATAAATAGGTCTTGCAATTCTTAAAATTGGGCTTCAATGTCCTGCACCGCAGAGCCAAGACTATCAAACTGATCACCTTCATTGCTCGCAGCTACCATCTGTTGGTGTGATACCGAATCATCCAGGGTGGGAAACCTCTCAAAGGCAGCTCGGCCACCAAGAACCAGGCCACAACACCCAACCAGACGCCATGAATAAACGAGGAGTAAAGCTTATTGTCTTGACTCAAAAGTGTTGAAGCAATGACCAACAAATATCAGCACATAGTAAAGGACATGTAAATAAGAAGAAGACAGCAAAGAAATGTGCACAAGGGTGAAAACAAGGATTGATACATAAGCTAAGCTGGAGCTCTCAAAAACACAACCGCCCCCATGCTCACACAACGTGATCCCCCGGGAAGGTCTTTGTTGAAGCAGCTGAAGATGGATGGGACTGGAACACTACCCTGAGTAATTCCTGCAGTGATGTCCTGGAACTGAGTTGATTAACCTCCAACAATCACCATTTTCCTTTGTGCCAGGTATGACGCCAATAGGTTTCTCCTATTCCCATTGACCCAGTTTTTCTAGTTGCTTACATACTCACAAGCATTTCAATGTGTCTTGTTTTAAATTCTGTCAGGTCATTTACAATTTAAAAATCATAATCATGAGCTTGGTTTATGCAATTGATCAATTGTGACCCAGTAATCAGATCATAATCAATATATAAGGAAACTTTTTGTTTCACGGATTTGATTTAAAACGTGGCAGACGGCCATTGATGTTTCAGATAAAACTGAAAAAGATCATCCATATATTCAGATTAGTTTTCCAATATAATCACTCAACAGAAAAACGTTAAATATTAATTAAACAGAGAAATTCTCAGCTGGGTTCAATTTCAAATAATTTGAATATATAATATTCAGATAAAAAAAAACAATACATTGGATCGTATAGTGGCAAAGTAGCAGTACATCACAAGATACCATATTCAGCCTCAGAACATTAATGATCTGAGTATACACGCAAATAATAGCCTATTTTGTGTCAAAGTCGACCTACCGCAACTGGCCAACTTAATTTTTCCACAGCTCCATTCATTATTCATGAAAACAGGACTTGCGTGACATTTTCCAATGGTGCAGCCCTTCCCTTCCTCTTATCCCCGAGCAGCATTGAAACCGCACACCCAGCCGATGCTGCTGTTGCTTCTCCTGGGCTGTAGCGGGTTGGGAGAGATTCCCTGAAGTGCGAGCACTGTCTGATGAAACTATAACAGGGAGCGGGGCTGGTGTTTGATGTGTCTGTCGGCTGCTGGTGGAAGCACCATGTTGACGGGTCACTAACATCCGGTAAACGCGGTAAAAGCAGATTAATCTGGAATCAATTGCCATGCTACCTCTAGGGTAAGACTAGGGCCGGGAATCTGTGAAAATGGGGCTATGGCCCCACGCCCGGTGGAAAACGGGCGCGAATCACTCCAGACCTTTTTCAAAAACTCCAGAGTGATTCTCCGGTTTTAAGAGGGATAGCAGGGCTACGGCGTGCGCCATACAGCTCTTGCTGCTGATACAGGGCCCTGCACTTCTGGCTGCAGGCCGCGCATGTGTGCGGCAAACGGCCACGGGTCCGTGCGTGCGCGCAGCGACCGGCCACGGGTCCACGCATGCGCGCGGTGGCTGTTTTCTCGCTGGCCCCCGCGCAATATGGCGGAGCCACACAGCGGGCCAGCGGGAAGAAGATCGCCCCCCCCCGGATTGCACACGCTTGCCGATCGGTAGCCCCCAATCGCGGGCCTGTCCATCGTTGAGGCCTCCCCCCCCCCCTCCCACCCCGAGCCTGATCCACCCCCCCCACCAGGACGGCCAACGCGGCCGCGGGTCCGAGCTCCCGCTAGGTGGAACAAGGTTGGAACCACGCCGGCGGAAATGAAAATGAAATGAAATGAAAATCGCTTATTGTCACAAGTAGGCTTCAAATGAAGTTACTGTGAAAAGCCTCTAGTCACCACATTCCGGCGCCTGTTCGGGAGGCTGTTACGGGAATTGAACCGTGCTGCTGGCCTGCCTTGGTCTGCTTTCAAAGCCAGCGATTTAGCCCTGTGCTAAACAGCCCCGTAAATCGGCGGGAACCCGCCTGGTCGATTGTGGAGAATCACACTGGGGCCCTCTTTCAACGCCCCCGACTGGCGCTGCATCAACTGCGAGCACGGCTGGCCTTGGCACCATGTTTGGAAGCAGCGATAACTTCTACAGCTTATGACTGTTTATAAAGAGTGCTGATCAGGGACTGGATTCTCCGCCAGCGGGATTCTCTGTTTTGCCGGCAGCCCGGAGGTTTCCCGATGGCATGGGGCTGCCTGTCAGGTGGATGTACCTTTAAGAAATGGGTGTTTATCAAATAGCTGCAGTGATATCAGTGTGTGGTTGGAGCTGGGCTGTCTGTCTTTCACTTTCGTTTTTGAGCTGGCTGCAGTGTGTTTTTGGTTTTGTTTTCAGAGGTGGATAGCTGCATGCAAAACAAACAGCTGTATAATGATCTCTCTTTCTACAAGCTAAAGAATGTCTCCAGATGATTTCAAAGTAATATCTGTTTCTGTAGAGCATTTAAACCTGCTGTCTTTATTTTAAAAAGGATTTAACTTATGGATGTTGTTTGGAAATTTATTAAGGGTTACCGTTCGAATATTGTATTTGGGAAAGTATCAGTGTTTGTAGTTGATAAGATGTTTACTGTGTGTTTATAAAATGTTAACTGGATTCGTGGAATAAACATTGTTTTGTTTTAAACATACTTTGGCTCTCTGTTGCACTACACCTGTAAAGTGCGCCCCATAACCAAAATCTATTTAATGTTGTGGGTCAGGTGAACTCCATGATATACTTTGGGGTTCTCTAAACACTGGCCCAAAATATGCCCCACAATGGAAAACCCCATTGACCGTCCGGCATAACGGAGCATCCTGCCGGCGGGGTGAAGCAGAAATGTGGCGTGGTGGGGCCATGGGGGAAGCCCGCCCCAGGCGGTTCTGTATGCCACAGCGACGGCACCCCCGTTACCTTTCAGTTGCAAGGAGGCACTTTGAAAACGTTAGCCATGTAAGAGTCAACCCCCAACTTCCTGTTCGAAAAATGGGTGTCTCAGAACTGGGACTCTTAGATAAGTATATATGGTTCAGATTTTGGCAAAATAATCTTTTAGGTGACGTGTCCTGGATGGTAATTAATTTGAAGTGGGCAGTTACTGGTTGAGCCACGTTTGTAGCAAAGGGACATGGTAAGGACATGGTCTTGATTTTGGAAAAGACACCTTCCAAAAGCTTGACCAACTCGCCAGGAGCCTGCGACCACATTGAGAAAAATAGGGTGGAGTTTTGGATTACAGCTCAGGTGTAAAACCCATTTCGCCTGTCAGCTGCCCATTATAACAAGCGCACCATTTTCAATTCCATCGAAGTCAGGCACAACACAAGCATTAGACCCAAACAGCGAGTCAATAATCTGCCCAATATCATATGTATTCAAGCAAAGTTGTCAATAGAACAAAAAAGGATAGCAACAGAGAGAAATTACAACTTCTCCGGTGAATGTTAACGCACATGAAACACTCACAGTGCGTGAATGACAGTCAGGGGATCAAAATCAATGCTATGCACAACAACAGCCCAGGAAAGACATTTGTAATTGATCCTGAGCAACTATTATTCCACTGACTATTTCAGCATACTTTACAGCAAATAGGCAGCCGATTAAAGCATTTGGTTGCACCGCATTCTTTCATCCAATGTCCTCTGTATCTCAAATCCAGCTCAAGGTGCATGATCACTTCATCAATAGATAAACTGACTGTATAATTGGTCAAGGCCGTGAGCATTCATTTTCAGTGGAGGATTGCATTCCAAAAACAATTATTAGTTACCAATACTGCTAATAAAAATTAACGCTCCAAAGGAGATAAGAATTAATTCACAGTTCCATATTCCAACCATGAAACAAATATAGCACACGTGACCACTCATCGCTACATTACTGGGATGGTGACATCAAGTACAAACTTTAAGACATGTTAGAAAAATAGGAAACATTTTTATATTCCAGTTGTATTTGAATAAATCACGACAATGACATGTTTTCAAGGAAGAGTTGACTATTTTACTTTTCACACTCCTGCACCGAGGGTTGGACCTGCTCTTTTTATGTTATTCATTTGTAATTCTGTAAAAGGAATTTATGAGGAAGACCCAGCAACTGTCGTTTGTCTGCCCCACCCTGATGGTTGTTCCCCTGAACATAGAACATGGAACATACAGTGCAGAAGGAGGCCATTCTGCCCATCAAGCCTGCACCGATACTCTTAAGCACTCACTTCCACCCTATCACTGTAACCCAATAACAGCTCCGAACCTTTTTGGTCACTAAGGGCAGTTTATCATGGCTAATCCACCTACCCTGCACATCTTTGGACTGTGGGAGGAAACCGGAGCACCCGGAGGAAACCCACGCAGACACGGGTAAAACGTACAGACTCCGCACAGACTGACCCATCGGGGAATCAAACCTAGGACCCTGGCGCTGTGAAGCCACAGTGCTATCCACTTGTGCTACCGTGCTGCCAATCCTGGTTGAAGCTCACAATGCAATACACATGAGCAAGAAGAGTTTTTCTGTCAGTTCGAGTCAATTAAAAAAGAAAATGGTCCGTGTCTTCAAATTTCACTGACACCGAATTTTGCACAAAGGTGGTGGAAAAGGCAATGATTTTCTGAAGAAACAATATTAGCCATATGTCTGTGAAATGTTTATACTGTGGAGTGAGAATGAAAGATGAGTCATAGCCACATGAAACCCAGGGAAACCGGGTGCTAATGGCCACAGAAACCAAGGGGAAAAAGTGTTAATGGCAGTCCCCAGAGAGAACAAAAGATGTGAAAGGTCAAACAGCAGGGAAACTAACATCAGAGGATGAACTGGAGATGTGGGGGGAGGGGAATGGGGAAGCAAAGAGGAAGAAGGTGAAGGAAAGATGGATAATATTGTGGGGGGGAAATTAAATATATATTAAGAAATGGTAAAAGACAGTTAAAATGAAATGGGATGAAAACAAATGGGTCACGGTAGAGTAGAGCTGTTCATCTGAAGTTGTTGAATTCGATGTTCCGGCTGGAAGGCTGTAGCGTGCCTAACCGGAAGATGAGATGTTGTTCCTCCAGTTTGCGTTGAGCTTCACTGGAACATTGCAGCAGGCCAAGAACAGATGTGTGGGCTTGGGAGCGGGGTCTTTTGTTAAAATGGCAAGATTCAGGGTCCTGAATGCGCACAGACCGAAGGTGCTCAGCAAAGCGATCACCCAGTCTGCGTTTGGTCTCTCCGATATAGAGGAGACCACATTGGGAGCAGCGAATGCAATAGACCAAATTGGAAGAGATGCAAGTGAAACGCTGCTTAAACTGGAATGAGTGCTTTGGGCCTGGGATGTTAAGCATGGAAGAGGTAAAAGGGCAGGTGTTACACCTTCTGCGACTGCATGGGAAGGTGCAATGGGTGATGGGAGAGGTATTGGGTATGGTGGAGGAGTGGACTAGATTGTCTCGGAGGGAACGGTCTCTGTGGAATGCTGACAGAAAGGAAGATGTGGTTGGTGGTGGCATCATGCTGGAGTTGGCGAAAATGGCGGAGGATGATGCTTTGCATACGGAGGCTGGTGGGGTGAAATGTGAGAATGAGGGGGACTCTATCCTTGTTCTGGGAGGGAGGGGAGTGCGCGAGGGTAGTGGCGCGGGAGATGAGAGTAGAGCTGTTCATCTGAAGTTGTTGAATTCGATGTACGGCTGGAAGGCTGTAGCGTGCCTAACCAGAAGATGAGATGTTGTTCCTTAAGTTGAGGGCCCTGTCAACAACTGTGGTGGGAAATCACTGTTGAGGAAGAAGGAACACATTTTCGGAGCACCATTTTGGAAAGTGGCATCATCGGAACAAATGCAACGGAGGCGAAGGAGATGAGAGAAAGGGATGAAGCTGTAATCCAGATAGCTGTGGGAGTCAGTGGGCTTGTAGTGGATATTAGTGGATAGTCTATTGCCGGAAATGGAGACAGAAAGATCAAAGAAGGGAAGGGAAGTGTCTGAGATGGACCAGGTGAAAGTGATGGAGGGGTGGAAACTCGAAGCGAAGCCGATTAATTTTTCCAGGTCCAGGCGAGAGCATGACGCGGCACCAAAATAGTCATCTTTAGGTTAGGCATGCTACAGCCTTCCGGCCTGAACATCAAATTCAATAACTTCAGATGGTCAGCTCTACCCCACCTCGACCCATTTGTTTTTGTCCCATTTCATTTTAACTGTGTTTTACCATTTCTTCCTTTTTTAATATATATTTAATTCCCCCTCCCCCAATCTTATCCACCTTTCCTTCAACTTTCTCCCCTTTGCTTCCCCCTTCCCCTCCCCCACATCTACAGTTCATCCTCTGATGTTAGTCTCCCTGCTGTTTGATCTTTCAAATCTTTTGTTTTCTCTGGGGACTGCCATTAGCACTCTTTCCCCTTGGTTTCTGTGGCCATTAGCACCCGGTTTCCCTGGGTCTCTGTGGCTATGACTCATCTTTCATTATCACTCCACAGTATAAATATTTCCCACTTTCTCTGTCTGTTAGCTTTGACAAAGAGTCATCGGACTCGAAACGTTAGCTCTTTTCTCTCCCTACAGATGCTGCCAGACCTGCTGAGATTTTCCAGCATTTTCTCTTTCGTTTCAGATTCCAGCATCAGCAGTAATTTTCTTCTGTCTGTGAAATGGGTGCTTTGCAAATTGAGATTTCAGGTTTGAAATTCCATACAAATTATACATCATATTTTATTAAATGGCAGCCAGAAGGTGCTGTATTATTATGTAGATGTATATTTAATGCAGTTATTCATCGCAGGGATCTGACCTGCAAAAGTTAAGTTCAGCTTCATATTGATCAGCATTTTATTCACACATATTGCAATGTGTTTTCAGTGGTGAAAGCACCAAAATGCAGTGAAGAATGTTAGCCCAGGCTGTCTTCTTTTCCACTGTGATTTAAATAGCTCTGGTTGCTAAATAAAAATGGCTCTGCCACTTGAAAAATATCTAATCAACTCTTCTTTTACATTACAGCTTCATAGAACATACAGTGCAGAAGGAGGCCATTCGACCCATCGAGTCTGCACCAACCCACTTAAGCCCTCACTTGCACCCTATCCCCATAACCCAATAACCCCTCCTAACCTTTTTGATCGCAAAGGGCAATTTATCATGGCCAATCCACCTAACCTGCACATCTTTGGACTGTGGGAGGAAACTTGAGCACCCGGAGGAAACCCACGCAGACACAGGGAGAATGTGCAGACTCCGCACAGACAGTGACCCAGTGGGGAATCGAACCTGGGACCTTGGCGCTGTGAAGCCACAGTGCTATTCACTTGTGCTGCCGTGCTGCCCAGACATGAAAAAAATCTACAATTAGAATTCCTACAGTGCAGAAGGAAACCATTCAGCCCATCGCGTCCACCGACCCTCTGAAAGATTACCCTACCTAGGCCCAGACCCCCACGTAACCCACAACCCCACTGAACCTGCATATCTTTGGACACTGAGGGAAAATTTAGCATGGCTAATCCACTTAACCTGCACATCTTTGGACTGTGGGAGGAAACTGGAGCACCCAGAGAAAACCCACACAGACACAGGGAGAAAGTGCAAACTCCACACAGACATTCACCCAAGGCCGGAATTGAACCCGGTTCCCTGGTGTTGTGAGGCAGCTGTGTTAACCACTGTGCCACCGTGCTACAATCAATTGAAAAATACCCTTACATTGTTTGACAGGCACTCTGCTTTGATGTTGAAATTAGTATCTTCTGTTATTTCCTTCCCAAAGAACAGACGACTGTTTGGGCAGCTGTGGCCATTAACAATGCTTCACTGAGTAACATGTGCTCATGGGTTTCAGCACAGTACGTCTTCCATTCCTCTGAGAATGAATGATAGTTTCTAAAAGTTGAAATATTAGCTTTTATCTCTGATGTGTTGAATTCTTTTTTCTGTAGCACAGTGGTGCAGTGGTTAGCACTGCTGCCTCACGGTGCCGAGGTCCCAGGTTCGATCAGGCTCTGGGTCACTGTCTGTGTGGAGTTTGCACGTTCTCCCCATGTTTGCGTGGGTTTCTCCCCCACAACCCAAAGGATGTGCGGGGTAGGTGGATTGGCCAGGCTAAATTGCCCCTTAATTGGAAAAAATGAATTGGGTACTCTAAAATTAAAAAGAAAATAATTATTTTTTCTAAAATCAGTGATATGGGCCAGGATTCTCCAAAATCCCGGCCAAGTGTTGACGCCAGCTTAAACACCAGAGTGTTTCACACCAGCATCAAGGGGCCTCTTGGCCCAGCGATTCAGTGGCCCACAGGGGGCCAGCATGGTGCCGGAGTGCTCCATGAAGCTCTGGCACCGATATGCAGCCCTGCACTGCCAGCGCGGGTCCGCGCATGCGCACGTCAGTCATTTCCGCGCCTGCGCATGATAGCCATTTCTGCGCTGGCACATGCGCGTGGTGGCCGTTTTTGCGCCAGTACATGCGTGCGGTGGCCGTTCCTGCACCGCTGCATGCGCGTGGTGGCCTTTCCTGCACCGGCACTGCACAACATGGCGTAGAGACACAGCAGGCCCGCGCGGAAGAAGGTAAGGGCCCCCCCCCCAAATCATGCGCGCCAGCCGATTGGTAGCCCCCGATCGCAGGCCTGACCATCATGCAAGCCCCCCCCAGAGTCTGATCCCCCCCGGCACCCCACCAGGACGGCCACCACAGCTGCAGGTCTGAGCTCCCGCCAGGTTGTACCATATGTGAAACATGCCGGCGGAACTCGACAGGAACTCGGCCGGTCGACCGTGGAGAATCGCCAAGGTCAATTAATCCAACTGTGATCTATAAGTTTCAAAATTGCCAATCCAACACCTTTGACTTTAAAAGGTGAACAAGAGATTTAGGGTGTGCCCACATAAGTATAAAATGCTCCATTAGCTGTTTTTTTGCGATTGTCGTGTGAAAACTGCATTGTAATATATTTTGTCGTCTTTTAAATGAAAATGAAGTGGTTCTCTTCTTCAGGCAGTTCAAGTTGTTGGAATCTAACTCCATTCTTGCTGAATAGCAACTTGTAGAATGTCTATCTTTGGTCAATTCATACTTTTGTCAATTTTCCGGTTAGGAACATTGCCATGTTGATTTTAACTAGCAGAGACTGGGGAAAGCAATTCGTCATTGAAAGCTCTACTTTTCTTCATTTTTCTCACTCAGGCTCTGTCTCCTTGACCTGTGCAATGCTTACTAATGTGTGCTTTCTGTCTGTCTTTTATACAGACTTTAGGATGACTCACACTAAAACTTCAAAGAGAAGAAACAATGTGTACCTTTGTGCCCCTTAACAGGCCTCCGGCCCACGAGGGAACAGGCCATTCTGGACTTCGTGTTATGCAATGAGCCAGGCTTGATTAACGATCTTAAAGTAAGGGAGCACTTAGGAGGCAGTGATCATAATATGGTAGAATTCAATCTCCCATTTGAAAGAAAGAGGTAGAAGCAGATGTAAAGGTGTAACAGTTAAATAAAGGTAACTACAGGGGCATGAGGGAGGAACTGACGAAAATCGACTGGGAGCAGAGCCTAGTGGGAAAGACAGTAGACAGCAATGGCAGGAGTTTCTGGGAGTAATTAAGGACACTGTACAGAGGTTCATCCCAAAGAAAAGAAAGGTTATCAGAGAGGGGATTAGGCAGCCATGGCTGACAAAGGATGTTAGGGAATGCATCAAAGCAAAAGAGAAAGCCTATAATGTGGCAAAGAGTAGTGGGAAGTCAGAAGATTGGGAAGGCTACAAAAACAAACAGAGGATAACAAAGAGAGAAATAAGGAAAGAGAGGATCAAATATGAAGGTAGGCTAGCCAGTAACATTAGGAATGATAGTAAAAGTTTCTTTAAATACATTAAAAACAAACGGGAGGCAAAAGTAGACATTGGGCCACTCCAAAATGACGCTGGTAATTTTGTGATGGGAGACAAGGAAATAGCTGAGGAACTAAATGAGTACTTTGCATCAGTCTTCACAGTAGAAGACATGAGTAATATCCCAATAATTCAGGAGAGTCAGGGGACAGAGTTGAATATGGTAGCCATCACAAAGGAGAAAGTGCTAGAGAAACTAAGAGGTCTAAAAATTGATAAATCTCCGGGCCCAGATGGGCTACATCCTAGAGTTCTAAAGGAGATAGCTGAAGAAGTAGTGGAGGCGTTAGTTATGATCTTTCAAAAGTCACTGGAGTCAGGGAAAGTCCCAGAGGATTGGAAAATCACTGTTGTTACCCCCCTGTTCAAGAAGGGAACAAGGAAAAGTTGGCAAGATTCTAGAATCCATTGTTAAGGATGAGATTTCTAAATTCTTGGAAGTGCAGGGTCGGATTAGGACAGGTCAGCATGGATTTAGTAAGGGGAGGTCATGCCTGACAAACCTGTTAGAGTTCTTTGAAGAGATAACAAATAGGTTAGACCAAGGAGAGCCAATGGATGTTATCTATCTTGACTTCCAAAAGGCCTTTGATAAGGTGCCTCACGGGAGACTGCTGAGTAAAATAAGGGCCCATGGTATTCGAGGCAAGGTACTAACATGGATTGACGATTGGCTGTCAGGCAGAAGACAGAGAGTTGGGATAAAAGGTTCTTTTTCGGAATGGCAACCAGTGACGAGTGGTGTCCCGCAGGGTTCAGTGTTGGGGCCACAGCTGTTCTCTTTATACATTAACGATCTAGATGACGGGACTGGGGGCATTCTGGCTATGTTTGCCGATGATACAAAGATAGGTGCAGGGGCAGGTAGTATAGAGGAGGTGGGGAGGCTGCAGAAAGATTTAGACAGTTTAGGAGAGTGGTCCAAGAAATGGCTGATGAAATTCAACGTGGGCAAGTGCGAGGTCTTGCACTTTGGAAAAAAGAATAGAGGCATGGACTATTTTCTAAACGGTGACAAAATTCATAATGCTGAAGTGCAAAGGGACTTGGGAGTCCTAGTCCAGGATTCTCTAAAGGTAAACTTGCTGGTTGAGTCCGTAATTAAGAAAGCAAATGCAATGTTGTCATTCATCTCAAGAGGCTTGGAATATAAAAGCAGGGATGTACTTCTGAAGCTTTATAAAGCATTAGTTAGGCCCCATTTAGAATACTGTGAGCAATTTTGGGCCCCACACCTCAGGAAGGACATACTGGCACTGGAGCGGGTCCAGCGGAGATTCACACGGATGATCCCAGGAATGGTAGGCCTAACATATGATGAACATCTGAGGATCCTGGGATTATATTCTTTGGAGTTTAGGAGGTTGAGGGGAGATCTAATAGAAACTTACAAGATAATGAATGGCTTAGATAGGGTGGATGTATGGAAGTTGTTTCCATTCGCAGGGGAGACTAGGACCCGGGGGCACAGCCTTAGAATAAAAGGGAGTCACTTTAGAACAGAGATGAGGAGAAATTTCTTCAGCCAGAGAGTGGTGAGTCTGTGGAATTCATTGCCACAGAGGGCAGTGGAGGCCAGGACGTTGAGTGTCTTTAAGACAGAAGTTGATAAATTCTTGATTTCTCGAGGAATTAAGGGCTATGGAGAGAGAGCGGGTAAATGGAGTTGAAATCAGCCATGATTGAATGGTGGAGTGGACTCGATGGGCCGAATGGCCTTACTTCCGCTCCTATGTCTTATGGTCTTATGGTCTAAATTAACACATCGATTTTAGCTTTATGCGTTGCAAATCTTGTTCATACTTGGTGACTCTGTGGTAGAAAATCACGCCCTCTTGCACAATTACATTTCAAATGATTTGATGAGCAAATTGCTGCATGCACTTTACATCTATAGAGTCATAATTAATAGGTTAAAAATGGTACAGAAGGATCTTTTGTGCATGAATTATGAAGAAATGAAATCAAAGTTTTTTAAGTGGTTCATTTTTCATACTTTGTACGATCAATTCCGATAAATAAACAACTGCGACACATCTTTCCACACTCTCATCTTGTGACGAACCGTAGCCAAGTAATTCCTGATTTACCAGGGGTGCACTTCTATATCCAGCACTGCTATTGAAAAACATCACAAACGTTTGTTCGACGAATTCTCTCTGATGTTTTACAGTGATTCTTTTGTAGCCTTTCCTTCTATTCTTCCCTGAAATCCTGGAGCTGGATTTTCATCATGGAGGTGGGAATTGGGAGTTGGGAATTTTCCCAACATCGCAAACCCACCAATTCTGGCAGTGTTGTGTTATGAAAGTTACACTCACCGGGGAGCGGAAGGTGGGAATCCCAAGTCCTGACAGGAATCAGAGTTTCCGTGCTTGTGCAGATCGGGGCCGCTGAACGTGTGCAAATCTTGACTTTTCAGCTCTTTGGGTCACACGAAGAAAGAAACGGTGCAAAGACCCAAGTCTTGTGGCTGGGAGCTGCGGACCATTGAAGTTAAGTGTCCCAGGCAGTGTACCGGGAGAGGGGACAGGGACAAGTCTAAAAGGGAGAGGGAGCAATGAGGTCCCAAAGGGAGCAAGGATAGGTCATGGTCCCAAATTAAAAATTGCAAATGGTATAAACAGGAAAAGTTCCTATTTTTAAAAAATAATTTAGAGTACCCAATTCATTGTTTCCAATTAAGGGGAAATTTAGCTTGGCCAATCCACCTAGCCTGCACATCTTTGGGTTGTGGCGCGAAGCCCAGGCAAACACGGGGAGAATGTGCAAACTCCACATGGACAGTGACCCAGAGCCAGCATCAAACCTGGGACCTCGGCGCCGTTTACTGATCTGTGTGGGTTCTTGAGAAATTCATGGACTCTTCCTTGGTTGCATTTGTCATTTAGCTTACCTATTAATTCACATGCACCCCAGAGTAAAACTGAATGTTGGAGCATGAGTCAGATATTGATAATTGTTTTATCTTTCTGACCCTGTACAATAAATGTTTACTGTTGTTTGTTCAAAGCCTGTGGTATCATGTGACTTTATTCTCATAACAAATCTCTTAAATCTCAAACTTTGTCTACTTTAAACAATACATTATTGGTCCCTAACCAAGGTGAAGTTAATCACAAAAGCAGAAGAGTTAGAAATAAAAACAGGGACTAAGAATTCACCCATAATTGAGATAACAGCACAGCATGTGGGGCTGGAAGAAGAAAAATTAAACCAGGGGGGCGATTCTCCGATTGAGGCCAAGTGTTCGCGCCGTCGTGAACGCCGTGGCGTTTCACAACAGCGCAAACAGGGCCCGGACACGACCTATTCTGGCCCCCACAGGGGTCAGGCCGCTCCAGCGTCCTTACGCAGTGCCAAATGGGTGCCGCGCCAACCGGCGCATGCGCAGTTGGGGCAGCCCAATCCTGCGCATGCGCAGTTGGGCCGTGCCATCCTGCGCATGCGTGGGGAACATCTTACGCACGCCAGCCCCTCACCAACCGGTGTTCTGGGGCCGCACGCGGAAGCAGGTAGGCCCGGGAGGGGGAGAGGCCGGCCCGCCGATCGGTGGGGCCCCGATCGCGGGCCAGACCCATCGGAGAACCCCCCCCCCCCCCCCACAGGCCACCCTCCCAGCGTTCCCGCAGAGTTCCCACCGTCAGAGACCAGGGGCGAGATTCTCCGACCCCCCGCCGGGTCGGAGAATCGCCGGGGGCTGGCGTGAATCCCGCCCCCGCCGGTTGCCGAAGTCTCCGGCACCCGAGATTCGGCGGGGGCGGGAATCGCGCCGCGCCGGTTGGCGGGCCCCCCCCGCGCGATTCTCCGGCCCGTATGGGCCGAAGTCCCGCCGTTAAAATGCCTGTCCCGCCGGCGTAAATTAAACCACCTACCTTACCGGCGGGACAAAGTGGCGCGGGCGGGCTCCGGGGTCCTGGGGCGGGCGCAGGGTGATCTGGCCCCGGGGGGTGCCCCCACAGTGGCCTGGCCCGCGATCGGGGCCCACCGATCCGTGGGCGGACCTGTGCCGTGGGGGCTCTCTTTCCCTTCCGCCTCCGCCACGGTCTCCACCATGGCGGAGGCAGAAGAGACTCCCTCCATTGCGCATGCGTGGGAATGCTGTCAGCGGCCGCTGGCGCTCCCGCGCATGCGCCGCCCGGAGATGTAATTTCCGCGCCAGCTGGCGGGGCACCAAAGGCCTTTTCCGCCAGCTGGCGGGGTGGAAATTCGTCCGGCGCCGACCTAGCCCCTTAAGGTTGGGGCTCGGCCCCCAAAGATGTGGAGCATTCCGCACCTTTGGGGCAGCGCGATGCCCGTCTGATTTGCGCCGTTTTGGGCGCCAGTCGGCGGACATCGCGCCGTTTCCGGAGAATTTCGCCCCGGGGTGGACGGCGCCGGCGGGAACCTTTTGTGTTGTAGCGGCTGCTCGGCCCATCCGGCCGGAGAATCGGCGCTCGCCGGTTCTCCGAGCGGCCCGGTGCGAATCGCGCGCCGCTGGTTTCCGGGGGGGTGGGAGAATCGCGTGCGGGGGTCGGGGCGCGCGTTCGCGCGGCACCCCGCCGATTCTTCCACCCGGCGTGGGGGGGGGGGGGGAGAATAGCACCCCAGATAGCAATTCAGTTGAGTTAGCTAGAATTTAGTTGCAGATAAATCTGCTTGAGAGAAAAAAAGAAATGAAAGAGCTAGAAGGGGGAAAAGATAAAGAATGAAAGGAATAGAAATGTGAAAGCTTGAGTTTTTTTAAAGAGAAAAAATTATTTAAACAGTATGAACTGGTTAAAGAAAAGCTGTCAAAATAAACAAACATCACTTGAATAGGCATTTCAAAAACTATTACCCTCTTTAAAACGTGTAAATACGTCAAAATAAACAAGCAACAGATGAAAGGCACCTGAAAAAGCCATTACCCTCTTCAGGAGCTGATAAGTCTATTAAAACCATCAAATTCACATTCCCCAAGATATCTGAAGCTCTACAGGACGTGAAAACACCCAAAGGTTTATTCATATGCCAAAGCTTTCACACAGCCAAACAGATGGCTAAGCTGATCTGCAAAGAATGAAATACAACAATTGGAAGTTTAAACAGTCAGTCCTCACACGGGGCTAGCCTTTCAATATGGTACAATACAGAATAATAATAATAAGAAGAATAACACTTGATCGATAGGATAACCTATTCCAATGCATCTGATGACTTTTCCATTTTTATAATCCTGTTCTTTCGCTTGACAGTTGGCTGATGTATTATACGGTTCCAGCATTTTGTGATAAACTGTGAAGGAAACAGGTCCATTTTTATTCACCTTTTGTATTATTCACACCTCTGATCCATGGTTCAGATCTCCACTTTCAGGATGATTTAGAAAGTCTCTAAAATGCAGCTGCCTTGTTGGAAATTGCAAAGGTTCAGAAGGGCCCATATCCAGAACAGTGCTGGTAACTTCTAAGTGGCAGCATATGGGATTCCTGATGCACGTCCCCTTTCCTGAGCCCCTGAAAATAGCCGGGGACAGAAACGAAGGGGGATTCCCGTATTTACCACTCAGCAGGCATTTTTCCTCGATTCCAACTTTTGCGGTCTCTAAACCGGACAGTTAAATCCAGCCCTTAGACTTTATGGAGGGAATTTTCAGGCACTTCCTGTCGGCGGGACCTTCTGGTCCTGCTAACTGCCAGCGGAAAGGAAGGGTGGGTGTTTATATACAACAGGAATCTCCAATGACAGCACTGTCAACGGCCTATGGCAGGCTTATCCTGTCACCATGAAACACATCGTAGGCGCATGCAAAATCCGGCCCTACATCTTCAGTGCTTTATTAAATAACATCGGAATATGCTACTTCAAAGAGAGAAAGGCTCCTTCACTTATTGTCTTGAACATGCTATGCTTAATGTGCACATGTAGTGGTTCAGTGCAGGTGGTCCCAAACTGTGGGTCATGGCTCCAGGGGGGTTACAGATTGATCATTTGGGGTCATGAACCCAGAGGTAGCAATGGCGACTGTTGAGTAGAGTTTTTGATTTGATAGTCCTGGGATCAGTGGCAAGGCCCCAGTATGTGCATGCACACAATTCTTTTCCCCACGAGGGCAGCATGGTGGCACAGTGGGTTAGCCCTGCTGCCTCACAGCGCCAAGGTCCCAGGTTCGATCCCGGCTCTGGGTCACTGTCCGTGTGGAGTTTGCACATTCTCCCCGTGTTTGCGTGGGTTTCGCCCCCACAACCCAAAGATGTGCAGGGTAGGTGGATTGAACAGGCTAAATTGCCCCTTAATTGGAAAAAATGAATTCAATACTCTAAATTTATTTTAAAAAAGAAAAAAAAATCCTTTTCCCCACAGCCACATTTGAGTCTTTAACCCCATAACCCCACAATGCTCCTCCCCCCCCCCCCCCCACACACACACACACCGCTCTCACTCTAATTTATTAAGTGTTGAAATGGAGTCACAGTGCAAATATGTTTAGGATGCACTGGTTTAATGGCTTCAAGCTTAACATTTTCAGAACATGACAAGCAAAGACTTAACAAGGATAAATAGCAGATGTCCCTTGCTTTCCTTGAGTTCCAATTGTTTATGCTGATTTCTGGTGGCTTCTTGCCATGTTTTAATGTTCGGGCGGACACAAATTACAGAAAACCAGAAAAATATTGATATTTCGCCATAAGATTGGGGCGCGATTCTCCGCTCCCGCGCCGGTTGAGAGAATCGCCTGGCACGCCATTTTTCCCCACGACGCCGGTCCGATGCCCTCCCGCGATTCATCCAAGCGGCGAGAACGGCCCCGTCGAGTTTTGCGCGGCGCAGGCCGGAGAATCGCCCGAGACCCCCAAAATGGCGATTCTCCGCTACCCCCGCTATTCTCCGGCCCGGATGGGCAGAAGTCCCGACGGCGTGGCCCCAGTTCACGCCGTCGCCGTTCACACCTGGTAGATAAAGTCGTCAGCCAGCACGGGAGCACTGGGGAGGTGAGCGGACTGTCCCGGAGTTCCTGCACACGGGAGACGGCTTCCCCGAGAACGCTGCAGCCAACGGGGGATGGGAGGGGGTGGGAGGGTGGGAGTGGAGGTGGGAGGGGGAGGGAGAGTGTGGAGGTGGGAGGGGGGGTGAGGGAGGGAGTGGAGGTGGGAGGGGGAGGGAGAGTGTGGAGGTGGGAGGGGGGAGGGAGGGAGTGGAGGTGGGGGGGTGAGGGAGGGAGTGGAGGTGGAGGTGAGTGAGGGAGTGGAGGTGGGGGGGAGGGAGGGCATGGAGCTGGGAGTGGGTGAGGGAGGGAGTGGAGGTGGGAGGGGTGGAGGGAGAGTGTGGAGGTGGGAGGGGGATGAGGGAGGGTGTGGAGGTGGGAAGGGGTGAGGGAGGGAGTGGAGGTGCAGGGGAAGGATGAAGTGGAGGTGGGGGTTGAGGGAGGGAGTGGAGGTGGGAGGGGGGTGAGGGGCGGAGTTGAGGTGGGAGGGGGAGGGAGAGTGTGGAGGGTGTCGTCCATCCGCGGAGGCCACATGTCAGCCGCCCTGATATGGCAGGGCGGTGACGAGGACACGGCCGCAGGTTGTCGTGTGGCTGATGGGCACAGTCGACTGGCACACTGGTGAGGAGGACGGTGTGAACTGACCATTGGACGCAGACAGTGACCAGGTGTTAGGCTGGCTGCGTATCTGCAGCGTGACCAGGCCACCGGGGCACACAGGTATCCCATGCAACCCGGCTGCCGAGGTGTGGAAGAACCTCCGTGTAACATGTTGTTTCTCTGCCCCCCACCACGCTCCTGCAGGTCACCATGTATGCCAACCAGACAGCCGTGGTTGGAGCCGCAGCTCTGCAGGTGGCCATCCGGCAGCATAGACTGCGATGGCCCACAGAGGCTGCAGATGCAGCGGCTGCTACTGCTACAGAGGGGATGGCCGCGGAGTGGCCCGTCGTCGCCGCGCAGGCCGCAGGCGCTCAGGACCGGAATGTCCAGGGGGATGCCGAGGGGAACATTGACCCCGCAACGGCGAGGAATGCACAGGAAGTGGGCACTGATATCGAATTGCTTGGGGGGGAGGAGGAGGAGCCACTGATGGTGGTGCCAGGGCGCCACAGGCGTCCAGCAAGGCCGAGGGTGTACCGTGATAGAATGTAGTTCGAGGCCCTACCGGACATCACATGCAGGAGAAGACTACGGTTCAGTAGGAAAACGGTCGCACATATATGCCACCTCGTGGCACACCTCGCACAATAGGTGGAGGACACGCTATACCAGTCTCCGTCAAGGTGACGGTGGCCCTAAACTTTTACGAAACCGGATCTTTCCAGGCGCCGAGTGGGGACCTATCCGGGATCTCAAAGGCATCGGTCCACAGGTGCATCAGGGCCGTCACCGACGTCTTGTACGCCATCGTGGACAGGTACATTAAATTCCCGGAGGACCGAGCACAGCAGGAAGCACGGGCACGTGGATTCGCCAAGGTGGCCGGGATAGCGATGGTCCAGGGTGTCATCGATGGTGTGCACATCCCCATGCGCCCACCTGCAGACAACAGGGAAGTGTTCATGAACAGGAAGGGCGCATACTCCATGAACATTCAGGTGGTGTGCGACCCCCACATGAAGATCATGCACGTGTGCGCAAGGTACCCCGGGAGTGTGCATGGCGCCTACATTCTGGCACAGTCGTTCATCCCCGCAATGTTCGATGGATGCACCCCCCCCCGGCAGAGGGGCTGGTTGCTGGGCGACAGGGGCTATCCGTTGAGGTCATGGCTGATGATGCCAATACGGAGGCCTCAGACCAACGCGGAGAGCGTTTACAACAAGGCCCATGCAGCGACCAGGGGTGTGATGGAGCGGTCGGCCTGCTGAAGATGAGATTCAGATGCCTGGACTGCTCCGGAGGGGCCCTGCAGTACCGGCCCGACAGGGTCGGTCGCATAGTTGTGGTCCGCTGAGCGCTGCACAACATTGCCATGCAGAGGGGAGACGCCCTGGTGGAGGAGTCGGAGGGAGAACCCTATGGCACCGGAGCTAACGCAAACGAAGGGGAGGAGGAAGAGGAGGAGGATGGCGTGCATCAGGGTGGGGGGAGGGGCGCAGGACACAGACAGTGCCCGGGTGCTGGTTACGGCCAGGAGGTTGCACGACGGCACGGTCGAGGACAGCGGGCACGCAACGCGTTGGTGGCCGCACGGTTCACGCACCGCGGGGGAGGGATTCGCTGAACACTGCCACTTGCACCGCCAGTACTGCACATGGGCACCACGCTGCACCCCCCCCCCCTCACGGCACCAATTCCACATCACTTACCACTACGGCACTACGGGATTGCACAACATTGATTGTGTAAGCGGGTGTGATCAGTGCCATGTTGAATGATGACAGCCCGCTCTGCGATGAGCTGTGTGCTCAGATTCACCAGCCAAGGTCTGACTCATGGCTATAGCTCAACCATGTGCTCTGGTGGTCACAGCCTTCATAACGGACATTTCATCATGTGCCCGTGTGGGGTAGCTGGCGTCCAAGTGCCGAGGACTACGGTGTCCGATTTTGGAAGGGAGGGGGGAAAGGGACAGCACATCCGGCACCGACGTTGAACCGCTCGTTAACCACAGCGCCACTCGGTCACCCTCACGAGGCCCCTGGCACCGGACATAGCACAGAGTCTTACAAGTTAAGTGCAACAGTGAGTGTATTTGTGACATTCACATACAGATGTGACCTACCCCCTACAACTAAACTGTGCTTTGCACCCATGCCAACTTAGTATGTGCCTAACTTCTTTGCCTTACGGGCCCTACCATTACGTCTAGGTGTCTCCCCAGATGGTACAGCATGAGTGGAGGCGGACTGCTGAGAATCACGCTCTGCGACATTTCTCCCCGTCGGCACGCGTTTCCTGTGGCGACCCGGCCTCGATGGGCCAGGCTGCTCGGTGGATGTTCTGGATGGCGTGGTGTCACCCTGTCCTGCCCGCTGCCCACCAGATGCGCCAGGGACGGAACGGGGGGAGGCCGAGTGTTCAGGGACGCCCCTTGCTGGAGGTACCGGGACGGGCCACAGAACCTCCTCCTCCCTCGGGAGCCCTGTGGCCCCCGGGCCTCACTGTGGGACGGAGGTGCGATCGGAGACATGCCCCATCGCACCACCGACACCTGGCGCTGCCAGTCCTGGACGTCTGCAGTGGTATCGATCACGGTCCGAATGTTCGCAGAGACGGAGCCCAGGGAGTGCGACATTCATGCCAGGGACTGTGCTATCTCAACCTGTGAGTGCGCTACGCCATCCATCGTGTGCACCAGGCGTTCAATGCTCTCCGCGACTGACTCTGGGACTGTGCCATCGCCTGCTGGGACCGAGCCATGGCATGGTGAGACTCGGCCAGGGCCCGGAGCGCGGCGGCAACGTCGTGTTGGCTCTGGCGCATGGCTACCTGTGAGAGGGCAGCCCTCTCCTGGGCCATGGATGACGCATGCATGTGAAGACCAACGCCTTGCAGAACCTGACCAATGGCCGATACCGTTTCACCCATTGCCTCCACCGCGGACGCCACCCGTGCGGTGTCGGCCTGTGTGGCTGCGATGAGCGACACCACTCCCTGCGTCTGGACGTGAATGGACTCCTCCAACTGTGTGTGCAGTTCCTGGAAGATGGCCCTCATCCCGGTATTCAGTCCCTGGGCATCCACATGCATCGGTTGTCCGTGTAGGTCAAGTACATCCAGGAACCCGGGAGCCGTCTGGGCGGCAGCTGGTTGCTGGGCCTGGGCTGCCCTCGGCTGCTCCAAACTCCACCTGCTGTACCAGCTCGGCTGTGTGGTGCGCACCAGACCGTGATTCGGGAGCCTCATCACTTATCTGCCCAACCGAGGTGAGTGTCTCTGCGATGGTGGATGGTGTGGGAGACGGCAGTGCCGCTAACTTGAGGTCATCGTCCGTTAGGAAGTCTGGTGTGCACTGGTCCCCTTCATGGCCCGGCGCAAGGTACATGCGGCCCATGTCATGTTGCCCTCCAGGTGAATCCGTGGACTGAGTGTCCGTTCTCTGTGCGTCATCGTCACTGTCCGTCCTGTGCCCCTCAGTATTGTCTCTGTCCGTCGCATGTGCGTCCCCGTCCAGCGTCCCATACTGAGAGGATGGCCCTCCTGTCCGACCGACTGCCACCCTCTGCCGTGCATCCCTGGGTGCGCTTGAGGTTGGAGATGGTCGGCTGTGTCTTGGCCGAGACGACCCTGGGCGGCTGGCCCTGGGGAACACAAGGATATGGAGTTTGTTAGACACGCTGGGCCGGGTGTATGGTGGTGGTGGTGGCAGTGTGTGAGGGGGGGGAGGGGATCGGGTGTACAGTGGCATGAGTGTGAGGGGGGAGGGGATTGAGGGTGCAGTGGCCAGAGTGTGAGGGGGGAGGGGATCGAGTGTGCAGTGGCCAGAGTGTGAGGGGGAGGGGATCGAGGATGCAGTGGCCAGAGTGTGAGGGGGAGGGGATCGAGGGTGCAGTGGCCAGAGTGTGAGGGGGAGGGGATCGAGGGTGCAGTGACCAGAGTGTGAGGGTGGAGGGGATCGAGGGTGCAGTGGCCAGAGTGTGAGGGGGGAGGGGATCGAGGGTGCAGTGGCCAGAGTGTGAGGGGGGAGGGGATCGAGGGTGCAGTGGCCAGAGTGTGAGGTGGAGGGGATCGAGGGTGCAGTGGCCAGAGTGTGAGGGGGGAGGGGAGCGAGGGTGCAGTGGCCAGAGAGTGACGGGGAGGGGAACCTGGGTGCAGTGGCCAGAGTGTGAGGAGGGCGATGACGGGTTGGGGGGGTGGGGGCGTGAGGACGTGCAGGGTTCTCTCACTTGCTTCTGCACCTCCGACCTGGCATGGCACGACCTCCCGGGTGGCGGATTCCCCAGCGAGGTCCAGGGCCCTCTGCTCGTGAACGTTTAGGGGGTGCAGCACAGGAGAACCCCCTCCGGTTATCAAATGCTCACGTTGGTTGTGAGCTGTCTTGTCCTGGGGGGCGGGAGAGGGGGGGGTTAGATAAAGCATCACAATTAGGCGGGTATCATCAGGGCGTGCAGATATAGGCTATATTAATGCTGGGTGAGGAGACAGTTGGAGCCACGCCATGGCATCTCTCCAGGGGTGGTCCCGGTGCTCACGTGGGTCGAATACACGTTGTGCACCCCGATCCCGCCCCCACCCACCCACCCCACCCCACTTCCTCCCCCCGTGCCCGGGAGGGGTGGGTTGGTTGTAACCCGGGGGCACCCTCATGGCACTTACCCTGGCAGACCGAGTGATGTCGTGCAGCTTCTTCCGACATCACTTACAGCGATGCCAACTTCACCCCAACCACGCCTCACCGTGCTGGATGGCTGACGATGCCCACGTCTTGGGCAGAGGGTTGCCCTTCGGTTTTCTACCTCATTGAGGAGGGTGTCCAGGTCCGTGTCCCGGAACCTCGGTGCGGCTCGTCGGGGCTCAGCCATCTCTCCTCCTTCTCCTCCTCCTGGGTCCTTCCGTGCGCGGATCATGCCATTTGTGGCGCAGCGCCGCGTCATTCGGGCGTTGCGCGCTTACGACGCTGCTTTCGCGCCACGCCCCCCGAGTTCCTCATGGCCCCGTTCCTAGCCCCTTTTCGGGCCTTGAATCATTTGCGATCGGGGCCATTTTGCGCCGTCGTGAAACTCGACGGCATTCACGACAGCGTGAGCACTTAGTCGCGGGGGCGGAGAATCGCGTCCCATAGTCTTTGCACCAAACTGCTCAGCATTTTTCCTTTTGAATTCAGCATGCTGGGGGGATTGGAGGGGAAAGTAACTCTCTGGTCCTGCGTACTAGTGGATGGGAGATTGGCTGAACATCTCATATCACCACTGAATTTAAAATACCAGGCAACGTGTCAGGAAACAATAGTGTTGACATGAAAACATCAGGGAAATCCAATAAATTGGAATGTCCTCTGTTGGATTTGGATTTTGTTTATTATCACGTGTACCGAGGTACAGTGAAAAGTATTTTTGGTTATTGTTGGTTATATGTTTTCAAAAACTATTGGAAAATGTCAGCTGCTCAAGGCAGGAGGAGACAAGGTGTGAACTTTGCATTCACACACTAAGAGGTGGACACATAAAATGAACATATTTAAGTTTGGTTTCGAAGAGGTCAATTTAGATAAGAGAAGATCAAAAGGGGAAAATTGTATAGCAGGAGATGATTAAACCGATGCAGGGGTAGCTACTTCAGACCTCAGACACAGCAGGAATAGCTGTTTTAACACCCAGCAAGCCATTTCTGTTGATACAGTCTATCTTCAGAAGCCATCTGTGCCCCTAAACTGAGGTATGGTGACCCTCAGGTTAAACCACCACCAGTCATCTCTTTCTCTAAAGGGACGAGCAGCCTATGGTGCTCGGGGACTAAGGCGACTTTCATTTCATTTGTTTTACCAAAAGCAAATCCCCAAAGATACATAACTACCACGTGTGGTAACTGTTGCTGGACTTTTTGTTATAGTTTTGAAAAATGTATAAGGTATTGTGGAACGCTCGAGGAGAATTAGCTCTGAAGGTAAAGCAAAAAGGTTATTTGGAACTGGGTAAAATTGCCGATACTGAATAGCCATTGTCTTAGTTAAGGGTAACTCCTAGTTTATTGTATTGTTGTTTATTTATTTCCTCAATAAACATTTATTTTATTTAAAATCATCACAATGCATTTGGGGCATCATTCTCTGGATTTCAAACTTTTCCTCATGTTGTATCAAATTACAAAACTTCAGTTGAGGCCACTTGTTCCAAGTTTCCCTTCTCGGATTTGCTTACTGTCAGCCTTGTCCTTAACAGTGCAAAGAAATGAAGGCAAGTTACAACGGTATCAAAGTTTCGTCGCTAATGAGCAGGCAGCTCTTCTGCAGAATAGTTGGTGCATGGAGAGGTAAATCATTAAGATCAGGTGCTGCAACATATATATTGAAAGGTGGGGATCTGCATATTCTCCACCTCTTTGTCCCCAGCACTGCTCCCCATCCAACAACTATCTACTGTTTAATAAGAAAAAAAACCTGACACTTATATATAACATTTTCATGACCTCAGGATATCACCAAGTGCTTAATGACCAATGCTATTTTCTTTATAAACTAGCCACTTGAGATGTAGGCAAGCATGGCAGCCAAATTGAGCACAACAATTAGGGAATTATCGGTGTTATTAGTGTGGTTTGAGGGATATTTATACGCCAGGACAGTGGAATGAATTCCCCGTGCCCTTCTTAAGATAGTGCTGTGCTATTTTTCTTTTTTTTTATAAATTTAGAGTACCCAATTAATTTTTTCCAATTAAGGGGCAATTTAGCTTGGCCAATCCACCTACTCTGCACATCTTTGGGGCGAAACCCACGCAGATACAGGGAGAATGTGCAAACTCCACACGAACAGTGACCCAGAGCCAGGATCGAACCTGGGGCCTCAGCGCCGTGAGGCAGCAGGGCTAACCCACTGCGCCACCGTGCTGCCCGTGCTGTGCAATTTTTGTTCGTCCACCTAAAAGGATACCCCATCTAAAAGATTGCAGCTCCAACAATGCAGCACTCCCTCAGTGCAGCACCAAAGTGCAGGACTGGACTTTGTGCTCGCGGCTCTGCAATGAGCCTGAAACCTTCTCTACTTGAGGCAACAGTGTAGCACTGATCCATGGCTGATACTTCTCGCGAAGTGTCGCAAAGTAAAAGAAAGCACCCGCTTTCACCCCAGCTTGCAAGAATATACTGTTCATTATTTTATTTCTGTTTTCTGTCTGTTAATCAATTATCCGTGCAAACCTGTACCTTATCCCCCAAATCCCCTGCTTTCTAATTTTATTTGATAACCTGATGTCAGGAGCCTTAGCAAATGTCTTCTGAAAATCAAAATACATCACATTCACAGATTCTCCTTTATCTATGCTACATGTAAAATCCTCAACAAACTCCAACATGTTTGTCAAATACGGTTTCCCTTTCATAAATCCTTGGTGATTGTGCCCAATCATATCATTATGTTCTAAGTGTCCAGTTATCGCAGTTGGGATTCGCTATTGGCTGACGCCGAAATCGCAAAACGCAATTGGGCGGAAAATAAGTTCCAACCGCAAAATTGTGGAGGGCGGCGATTTGACACCAAATTGCAATTCTCCGTCAATGCGGTCCAGTACGCACATACAAAAAACACCGTTTGCATATCATTAGCAGGCCCAACCCGATATTGTCCGGAGCTTCTACGATTCTCCGCCTCCAATGGGCTGTGTTCACTTGTGGTTTTAAAAATCGTGAAACCGACATCGTGGCTGGTGAGGGAGAGAGAGGAGGTAGGACACAGAGAGGCGCGACTGTGTGCTGCCGGGCCAGACACTGGCCGAGCTGACTGGGGTAGAGGGGGCCCTGCCAGGGTGGGGGTGGGGCGCAAACAGGCCGTGTGGCCGGGGTGACCCCCCACGGGATTGGGGCGGTGTTCAAGCAAGAACCGCCGTTACTGTGGCCTGCAAGGCAGCAATCTTGCTGCGCACCCAACTAACCACCCATCTTGGCCCCTGGTTCTGCAGAGTGACACCGGCAGCATGGGTGCCCCTACTCCACCCCCCGCCATACCTACAACACCCAACTGGCTGCCACGCGCCGGTGGGGCATCAGGTGGCCTACCTAGGACAACGCCCACTATAGCCCGTACGGAGGCGTCAGGCGGAAGCCGTATAGCATACTGCTGGCAAGGGCAGTGCCAGCCAACGGTACGTCTGGCATCACGGTCTGGCGCCAGGACCACAGGCCCCTATAGTGCGAGGCACCGGCGGGGCCAGTGGTGCAGGAATGCGGGGGGGGGGGGGAGGGGAACATGCTGGGGCATGTTGGCCGCTATCCTTGCTGCCATCTTGTTGGCTGCGATGGCGTGTGTGAGGAGTGAAGTGTAGATACGCGGCTGCAGCTTATCAGTCTCCTGCGTGTCAATCTGTGACCCGGCGAATTCCACACCATTTCTCATTGGAATTGATTTGTGTTCCACACGACGCCGGTGCTAACCCCTTAACAGTAGCCGAATCGGTCCAGTTTTGCTGTCGTGGAACTCGACAAATCCTGAGCCGGCGTTAACACTAAGTCTCAGAAATGGAGAATCCAGCCGCTCATTATTTTAATAGACTCTAATATTTTCACTTTTATTGATGTTGAACGTCTGTAGTTCTGAATTCTCTTCCCCCCCCCCCCCCCGACCCCTTCTTAAATAATGGGGTTATATTTGTTACTTTCCAGTCTAATGGAACCTTTCCAGAATAACAACCAATGCGTCCACTATCTCTACATCTGCCTCCTTCAATACTCTGGCATGTAGCTCATCAGGTCCAGGGCATTTATCAACCTTCAAACCAATTAATTTTTCGAGCACTCCCTCTGTATTAACACTGATTCCTTTCTGTTCCTCATTTTCAAAAACCCTTTGGTTCTCTGGTGTCTCTGCGAAATCTTCCGCATCTTTCCCTGTGAAGACAGGCACAAAAAAATTGTTTAATTTCCCTATTCTCCATTATCAATTCTCCTGTCTCTGCCTTAATGGAGCCACATTTGTCCTTGCTAAACT
This sequence comes from Scyliorhinus torazame, assembly GCF_047496885.1. NCBI lineage: Eukaryota > Metazoa > Chordata > Chondrichthyes > Carcharhiniformes > Scyliorhinidae > Scyliorhinus > Scyliorhinus torazame. Next base: position 238,781,236 of record NC_092716.1, read on the forward strand.
TGTGGCCCAGTCTTTGTCCTTGTCCTGTCGGAGTTAGATATGATCAAATTAAAAATCACATTTAATCCTGTTTGTAGCCCTGAAACCACAAGGAAGTGAATCGAGTTTGCCAAAAGTAATTTAATTTGGGACACCGTGACCTTTTCCTTTGCATTTATGAAAGAAAATAAGTCTTGAATGATGATCATCAAAGAAATTAAAATGGTGTTTGCATTTTTTTCTGCTAATCTTGTGATAGGATCTTTGCAGCATTTCATTTTTCTTTATTCGTTTGTGACTTGCGGCTTTACTGGCTCAGTCGGAATTTATTTCCCATCCCTAATTGCCTTTAAGAAAGGGGGTGGTGAGCCGCCTTCTTAAACCGCTGCCATCTGTCATGTGAGAGTACCGTTAAGAAATGGGTGTTTATAAATGGGTGTGGATATAAATATTTGTAGTGAGAGTACCTTTAAGAAATGGGTGTTTACTACTGCAGTGATGTGAGAGAGTGGGTGGAGCTGGGCTGTCTGTCAGCATTTTACTTTTGTTTTTGAGCAGGCTGCAGGGTGTGTTTTAGTTTTGTTTTCAGTGTTGGAGCTGAAGCCAGACAGAGCAGCTGTACTGTTGATCTCTCTGCCATGAAAAGAATATCTCTTGATCATTTGGTGAATTCAGAATTATAAATGTTTTCAGTAGTGACTTTAACCTGATGTGCTTCTGTTAAAAGGTGTTTCTTTTGTAAGTCTTCTGGATGTTAAAAGGACAGCGTAAGCATTACTTAGTGTTGTATTCTTTGGGGGTTGTATTTGAATTAATGGTTGCTAAGATGTTCACTGTATGTTTTAAAAAGGTTAACTTGAGTTCATAGAATAAACATTGTTTTCCTTTTAAAACATACTTTTCCATTTCTGCTGTACCACACCTGCAGAGTGGGCTGTGTGCTCCCCATATCACAATCTATTAAAAGTTGTGGGTCAGGTGAACTCCATGATACACTTTGGGGTTCTCTAAACCCTGGCCCATAACACATCCCTGTGGTGTAGGTGCACCAACAGTTAGGAATGGTACTGGCCTGTCCCACAGCCCCAACATCACCGATGGGGAGTTCACACCTCTAATTGCCAGAGCCTGCTTGCCTGCTCCGCCATTTGAAACAGTTTGCACCTACCTGTGAGGGTGCCTCAATATGGAGGTGAAGTCTCTTTCCTCTTGCAGCCCCAGCAGTGGCCAACTCCCTTGGTGGCGCTGCAGAGCAACCGATCCACTGATTGGGCTGGTAAGTCAGGGCAGTTAGGGCCACCATCTTTAATTGGTCCACCTTAATCCTTAATTAAGGTGGGCCACCATCCTTAATTGGTCGGCAGTTCAGGCAGAGACCTTGTAACTGGCCACCACGGGTAAAATAAGCCCTCTGGTCTCGCAAACCACCTGTTTGGGCTCGGGGAACCGCTTTTGGTACCAGCATCGGGTCACATGACAGGCTGGTTAAATTCTGGCCTTTACTTCAGCATTTGAGTACACTAGTAAGCTATCGAAAGATTCAGAGACCAGAGCTGCATTTTACTCAGATCAAATGAAGCTTTCTCTCCTGCTCCCCCAGTATTAAGTTAATGAATTTATCTTGCAGGTTGCTCGGTGTTGGGTTTCAGCTGTAGCAGCAGGAGAGCATTATAATTGGTGTCAGAACTCTGTATTTCTGGAAAGGTCTAACCCGGGGACCTCTGGTTCTGGGCAGCATCATCAATACCTGTTGGAGGAGTTCTTCATAGTTCATCTGATGAGGACAGGATTCGGGGCAGTTGTGTTGCCTGCTTATAATCAAGTACTTACTCACACTCATTGCCAAGGCTGACACAGAAATAATGGCCACTTCTGTCTTCCCACCTCTGAAAACTGGGCTTAATTTCAACACAAACGTACAAACAGACTTGTCTCAAAGGGCCTTGACAGGCAGAAGAGGTGAGACAAAGCCACAAAGCACAACAAAGCTGTGTCACATATCCTATTAATTGGGGGGGGGCAGAGGACTCACCCTTTTCTCTTATTTAATGAATAGTCAGACATCATAAGCTAAATATCTCTCTCCTTATTGATTGATTTGGGCAGCCAGTGCACAAATTGGCATTTCGACATGTTCTGAAGTACTCCTGCCCATTTACACAGGTGCAGGGTCTCAATTCCAGCTATCCAAAAGCTATGCAGTTTTAGAATATGCCACGCATCAAGTTTAATTGAGCAAAATAAATCAAAGACTTACGTGGACAATTTGGCTAGGTACTCCATTGGGTGTGGCGTCAGACCAGTTTCCCCTTTGCCGCATGCATGCCAGTCAATTCCTGTGCTCGAGCAACCCTTGACGCCACCTGACCCAGCTTAGCCAGAACGTCACAGAGATTTAAAAAGAGTGGGAGCTGCGAGTCGGAGCGGAGATTTAAAAAGCCCGGGAGCTGCGAGTCGGAGTGGAGATTTAAAAGCGCGGGAGCTGCGAGTCGGAGCGGAGAAATAACAAGATTGCGGCCTAGTTTCGGGAGCCGTTCGGAAGAGGAGGAGCAGTCTCTGTCAGGGAGAGAACCTGAGAACATCTAAGACCCTCAGAAGGTAATAAGGTAAGTAAGTGATTTTTACTCATTTTTACTTTTATTACCTTTTCAAATTGTGTGTGTGTGTGGTGGGGGGGGGGGGGGGGGGCGGTGGGAACTGAAGTAACATCACAGAAAAGCTGTGACCTGAGTGGCTGGTTGGGAAGCTACATTAAATTAAAAAAATTAAGCATTGGTAACTCATTAAACATAATTACTTAATTATAATTCAGAGGGGTATCTAAGCCAGAGATCAGAGAGTACTATATTTAGCTTTCACATTTATAGTAGAAATCTAGTGCTAGGAAACAGATAGTTAACAGTAACTTTAAAAATATATATATATTTTTTAAACTTTTAATTTTAATTTACTAATTAATTGACGCAATGTCAGTTAGAGGGGTGCAGTGCTCTGACTCTGAGTTGTGGCAGGTCCGGGAGGCTTCCAGCGTCCCGGATAGCTTCATCTGCAGAAAGTGCACCCAACTGGAGCTCCTCACAGACCGCATGGATCGGTTGGAGCAGCAATTGGATGCAGGTGGCGGAAAGCGTCATAGATCGCAGTTATATAAATGTGGTCACGCCCAAGGTGCAGGCAGAGAAATGGGTGACCACCAGAAAGGGCAGGCAGTCAGTGCAGGAATCCCCTGTGATTGTCCCCCTCTCGAACAGGTATACCCCTTTGCATACTGTTGGGGGGGGATAGCCTATCAGGGGAAAACAGCAGCAGCCAGAGCAGTGGCACCACGGCTGGCTCTGATGTTCAGAAGGAAGGGTCAAAGCGCAGAAGAGCAAGAGTAATAGGGGACTCTATAGTCAGGGGCACAGATAGGCGCTTCTGTGGACGTGAAAGATACTCCAGGATGGTATGTTGCCTCACTGGTGCCAGGGTCCAGGATGTCTCCGAACGGGTAGAGGGCATCCTGAAGGGGGAGGGCAAACAGGCAGAGGTCGTTGTACATATTGGTACTAACGACATAGGCAGGAAGGGGCATGAGGTCCTGCAGCAGGAGTTCAGGTAGCTAGGCAGAAAGTTAAAAGACAGGACCTCTAGGGTTGTAATCTCGGGATTACTCCCTGTGCCACGTGCCAGTGAAGCTAGAAATAGGAAGATAGAGCAGCTAAACACGTGGCTAAACAGCTGGTGTAGGAGGGAAGGTTTCCATTAACTGGACCACTGGGAGCTCTTCCGGGGTAGGTGTGACCTATATAAGAAGGACGGGTTGCATCTAAACTGGAGAGGCATAAATATCCTGGCCGCAAGGTTTGCTAGTGTCACACGGGAGGGTTTAAACTAGTATGGCAGGGGAGTGGGCATGGGAGCAATAGGTCAGAAGGTGAGAGCATTGAGGGAGAACTGGGGAATAGGGACAGTGTGGCTCTGAGGCAGAGCAGACAGGGAGAAGTCGATGAACACAGTGGGTCTGGTGGCCTGAAGTGCATATGTTTTAATGCAAGAAGTATTACGGGTAAGGCAGATGAACTTAGAGCTTGGATTAGTACTTGGAACTATGATGTTGTTGCCATTAAAGAGACCTGGTTGAGGGAAAGGCAGGATTGGCAGCTAAACGTTCCAGGATTTAGATGTTTCAGGCGGGATAGAGGGGGATGTAAAAATGTGGCGGAGTTGCGCTACCGGTTAGGGAGAATATCACAGCTGTACTACGGGAGGACAACACAGAGGGCAGTGAAGCGATATAGGTAGAGATCAGGGGCAAAATTCCCCCGAAACGGCGCGATGTCCGCCGACTGGCGCCCAAAACGGCACCAATCAGATGGGCATCGCACCGCCCCAAAGGTGCGGAATGCTCCGCATCTTTGGGGGCCGAGCCCCAACATTGAGGGGCTAGGCCGACGCCGGAGGAATTTCTGCCCCGCCAGCTGGCGGAAACGGCCTTTGTTGCCCCGCCAGCTGGCGCGGAAATGACATCCCCGGGCGGCGCATGCGCGGGAGCGTCAGCGGCCGCTGACAGTTTCCCACACAGGCGCAGTGGAGGGAGTCTTTTCCGCCTCCACCATGGTGGAGACCGTGGCGGAGGCGGAAGGGAAAGAGTGCCCCCACGGCACAGGCCCGCCCGCGGGTCGGTGGGCTCCGATCGCAGGCCAGGCCACCGTGAGGACAAACCCCGGGGCCAGGTCGCCCCGCGCGCCCCCCCAGGACCCCGGAGCCCGCCCACGCCGCCATGTCCCGCCGTTCAAAAGGTGGTTTAATCCACGCCGGTGGGGCAGGCAATTTATCGGCGGGACTTCGGCCCATCCGGGCCGGAGAAGCCAGCGGGAGGGCCCGCCAACCGGCACGGCCCGATTCCCGCCCCCGACGAATATCCGGTACCGGACACTTCGGCAACCGGCAGGGGCGGGATTCACGGCAGCCCCCGGCGATTCTCCAACCCGGCGGGGGGTCGGAGAATGACGCCCCAGGAATAAGAAGGGTGCAGTCACAATGTTGGGGGTTTACTACAGGCCGCCCAACAGCCAGCGGGAGATAGAGGAGCAGATAGGGAGACAGATTTTGGAAAAGAGTAAAAACAACAGGGTTGTGGTGATGGGAGACTTCAGCTTCCCCAATATTGACTGGGACTCACTTCGTGCCAGGGGCTTAGACGGGGCAGAGTTTGTAAGGAGCATCCAGGAGGGCTTCTTAAAACAATATGTAGACAGTCCAACGAGGGAAGGGGCGGTACTGGACCTGGCATTGGGGAATGAGCCCGGCCAGGTGGTAGAAGTTTCAGTAGGGGAACATTTCAGGAACAGTGACCACAGTTCAGTAAGTTTTAAAGTGCTGGTGGACAAGGATACGAGTGGTCCTAGGGTGAATGTGCTAAATTGGGGGAAGGCTAACTATAACAATATTAGGCGGGAACTGAAGAACCTAGGTTGGGGGCGAATGTTTGAGGGCAAATCAACATCTGACATGTGGGAGGCTTTCAAGTGTCACTTGAAAGGAATTCAGGACCGGCATGTTCCTGTGAGGAAGAAGGATAAATATGCAAATTTTCGGGAACCTTGGATAACGAGAGATATTGTAGGCCTCGTCAAAATGAAAAAGGAGGCATTTGTCAGGGCTAAAAGTCTGGGAACAGACAAAGCCTGTGTGGAATATAAGGAAAGTAGGAAGGAACTTAGGCAAGGAGTCAGGAGGGCTAGAAGGGGTCACAAAAAGTAATTGGCAAATAGGGTTAAGGAAAATCCCAAGGCTTTTTACACGTACATAAAAAGTAAGAGGGTAGCCAGGGAAAGGGTTGGCCCACTGAAGGATAGGCAAGGGAATCTATGTGTGGAGCCAGAGGAAATGGGCGAGGTACTAAATGAATACTTTGCATCAGTATTCACCAAAGAGAAGGAATTGGTAGATGTTGAGTCTGGAGAAGGGTGTGTAGATAGCCTGGGTCACATTGAGTTCCAGAAAGACGCGGTGTTGGGCGTCTTAAAAAATATTAAGGTAGATAAGTCCCCAGGGCCTGGTGGGATCTACCCCAGAATACTGAAGGAGGCTGGAGAGGGAATTGCTGGCCTTGACAGAAATCTTTGGATCCTCACTGTCTTCAGGTGATGTCCCGGAGGATTGGAGAATAGCCAATGTCGTTCCTCTGTTTAAGAAGGGTAGCAAGGATAATCCAGGGAACTACAGGCCGGTGAGCCTTACTTCAGTGGTAGGGAAATTACTGGAGAGAATGCTTCGAGACATGATCTACTCCCATTTGGAAGTAAATGGACATATTAGTGAGAGGCAGCATGGTTTTGTGAAGGGGAGGTCGTGTCTCACTAACTTGATAGAGTTTTTCGAGGAGGTCACAAAGATAATTGATGCAGGTACGGCAGTGGATGTTGTCTGTGTGGACTTCAGTAAGGCCTTTGACAAGGTCCCTCATGGTAGACTAGTACAAAAGGTGAAGTCACACGGGATCAGGGGTGAGCTGGCAAGGTGGACACAGGACTGGCTAGGTCATAGAAGGCAGAGAGTAGCAATGGAAGGATGCTTTTCTAATTGGAGGGCTGTGACCAGTGGTGTTCTGCAGGGATCAGTACTGGGACCTTTGCTGTTTGTAGTATATATAAATGATTTGGAGGAAAATGTAACTGGTCTGATTAGTAAGTTTGCAGACGACACAAACCGATGAGGAGTGTCAGAGGATACAGCAGGATTTAGATTGTTTGGAGACTTGGGCAGAGAGATGGCAGATGGAGTTTAATCCGGACAAATGTGAGGTAGTGCATTTTGTAAGGTCTAATGCAGGTAGGACATATACAGTGAATGGTAGAACCCTCAAGAGTATTGAAAGTCAGAGAGATCTAGGAGTACAGGTCCACAGGTCACTGAAAGGAGCAACACAGGTGGAGAAGGTAGTCAAGAAGGCATACGCCATGCTTGCCTTCATTGGTCAGGGCATTGAGTATAAGAATTGGCAAGTCATGTTGCAGCTGTATAGAACCTTAATTAGGCCACACTTGGAGTATAGTGTTCAATTCTGGTCGCCACACTACCAGAAGGATGTGGAGGCTTTAGAGAGGGTGCAGAAGAGATTTACCAGAATGTTGCCTGGTATGGAGGGCATTAGCTATGAGGAGCGGTTGAATAAACTTGGTTTGTTCTCACTGGAACCAAGGAGGTTGAGGGGTGACCCAATAGAGGTCTACAACATTATGTGTGGCATAGACAGAGTGGATAGTCAGAGGCTTTTCCCCGGGGTAGAGGGGTCAATTACTAGGGGGCATAGGTTTAAGGTGAGAGGGGCAAGGTTTAGAGTAGATGTACGAGGCAAGTTTTTTACACAGAGGGTAGTGGGTGCCTGGAACTCGCTACCGGAGGAGGTGGTGGAAGTAGGGACGATAGTGACATTTGAGGGGCATCTTGACATGAATAGGATGGGAATAGAGGGATAAGGACCCAGGAAGTGTAGAAGATTGTAGTTTAGTCGGGCAGCATGGTCGGCACGGGCTTGAGGGGCTTAAGGGCCTGTTCCTGTGCTGTACATTTCTTTGTTCTTTGTTCTTTGTCACACGGGGCCTAACCCACCCGATTGGAAATTTGACACGATCTGCAATCCGGCGCAGCCTCGTTCCCTTGCTTACCAGTTTTGGGACCCTGTATCTGTCCTTAATTTTGGTTTCCTGCCAGAAGAAACAATGCACCTAAATGCCAAATATTTAGAATAATGCATAATGAGATGGTGATGTCATGTGACAGATTCATTTACGAACATAAATAGGAGCATACGAATCAGGAGCAAGAGTAGGAGGCCACTCGGCCCCTCGAGCCTGCTCCTGATAACCTATCACGCATTTGTTAATCAAGAATGTATCTAGCTCTGCCTCATAAAAGGCTCTGCTTCCACTGCCTTTTGAGGAAGAGTTCCAGAGACTCAAGACCCTCTGGGAGAAAAGAATCCTCCTCATTTCTGTCTCACATGAGCGATTCCTTATTTTGAAACAGGGGCCCCTAGTTCTAGATTCTCCCACAAGTGATATGTGCCTGTTAGAAGGAACACTTGTCACTGCAGAGAAATCAAATTTGTAAAAATCGCAATGATTTGCAAATTGCTAATAAACGCTGCGGGAGAATTCCTCAATCTGTTGCTGTTTTATTTTGGGATATACTATTTGTTTTTACTGCCAGATGAAGGTTTACCTTCTGCTTTGTGACAGTCTGCCTTGTAAACATTTGGTCCCTTTCCCGGTGGGAATTCCTTGGTGCTTGGCTGCCATTGGGAAAAATTAAGTGGAGTTACAAAGGGATCATGTGTGAGTAAGGTTCCATAGCAGGCATCTGCTATTGACCCAGTCATCCTGTCATCAGTAGCTGCAGACCTAGACGATGGTACCTGAATGTTGCAGTAGTACACAAGGAGACTCTTAAAGACTCGGCCTGGATGTTGTGCATATGTTAGACTAGTTTTGTGTGCCTCACTAGCCCATCGCATTGCCAGTGTGCCACCAAGTGACTGCTGGACTCAAAAGGTTTATTTGAGGACACTTCGGGCTGCTATTTGGGGACCTATGTAATGTCCAGCAATTGGCTTACACGGTTATGTCAGACAGGCAGCTATGTTTATTCTGGAGACACAAAATGTTCCAAATGTTCCAAAGCAATCTGCAGCCAATGAAGTCAAGAATAGTCACTGTTGTAATGTTGGAAACGTAGCAACCAGTTTGCAAACAGCATTGTGATAATGTCCAGATAGCCTGGCCTTGTGATACTATTTGAGAGATGAGTGATGGTCAGAGTGTCAGGAGTAACTCAAAATGGTGCCATGGCAACTTTTGAACTCTGAGGGGCTGACAGACTCTTAATTTAACATCTCATCTTAAAGGTAGCGGGGGAATTCTCCATTTGTGAGACTATGGTCTGGATTCTCCAATTTTGAGGCGGCGTCCGGAGGCTGAGTCTGGTTTTACGATGAGAAAGTTGGTGCTCCGACCGGTGAGGGGCTTGCAGCCGCGCCAGTTAAAACGCATGGCCTTCCTGATATAAATGGCTGGAGAATTGCCGGGTCCATGGCCGTGCATGCGCACGGAGATGACCTGCAGCGGTTGCGCCATACAACATGGCGCCAGCCGCGTGCGGACCCAACTCTGCCAGATAATGCCCTCCCGAAGCCCCCCCCCCCCCCCTCCCCCCTGGCTAGCAGCACAGCTCCCGCCTGACTGTGGCGGTGCTGGACATAGTCCGTAGCTGCCACGCCGTGTTCACGAGTACTGAGAGCACACATGCCCTGTACGGTCGGGAACTCAGCCCATCAGGGGCGGAGCATTGGGGGAGGGCCGTCAGGTAGTGTCCTGAGGCCATTCCAACGGCGTGCAGCGTATTCCTTGATGACGCCGTTTTGAAGGGGGCGGAGCATCAGGAAACCGGCGCTGCCCCCGATTCGGTCTGAATCAGGGATTCTTTGCCTGATCGCCAATTACCCGATCGGCATTGGGCAACGGAGAATCCTGCCCACTGTTCTCCCGCTGGAACTGAATTGCACAATGATTTCCTTATGGTCGAAAGCGGGATGCAACTCAGTGCTCCACCCCATGCAGACTTATATGTGGCGTGGAATATGAGGGGATTCACAAGGAATCCCGCAATCGGTCCACCTTCGTGAGCAGGGGGGGGGGGGCGGGGGGAGGGGTGGCCGTTAGCAGAGTCCCGCGGCTGGCACCTCACCTGCACCAGAAATCGGCCCCAATCCTCCACCTCTGCACTGCTCATCAGCCTCGACCATCCCCTCCCCCAATGCATCTTAGCCCCTTACCCTCAGATTGGCAGGGTTCTCCCCTACCCCTAATATGGGGTGACCCGACCCACCCCCTGGTGAACCCCTGTAATAGGGGACCCCCAGGGAACCCCTCTCTAATGGAACCCCCTTCACAGACCCCCCAACACAGACCCCCACCCCTCCAGAAACAGAAAAGGGACACCTGTCTGGAATCTAGATAGCAGTTCAGACAGCGGCTGTGGGAAGCAAGAGGCCTGTAATACTTACCTTGCAGCTCCACATATCCATTCCTTAAAGGAAAGCAGCTGTGCCTGTGTCTGGTTCTCACAGATCCACTATCTGCAATCCATACATTGCTTTCAGTAGTGGTCTGTGATTGACAGTTTGTAAAAACCATCTGCAGCTTTGATCCATTCATATCTCTTCACGCTTTAGTGGCCTAAGTGGTGGAATGCTAATGTTTCTAAGCATTGACCACATCAAAGAGAGTTAAGTGCAGTGCAATCACATGCTTGAGTGATTGGAATGCACTCTCATCTCATTGACCAATTAACTATTTTCAACAACATTTGGAAATATGAGGTTACAATACATTTTAGTTATAAAAAGGGGGTTACATGAACAATATTAGAGCATACAAAGTGAAGAGAAACCAATTTAGATTTCTGGGAGCAGTAGAGAGTTTTCCTGTCTGCGCGAGGTTCATGTTTGTGGGACTTGGACAATGTTGTAATATGCCTTAAAGAGATATTAGTATGACATCACTAGGAAGAAAATGCTTCATGCGATCCAGTCTTAGTTTCACTTTTGCTTTGAGCAGAGCACACACACACACAACTACTAATGTCTCCAAGATATAGAACTATGTAAGTCTATTTTCAAGTACCCAGTCTTAATAAATGAACCCACAACGTGTTCACCCAATCCCTTATGAGCAAATGGTGCCTTGTGCCAGAAATAAGCACAACATATTATGTAATTATAATAACTGCACATGATGATCAGCGGTGGTCAGACAGGTGGTAGCACGAAGTGCAGGAACGAGATGGTGTCCAGCCTCAGAGCATGCTGCATTGTATGAAAAGACTGTCTACATTTTGGTCAGACTGCAACAAAGTTGCATAATCAGAGAGTGTTGAAAGCGCAGTATGGTGACTGCTCAGAAAGGCTGTGGAGCCACAGAGGCGAGCGTGGACTTCAGTAAAGAGTTGTTAAGCAGATGGATCTCTCATGGTGCGAATGTAGTGCCTAACCTGTTGGTTCATGCTGAGAATGTAGTACCTAACCTGTTGGTTCCATGAGTGGGACGGCGCATCGAGAGGACCAGCACCGGGTTAGCTCGGTGGGGAAAGGCAAGCGACCAGAGTGTGCACCAGATCAATAGTGAGCAATGGAGAGTCAAACAAAAAATATCATAAAAACTGAACCAAAGAAGATTATAACAGGTGGCTTCGGGAGATGCTGGATAGTGATTTGAATAGAAAGCAAAGATGCCATTACGTTCACGCTACTGCTCATCCTCGTGGGCAGAGCTTTGGAAAAGCATGTGAAATCAGTTACAGCAACACTCATCCCCACGTATTACAGAATAAGGAAAGTCAAGGGATATTTTCAGAAGTTACACAAAATTCCCCATTTTGAACTGGGATGCAGATGGTCCACAATCTAAATTAAAAATGTTTAAGCAGCTTACAGAGCTATAATCTCGTGATTCAAATGTGCCTGAACCAGGAAATCAAGCCATGGGCAGCACGGTAGCACAGTGGTTAGCACAGTTGCTTCACAGCTCCAAGGTCCCAGGTTTGATCCCCAGCTGGGTCACTGTCTGTGTGGAGTCTCCCCGTGTCTGCGTGGGTTTCCTCCGGGTACTTCGGTTTCCTCCCACAAGTGCCGAAAGATGTGCGGGTTAGGTGGATTGGTCATGCTAAATTGCCCTTAGTGTCCAAAAAATGTTAAGTGGGGGTCACTGGGTTACAGGGATAGGATAGATATGTAGGGTGCTCTTTGTAAGGGCTTGTGCAGACTCGATGGGCCGAATGGCCTCCTTCTGCACTGTAAATTCTATGATTCTATGAAAACGTTGCCCAGCCATTGCAATTGATTGAAACTGTTAAGATCTTGAGGGGTCTTGACAGGGTGGATGTGCAGAGCATGTTTCCTCTTGTTGGGGGGGGGGGGGTTCCAGAACTAGGGGTCACAGTTAAGAAAATAGGGGATCAATCATTAGGTACAGGGATGAACAGAAATGTTTTCTCCCAGAGGGACATGAGTCGCCAGGTAAATCTGGCGCAGGGTATTTAAATGAGTAATCATTTGTTCACTCGCAGTACTTGGTTTTTATTGAATTTAGAACTCTTGCTGTTCTTAAAATAGAGCCATAGGGTGTAAACAAAAAACAAATACATTCTTCAGTGAGTCAGCTAACTCATCTGGTAGCCCCAACAATGCAACTCTCCCTCCAAACAAGAAAAAACATCTGTGTAATGTTCAAGTAAAATCACGCGCAATCTCGAGTAACAAATTACACAAAAAAGACGGGACCGATTGCTACGTCACCACATTCCCAGTCAACATGTGCAAAATTCTCAGGGCCACAAAAGATGTTGTAGCTTGTCTACAATCATTGAGCCTTGTGCATAATGCTGTATCATTTCATATCTCTGGGTTCGCTTACACAAAGGTCCACGGCAGAAACCTGTGGCCCCGAGTAGTTCTCCTCAAATTGAGGCATCCTCAAGTTTGAGAGACAGCCGACGATGATGACAGGAACACAGCGTCATTGCTCCAAAAACAAATGATAGTGTTGATTCTTCAGCTTTATTTACCCATCACTGCAGACGTGACTTGGAAGCAATCCAGGTCAATAATGACACTCAACCTGTGACTATGAATGAGACAGCAGACATTCTTGACTCGAAGATGTGTACTAGAAGGGAGAGTCACAAGGAAGGAACATGCCAGGAAATATAAAATAGTAAAAATGAAAAGTGAACATTTCTTGGCTTAGTCATTCTTAAATGTTAAAGTTAATGTTAAGGCTAACTTAGAACTAATTTAAATGCTACAGTGTCCTTCAAAAGGGTGTTTACTTGTAAGATACGCTCCAAATCTCTCAAATCAGCTTTTTTCTCCCACTCTCCCTGTGGATAGAGAACAAAAAGAGGAGACGAAGCGGAGTCAAAATGCAAGTCTGAAAACAAAATTAATGAAATAGTAATTAGATGTCACATCAGTCTCCATCTCCCTGATTTCCAAAAATGAGCAGAGATGAAGTGATTATCTGGAAGGTCCAGGAAAAAAAGGCTCAACTACTTTAATGCATCAAATTCGATGATTTGGAAAAGCTAAAAATATGCATTTCAGAATGGCATTGAATTATCCAGTTCCTTTCATTTTTGCAATGTGGGACTTTTGAAATGGTTAAAGGTATTTTTAGTATGAACTGTTATATTACAGGGGTGTAATATATATGCTACTCATTTGTCTCGCCGAGTTATACTTAACTTGATGATAAACAGTCAAAGTCTTCCAGTTGATGAAAAATTATTTATTCAGTAACAAAATAATATACTTGTGAGTTCTTTACTTTAATACTTTGATGAGTAGTAGAAATAACTAAGACTGAATTAAATTAATAATGAATATAATACACTACACTCTGAGCTGGTCACACTTCTATCCTCGAGCTACAACACACATGAAGAGAAAAGGAGAAGGAGAAGGGGCGGGAAAACTGCTTGAGCTTGCTTATATAGCCCCTGTTAGTGTTGCCATCTAGTGATCATCTGACTGTACTGACTGCACATTAACTTATCATGTATTTACACATACAGAGATCACTGCATGAACAGTCAGGGCACAAATTAGCCCTTCCTTCTGTTAACCTCTGCAAACATTGGTCACTACTAGCCTACTCATAGAATTGCAGCTCACACATTTAAATTGTGTTCTTCTTTCCCTTCACCAAACCCTCTCTGACCCTAAATGATAGAATAGTTTGTAAATCTAGCATTACAGGACTCTAACAGTAATGCCTGAACTTAAAATGAAGATGCAATGCTACAGAGTGTAAAACTGAATGTTCAATGACAATTTTTGCACTCTCTTTGGCCATATTCTGCCTCAAAATGCTCCTTGTTAAAAAATGACCTTGTTAAAAAGGATAGGGTCCAATTGTTACAGAGTACCAAAAAGGGCAAGCCGAGGCTTAAGTCAACTTATTATTTTACTTTCACTATTCATGATTTGTGTGTTAAAGACAAAAAAAGAATATGCAATTTATTGCAGAGTAGATAGGAGCAAAACATTTTAAAGAAATCCCTTTTATTGATTTTGCTGGGACTCTTTAAGTGGGTTTAGACTTTGATGAACTAACCTTGTATAGAATGTGCTTCCAGAAGTGGATCATAATTTATGAGGAAAGGGATGATTTGAAAGAAATCAATTAAGAATTTTGTTGTATTGTTCACACACTCACTACTTCATGACTATCTCTACAGTGCAGAAGGAGACCATTTGGCCAATCGAGTATGCACCAACCCTCTCACAGAGCACCCTACCTAAGCCCACTCCTCCGCTCTATCCCCATAACCCCAAGCATTGATCATGGCCAATCCACCTAACCTGCGCATCTTTGGACTGTGGGAGGAAACCGGAGCACCCAGAAAAAATCCACACGGGCATGGGAAGAATGTGCAAACTCCACACAGACAGTGACCCAGGGGGGGGGAATCGAACCCAGGTCGCTGGCGCTGTGAGGCAGCAGTGCTAACCACTGTGCCGCCGTGTCAGAAATGCGGTAAAAAACCTCATTTTCGAATGTACATCAGGTCCATTAAGATGCTTCATGCAGTAGTGATACACCTGGGGCTAAGTCAACAATATGAAGGGAGGAACAGAAAATGTAAAAGAACCTGGCCAAGATTACCACGGGTAAAATATACCGTCACTAGGAAGTTACTTTAGATTCTGCTTTAATACATGAAGACGATTGCTTTCATTGATTGCCTGCAATCTTTAAAATGAAATATTCTTTCAAATGTTCATTTCAACAATGAAATTGGTTGTATTTATTTTGCAGACACACCTTACTGGATACGCTGCAGCACAATTAACATTAAATCGTTTAAATGTATTTCTGAACAGCGTAGGGGCTTACTGCAAAATGTATATTTGAGAACAAATCATCTGGAGTGCAATTATCCCGTGACAGTAGATGGTTTCACCACACATTTTAATTTCAAAAGCCACCCGGGTTCCTTTTTTGCTGTAATAAGGAAATCAATTCAAAGCAATTTTCAACCAGTATGCTGGCTGTGTTATTTTCTGATTTCCACACTCCATACATTCAAATGCTAGAGGCCCCTACAATCCGTAACCTTTCCATCTGGTTGTAACAAGCAACTGCTTGCATCAAATTGCACACTACTTAACCTTCAGAAGTGATGCATTACAGGGTTTGACATTAGATCAATCACTGCAGATTCCATTTATGCTGAACCTCTTTTTTCACACTCACCCCGAGTGACTTGTTAAAATGATAGAAAACAAAGTTGAAACTCATGTCCAAGGCTGGAAAAGCTAATTCAGGTTGTGTACAGACAAGGGGGAACTTCATGACTAAATCGATATGATGATGTTGTCTGAGGTGAAGTTAATGCAGACCTGGGTCTTCCAGCAGTGCTATACATAAAGACTTTTCAAATGCTTCAGCAGAATGAACCAACCTTGTGGCTGATCCACGGCACCCATGGGTTTACCCAGAATTCAGAAGACACCTTAAAAAAATATAGAGCTTCGTAAAATAATGCAGTTCAACGCTGATGTAAATGGAAACAATAGTAAGCAGACTTGTTCACTGTGACGCATAACCTCAGGTTCTGGTGAAGCCATGAACGGTATAGCTTCCCCCAGTGTCCAAATTTCAAAGCTGTGGGCTCCCTCATACAGCCTGCAATTGCTACATGTATAAGTGACAAATACAATTGTCTGTCCCCTTGTAGAGTTGTTGTAGATATGCTAATCAGTCTTATTTTAGGCAAATGAAGGCTGTGAATCTCTTGCCCACATAAGCATAGACAGTAAGCTGATACGAGTTAATAAACGTTGGGAGGTACAATTCACGGAATTTGACATGAGGGGGTATAAATCTATCTGGGTCTGTTTCTATGGCATCATAGCAAGTATTACTCTGAGGTAATGTTGCAAATATGGTACAAGAGCAAAATGGTGCAATATCAAGTTGAGAGTTTCAGGGCTGGGCACCATACTGAGCTCAGCAATGGTACTTGTAATAGCAGGTCACACGCAGCCCTCAAATCACGATGCACTGTCTGCCTATAAATCCCCTTAATAAATCTATAAACAAAACACTCTACATCGACAGCTTCTAATTCCTGGAAGAGCCACCCTTGCAGAAAGGCTTTTGATAGCCATCCTGGAGAATCCATAGAATTCCTACATTGCAAAAGGAGATCATTCGGCCCATCGAGTCTGCACCGACCCTCCGAAAGAGCAACCTAGTTCGGCCAACTCCCCCAGCATATCTCTATAACGCTGTGATGTCTCAGCACGGTAGCACAGTGGGTAGCACTGTTGCTTCACAGCTCCAGGGTTCTAGGTTTGATTCCCGACTTGGGTCACTGTCTGTGTGGAGACTGCATGTTCTCCCCGTGTCTGCGTGGGTTTCCTCTGGGTGCTCCGGTTTCCTCCCACAAGTCCCGGAAGACGTGCTGTTAGGTAATTTGGACATTCTAAATTGTCCCTCTGTGTACCCAAACAAGCGCCGGAACGTGGTGACTAGGGGCTTTTCATAGTAACTTAATTGCTTCACAGCTCCAGGGTCCTAGGTTTGATTCCCGACTTGGGTCACTGTCTGTGTGGAGACTGCACGTTCTCCCCGTGTCTGCGTGGGTTTCCTCTGGGTGCTCCAGTTTCCTCCCACAAGTCCCGGAAGACGTGCTGTTAGGTAATTTGGACATTCTAAATTGTCCCTCTGTGTACCCAAACAAGCGCCGGAATGTGGCGACTAGGGGATTTTCATAGTAACTTAATTGCAGTGTCAATGTAAACCTACTTGTGACAGATAAAGATTATTATTAATCTGAATATCTTGAGACAGTAAGGGGCAATTTAGCCTGGCCAATCCACCTAACCTACACAACTTTGGGCTGTGGGAGGAAACCGGAGCGCCTGGAGGAAATCCACGCAGTCACCCAAGGCTCAAATTGAACCCAGCTCCCTCGCGCTGTGAGGCAGCAGTGCTAACCGCCATGCCACACTGGATTTGTAATGAAACAAGTGTCTAGTTGGCGAATGACAATTCAATTATAAGGCCCACCTCTAGCTTTGAGATCAACACTTAACCAGTCCATCACTGCTATCCAGTTGCAAGGGAGATAGGTGAGCTCATGATGGACACATCTCTATTTCGCTGTAAAAGGTAGCAGGCAGCCTCTTGCCATTGCATTTCCAGCTGAGGCTGCAGCAGATGAGATCAATGCCAAATTCATTTGAATTCTGTTTTGTTAATAGTTGACACGGAAACTGAGGAAAACGCAATGGTCACATCTGAAATGAAATGAAAATTGCTTATTGTCACAAGTAGGCTTCAAATGAAGTTACTGTGAAAAGCCCCTAGTCGCCACATTCCAGCGCCTGTTCGGGGAGGCTGGTACGGGAATTGAACCATGCTGCTGGCCTGCCTTGGTCTGCTTTCAAAGCCAGCGATTTAGCCCTGTGCTGGCAGCTGCACTTCTCCCATAAAACCACAATTATAGTGGTAATGGTATTCTCATTACTGATGTGGATTCTGTGTTTCAAGCAGTTAACTTACCTTTGTTGTTAAAAGCATTATATTTGCAAGACATGAGATAGCAGTGGAATTTTACTCACATCATGACATGAAACTTACTTTGAATTAGTGTTCTCTGAAAGCACAGTTTCTTTCATTTTACCCGTTATAAATACAACACTCATCTGACTGCTTCCATTATTTATATTACACCTTTTAATGTTTCTACAGAATGCCTGCACTGCATTTAGGGAAAAAGAGTTTCTCGCTGCCTACCGGGTACATTACGGTGGCTATGATCTCAAATCCAGACTTCACAAGAGGTTTCACTAAATTTCGAACAGCTTGCTTTATTTGGTAGTTCTAGATTTTCTCTCAGCTGGCAGTTTGAACCTTTTGCTGGGCTTTGAGGTTATCATCTAACCCAGCAATAATGAGCAAATGTGCTGTAAGTAGAGATAAACGTTCTCTCAGATCAGATGTTGTCGCCGTTAGGTGATTATTAAAAGAATCGGCAGCAATATTTGTTGCTCCGGTTACGTTCATCACTGAAACAATATCCAAAACATACTGAGCGACAATTTTAAATAAAAACAGAAAATACTGGAAAAGCTCAACAGCTCTGCCAGCATCTGTGGAATGAAAAACAGCGAACGTTTCCAGTGCGAAAAAGAGCCATATTGGACTCAAAACATTGGTTGGGGGGATGGGTATTCCAACTCCGTTTTTTGCATGCGCAAATGGCAGAGGGGGTGGAGCATTGAGTTCCAAAACAAGTCTTACACCAGTGGGATTTCTCCGCTCAATTGTACCTGACCCCCGCCAATGCCATAATGGGAAACCCATCTTTAAAAGTTGTGGGGTGGGATTCTCCACCCCGCCACACAGGGGGCGGGATTCTCCTCTCCCGCGACTAAGTGCCCGCGCCGTCGTGAACGCAGTCGAATTTCACGACGACGTGAAATGGTCCCGATCGCGATCGATTCAGGGCCTGAAAATGGGCTAGGAGCGGGGCCGCGAGGAACTCGGGGGCGTGGCACGAAAGCAGCGTCATAAGCGCACGACGCCCGAATGACGCGGCGCAGCGCCAAATGGCGCGATCCGCGCAAGGAAGGACCCAGGAGGAGGAGAAGGAGGAGAGATGACTGAGCCCCGACGAGCCAACCTGAGGTTCCGGGACACAGACCTGGACACCCTCCTCGATGAGGTTGAAAACCAAAGGGCCACCCGCTGACCAAGACGTGGGCATCGCCAGCTGTCCAGCATGGTGAGGCGCAGTTGGCGTGACGTTGGCACCGCTGTGAGTGCTGTGGGGAATAACCCCCGGTCCGGGGAGCGGTGTAGGAAGAAGCTGCACAACCTCACTTGGGCTGCCAGGGTAAGTGCCATGAGGGTGCCCCCAGGTCACAACCAACCCCCACCCCCTCCCACTCCGGGCACGAGGGGGGGAAGTGGGGTGGGGGGGGGTTCAGGGTGCACAAGGTTGTACTCGACCCACATGAGCACCGCGGCCCCCTGGAGAGATGCCATGGCGTGGCTCCAACTGTCTCCCCACCCAGCATTAATATAGCCTATATCTGCACGCCCTGATGATACCCGCCTAATTGTGATGCTTTATCCCCCCCCCCCACCCCAGGACAAGACAGCTCACAACCATTGTGAGCGTATGAGAACCGGAGGGGGTTCTCCTGTGCTGCACCCCCTAAACGTTCAGAGAGCCCTGGACCTTACTGGGGGATCCGCCACCCGGGAGGTCGTGCCATGCCAGGTCGGAGGCGCAGAAGCAAGTGAGACAACCCTGCATGTCCTCCCCCCCCTCCCCCCCAGCCCGTCATCACCCCCCTCACACTCTGGCCACTGCACCCTCGATCCCCTCCCCCCTCACACTCTGGCCACTGCACCCTCGAACCCCTCCCCCCTCACACTCTGGCCACTGCACCCTCGATCCCCTCCTCCTCACACTCTGGCCACTGCACCCTCAAACCCCTCCCATCACACTCTGGCCACTGCACCCTCAAACCCCTCCCCCCTCACACTCTGGCCACTGCACCCTCGATCTCCTCCCCCCTCACACTCTGGCCACTGCACCCTCAAACCCCTCCCCCCTCACACTCTGGCCACTGCACCCTCGATCTCCTCCCCCCTCACACTCTGGCCACTGCACCCTCGAACCCTTCCCCCCTCACACTCTGGCCACTGCACCCTCGATCCCCTCCCCCCTCACACACAGGGTCGTCTCGGCCAAGACACAGTCGACCATCTTCAACCTCAAGCGCACCCAGGGACGCACGCCAGAGGGTGGCAGTTGGTCGGACGGGAGGGCCATCCTCTTAGTGTGGGACCCTGGAGGGGAACGGACAGAGACAATACTGAGGAGCACAGGATGGACAGTGATGAGAGTGATGGCCGTGCATTGCCCGAAGGTGGGGGCCATGATCCATGGCAGTGACGGGGACAGGACGGGGACAGTGGACGATGACGCACAGTGAACGGCCAGACAGTCCACGGAATCACCTGGAGCGCAACATGACATGGGCCGCATGCACCCTGCGCCGGGTCATGAGGGGGACCAGTACACACCAGACTTCTTAAAGGTCGATGACCTCGAGCTAGCGGCACTGCTGTCTCCCACACCATCCACCATCGCAGAGACACTCGCCTCGGTTGGGCAGATAAGTGATGAGGCTCCCGGGTCACGGTCTGGTGCGCACCACACAGCCGACCGGTACAGCAGGTGGAGTTTGGAGCAGCCGATGGGCTGGACGGTCGGAGGGCAGCCCAGGCCCAGCAACCAGCTGCCGCCCAGACAGTTCCCGGGTTCCTGGATGTACTTGACCCACCCGGACAACCGATGCATGTGGACACCCAGGGACTGAATAACGGGAAGAGGGCCATCTTCCAGGACCTGGACACAACAGTTGGAGGAGTCCATTCACGTCGAGGAGCAGGGAGTGGTGCCGCTCATCGCAGCCACCCAGGCCGACACCGCACGGGTGGCGTCTGCAGTGGAGGCAATGGGTGAAACGGTTTCGGCCATTGGTCCGGTTCTGCAAGGCGTTGGGCTTCACGTGCACGCGTCATCCATGGCCCAGGAGAGGGCTGCCCTCTCACAGGTAGCCATGCGCCAGAGCTAACACGACATTGCCGCCGCTCTCCGGGCCCTGGCCGAGTCTCACCATGTCATGGCCCGGTCCCAGAAGGCCATGGCAAAGTCCCAGCAGTCAGTCGCGGACAGAATAGACCACCTAGCGCACGTGATGGATGGCGTAGCGCACTCACAGGTTGAGATAGCACAGTCTCTGGCAGGAATGTCGCACTCCCTGGGCTCCGTCTCTGCGAACATTCGGACCGTGGTCAATACCGCTCCAGGCCTCCAGGACTGGCAGCGCCAGGTGTCGGTGGTGCGACGGGGCATGTCTCCGATCGCACCTCCGTCCCACAGTGAGGCTCGGGGGCCACCGGGCTCCCCGAGGGAGGAGGAGATGCTGGGGCCGTCCCGGTACCTCCAGCAAGGGGTGTCCCTGAACACTCGGCCTCCCCCCGTTCCGTCCCTGGGGCATCTGGTGGGCAGCAGGCAGGACAGGGTGGCAACACGCCATCCAGAACGCCCGCCGATCAGCCTGATCCATCGAGGCCGGGTCACCACAGGAAACGCGTGCCGACGGGGAGCCATGTCGCAGAGCGTGATTCTCAGCAGTCCATCTCCACTCCTGCTGTACCATCTGGGGAGACACCTAGACGTAGTGGTAGGGCCCGTAAGGCAAAGAAGTTAGAAACATAGTACGTTGGCACGGGTGCAGGGCACAGTTTAGTTGTAGGGGGTAGGGCATCTGTATGTGAATGTCACAATTAAACTCACTGTTGCACTTAACTTGTAAGACTCTGTGCTATGTCCGGTGCCAGGGGGCCCGTGAGGGTAACCGAGTGGCGCTGTGGTTAACGAGCGGTTCAACGTTGGTGCCGGATGTGCTGTCCCTTTCCCCCCTGCCTCCCAAAATCGGACACCGTAGTCCTCGGCACTTGGACGCCAGCTACCCCACACGGACACGTGATGAAATGTCGGTGACGAACTCTGTGACCACCGGAGTGGATGGTTGAGCTATAACCATGAGTCAGACCTTGGCTGGCGAATCTAAGCACACAGCTCATCGCAGAGCGGGCTGTCATCATTCAACATGGCACTGATCACACCCGCTTACACAATCGTCAATGGAGTGCAATCCCGTAGTGCCGCAGTGGTAAGGTGATATGGAATTGGTGCCGTGTTCGCGGTGCGGGGGTGCGGGGGTGTGTGTTGGGTGCAGTGTGGTGCCCGTGTGCAGGACTTGCGGTGCAAGTGGCAGTGTTCAGCGAATCCCTCCCCCACAGTGCGTGAACCGTGCGGCTCCCAACGTGCCGCGTGCCTGCTGTCCTCGACGGTGCCGTCGTGCAGCCTCCTGGACGTAACCAGCACCCGGGCAGTGTCTGTGTCCTACATCCCCTCCCCCCACCCTGATGCACGCCATCCTCCTCCTCCTCTTCCTCCTACCCTTTGTTTGCGTTGGCTCCGGTGCCATCGGGTCCTCCCTCCGACTCCTCCACCAGGGCATCTCCCCCCTGCATGGCAATGTTATGCATCGCACAGCAGACCACAACCATGCGACCAACCCTATCAGGCCGGTACTGCAGGGCCCCTCAGGAGCGGTCCAGGCATCTGAATCGCATCTTCAGCAGGCCGATGCACCGCTCCACCACACCCCTGGTTGCTGCATGGGCCTCGTTGTATAGGCTCTCCGCGTTGGTCTGAGGCCTCCATATTGGCGTCATCAGCCATGACCTCAACGGATAGCCCCTGTCGCCCAGCAACCAGCCCCTCAGCTGGGGGGGGCATCCATCGAACATTGCGGGGATGAACGACTGTGCCAGAATGTAGGCGTCATGCACACTCCCGGGGTACCTTGCGCTCACGTGCATGATCTTCATGTGGGGGTCGCACACCACCTGAATGTTTATGGAGTATGCGCCCTTCCTGTTCATGAACACTTCCCTGTTGTCTGCAGGCGGGCGCATGGGGACGTGCACACCATCGATGACACCTTGGACCATCGGTATCCCGGCCATCTTGGCGAATCCACGTGCCCGTGCTTCCTGCTGTGCTCGGTCCTCCAGGAATTTAATGTACCTGTCCGCGATGGCGTACAAGGCGTCGTTCACAGCCCTGATGCACCTGTGGACCGATGCCTGTGAGATCCCGGATAGGTCCCCGCTTGGCGCCTGGAAGGAACCGGTAGCGTAAATGTTTAGGGCCACCGTCACCTTGACGGACACCGGTATAGCGTGTCCTCCTCCCGTTCCACGTGGTGCAAGATGCACCACGAGGTGGCATATATGTGCGACTGTCTCCCTGCTGAACCGTAGTCTCCTCCTGCATGTAATGTCCGGTAGGGCCTCGAACGACATTCTGTCACGGTACACCCTAGGCCTTGCTGGACGCCTGTGGTGCCCTGCACCACCATCAGTGGCTCCTCCTCCTCCTCCTCCTCCACCCCCATGCACTTCGATATCAGTGCCCGCTTCCAGTGCATTCCTCGCCGTTGGGGGGTCAATGTTCCCCATTGCATCCCCCTGGACATTCCGGGCCTGAGCGCCTGCGGCCTGCGCGGCGAAGACGGGCCACTCTGCGGCCTTCCCCTCTGTTGCAGCAGCAGCTGCTGCATCTGCAGCCACTGTGGGCCGTCGCAGTCTATGCTGCCGGATGGCCACCTGCAGAGCTGCGGCTCCAACCACGGCAGTGAACATCGCTGTCTGGTTGGCATACATGGTGACCTGCAGGAGGGTGGTGGGGGGCAGAGAAACGATATGTTACACGGAGGTTCTTCCACACCTCGGCAGCCGGGTTGCATGGGATACCTGTGTGCCCCGGTGGCCTGGTCACGCTGCAGATACGCAGCCAGCCTAACACCTGGTCACTGTCTGCGTCCAACGGTCAGTTCACACCATCCTCCTCACAAGTGTGCCAGTCTCCTGTGCCCATCAGCCACATGACAACCTGCGGCCGTGTCCTCGTCACCGTCCTGCCATGTCAGGACGGCTGACATGTGGCACCCGCGGATGGACGACGCCCTCCACACTCTCCCTAACCCCCCTCCAACCTTGATCCCACCTCCACTCCCTCCCTCACCCCCCTCCCACCTCCACTTCCTCCCTCACCCCCCTCCCATCTCCACTCCCTCCCTCACCTCCCTCACCCCCCTCCCACCTCCACTCCCTCCCTCCCCCTCCCTCCGTCCTCCATCCCACCTCCACTCCCTCCCTCACCCCCCTCCCACCTCCACTCCCTCCCTCACCCCCCTTCCACCTCCACTCTATCCCTCGCCCCCCCCTCCCACCCCCCCGTTGGCCGCAGCCTTCTCGGGGAAGCCGACCCAGTCTGCAGGAGCGCCGGAACAGTCCGCTCACCTCCTCACGGCACGCCTGGCTGACGACTTTATTTACCAGGTGTGAACGGCAACGTCGTGAACTGAAGTCACGCCGTCGGGACTTCGGCCCATTTGAATCGCGGCGACAGTGGAGAATCGCCATTTTGGGTGCCTCGGGCGATTCTCCGGCCTGTGCCGTGCAGAACTCGACGGGACCGATATCGCCGCTTGGGTGAATCGCGGGAGTGCGTCGGACCGGCGTCGCGTGGAAAACTGGCGCGGCAGGCAATTCTCCCAACCGGCGCGGCATTGGAGAATCGCGCCCCACATTTCTGATTTTATTGATAATCACTGCTCATTGATGGAGCAGAATAGCTTCCACATTTACTTGCACAGAATGCAGTGGCGCGCACCTGGGATTCTCTGTCTCGCCAGGCAGCCAATGAGGATTCCCATCGTGGGCAGCACCATGCTGTCAGGAAATCCCCGGACTGTCGGCGCAACAGCGAATCCCGACAGCGGAGAATCCAGCCCGTGATCACTATTTTGTAACTTAATTTCAAGCCTACTTGTGACAATAAGTGATTTTCATTTCATTTCAATGCATATCAGGCAGTGACCCTGCGTTGCACTATACATTCACAGGCCCCCCCCCACGACATGCACCTGGTGACCAGAACCCACCAGATGTGCACAGGTGAGAACAGCCCAACAGGGGGGATAGGTTCATGCCCGGGCAGTACCTTGGCACTGCCCCATTTTAAAAAGGCGCCATGAATCTTTCAAGAGTCTAAGTTGTTGGCCCACCAGCATGATGTCACGGGACCCGCCCCTTTACATTTCCCCCCCCCCCAGTGTGTTTAAAAAATTGGCGGGAAAAGCAGGCAGCACAGCCGACGGGCTACACTCTGCTATTCCCACTTGAGCTGACATTCTGTAAAAACAAAGTCGGAAAATTCCGGCCACTATCTCTCTTTCTCTCTCACACGGATACTGCCAAACCTGTCGGGGTTTTCCAGCACTTTGTGAATTTATTACAGATCTCCAGCAGCCACAGTATTGATTTTATTGATAATTTGGTTCACTGCTCATTGACGGAGCAGAATAGTTTACACATTTACTTGCTCAGAATGCAGTTGCTCATAAATTACTATAATTATAATGATAAGCTTTCAGAGGTAGTAGTTCAGGTCTTCCATATGGGGGTATTATTTCATGCCAATCATTTCTGGTAGCAGTAATAAAAGCTCAGAAATATAATTATTTTTCCTTGCCAGCTCCTGGGCTTTCGTGGTAGGGACCTTAGTCTGGGACCCAGGGGGTAGATATTCAACATTCCCGTAAATAGCAATTTCACTTGAGGCTTGCAGAAGCTGATGTGTTTTTTGACAACTCAAATTATTTTCTTCATGCTTTTGCATTCATTTACAATATTCTCAAGCTTCCATTATGTGTCCATGTAATTCTCCCATTGCTGACCTGTGGACAATAGCTGGACTTATGATGAATGGGCACTTTAGTAGGAGAGGGGTCATTCCAGGACTTTCCAGCAGGTAATCTGACATTGACAATAATGATACTTAAATAGAAATGCAGCAAAATGTCTATAAAAAGTTGTTAATTTGGATCTTCAGTAATAATTAATATAAATATATTTCTATATCATTTGTCAACACAGTAAAGCAGAATTTTTTTTTCAGGTAACACTTATGCAAATCTAGCACTGTGGGAAATTGAGTAAAATTCTATCATGGAAATAAATGACCAGTTTTACCTTAATTTCTTTTTCGTTGTATTATAATAGACATCGGTCCTTTAGTCTGTGCAATATGCAATTATTTCTGTGATTGGCGCGACCGTAGAACATTAACTCACAAATTGGTTACAATCACCCTGCTGGCTAATAAGGCAAATATATATAGAAGATCCCGTCTTTTAAAACTGAAGCGTTAGCTTAAGTTCCAGCCCCAAATATCACTGTTCCTGGGAGTTAATCATGGACTTTGAGTAAACGCTCAGTGCAACTCAACCAGGTTGAAATATAGTCATCAGCACAGTGTGGTGACTATATAAACAAAGCAGTTCAAATCAAGAAAGAGAAAATGAGAGAGAGCGACAGAGCGAAAGAAAGAAAGAGAAAGAAAAAAATGAACCAGTTATCAGACCCGATGGTAAATTCCATTTATTAGAATAGAATCATTCAGGTAATTTCTCTACCATGCACCTCGACATAATAACACAGACACATTTTAGGCAGGTCGTGTGTTTTTAATACAGCCTATTTAGAAGTCACATATACTCTCCATCGTCCAAGTAACCTTTCATCAGTGCCCAATGCAATGTGCCGTTCTCTGAACAGCATGGTGGTCGGGTGACCTGGCCTCTGGCCAATGCTGCTGTTTTAGCAGCTGTTGGCGTTGGCACAGGCAGAGCAGAAGGTGACTTGTCCTTCAGGCTTTCCACTTACGGGGACACACCTTGCCCCCAGTCAACACTTGACGTCCGGCCAGCCCAGTCCCACCGCATGGGGTTGTCACAAACAAAATTATTGATTTCCTACTCCGTGGCGCAGTTCATCAACGCGCAGAAATGTTTTGCCAGCCTTTTATTCAAGGTAGTGCAGCTGAAAACTCTTCAAAGCAAGTTCTCAAGTTGTGAGGAAATAATGTCAAAAAATTCATGACTGCAATTAAATTCTGACAACTGCAACAAATAGTCGCTGAATGCAGGGACTGCTTAAGTTCCCCAGCTAATAGAACACAGAACATATTGTGGCACTTTCCTCTGAGAGCACATTGATTTACATCTCCAAGGCCAATAATAGAATTGGGAAACAAGTGTTATATAACTCTTTGTTTCAAAACAATTCATCATGGATTCCTCTTCCATTGAACCTATTAGAACATAGAACATACAGTGCAGAAGGAGGCCATTCGGCCCATCGAGTCTGCACCAACCCACTTAAGTCCTCTTAAGCCCACTTAAGCCTTCCACTCTATCCCCGTAACCCAATAACCCCATCTAGCCTTTTTTTGGTCACTGAGGGCAATTTATCATGGCCAATCCACCTAACCTGCACGTCTTTGGATGCGGGAGGAAACCGGAGTACCCGGAGGAAACCCACGCACACACAGGGAGAACATGCAGACTCCGCACAGACAGTGACCCAGCAGGGAATCAAACCTGGGACTCTGGCGCTGTGAAGCCACAGTGCTATCCACTTGTGCTACCGTGCTGCCCATTTTTTTTATTTTTAGGCCCTCCAATACACTTGGAGACCCCCATGAGTGCTGTTCTGTCTGGTCCACATTTGTGGGAACCACTTCCTAACGGAGCTCGCTCAAGCTTACAAAACATTGTAAGGATTAGCTAAAGTAATTTCTCAAAGCAAAAATAACTGCCAATGCTTTTGTTGCAGTCTCAGTGTAAATGCTTTTGCCTCCATTACCCTTCCTGACAGATTGCCCGAAACACTCCCTCTGAATAATGGATCTGTCATAATATCCGTTAAAAGATTCTAGTATTCCATTTCACACAATTAACAAAACTTCAGCCTACATCCCAATTTAAAATATCTCCTGTCTCAGAGCCCTTGCACTAAATTCTCATTGTATTATCTATGCCACTTTGTTTAACATACTGAATAATTAAAATTAAAAAATTAAAACCTTCAAAGTGTCCCGCAAGGATCTGTTCTGGGACCTCTGCTCTTTGTGGTTTTTATAAATGACTTGGTGAGGAAGTGGAAGGGTGGGTTAGTAAGTTTACCGATGACACAAAGGTTGGGGGAGTTGTAGATAGTGTTGAGGGTTGTTGCAGGTTACAGCAGGACATTGACAGGATGCAGAGCTGGGCTGAGAATTGGCAGATGGAGTTCAACCTTGATAAATTAAGTAATTCATTTTGAGAGGTCGAATTTGAATGCTGAATACAGGGTTAAAGGCAGGATTCTTGGAAGTGTGGAGGAACAGAGGGATCTTGGGATCTACGTACATAGATCCCTCAAAGTTGCCACCCAGGTTGATAGGGTTGTCAAGAAGGCGTATGGTGTGTTGGCTTTCATTAACAGGGGGATTGAGTTTAAGAGGCGTGAGGTTTTGCTGCAGCTTTATAAAACTCTAGTTAGACCACACTTAGAATATTGTGTCCAATTCTGGTCACCTCATTATAGGAAGGATGTGGATGCTTTGGAGAGGGTACAGAGGAGATTTACCAGGATGCTGCCTGGACTGGAGGGCATGTCTTATGAAGAAAGGTTGAGGGAGCTAGGGCTTTTCTCACTGGAGCGAAGAAGGCAGAGAGGTGACTAGATAGAGGTGTACAAGGTGATGAGAGACATGGATAGAGTGGATAGCCAGAGACTTTTTCCAAGGGTGGAAATGGATGTCACGAGGAGACATAATTTCAAGGTGATTGGAGGAAGGTATAGCAGAGGTGGTGGAGTCAGAGTCATTAGGGACATTTAAGTGACTCTTAGACAGGCACATGGACAGCAGTAAATTGAAGGGTTGTAGATTAGGTTGACCTTCGATTAGGATAAATGGTCGGCACAACATCGTGGGCTGAAGGGCCTGTACTGTGCTGTACTGTTCTATGTTCTATGTATGATCATCAGGATCTCACAGAACTACTGCAGCTGAATTATGTTTTGTGTGGTACTTCTCAAATGGAGGGAAACATCTCAGGGAGCTTCATGAGGTGATTGATTAAGCAACCGATGAGGGCTGAGGGATTGAATGCCAAAGTCGTCATAGTTTCTCAGGACCATAGGCTGCTCTCCCCTTTTGAGAGAGAGCTGACTGATGGTGATTTAACTTGAGGGTCACCACTTCTGAGGAGAGGGGCAAGGTGAGAAAGCGGACCCTTCATGTCTTAGCTCAGCCAGTACAGAAAGTGAACCCACACTGTCGGCATGACTCTGCGTCACAAACCAGCCGTCCAGCCAACTGAGCTGACCACCCTGATGCTCTGTTGTATAGAGAATGAGACTTTCTAAGGCAGGGTGCGAGGTGACAAGGAAGTGATTCTTGTGAAGAAAGTTTAAGCCAAGGCATTGAAGAGGAAAATAAAGCAAAATACTGTGGGTGTTGGAAATCTGAAATAAAAACAGAAAATGCTGGATAAACCCAGCAGGTGCGGCAGCATCTGTGGAGAGAGAAAGCAGAGTTAACGGGCATGATCCAATGGCCACGCTGTGCCGCAAAAGTACCTTGCCGTGGCGCACGTGGCCGTTGAAAGCAGGGAGACCATGTTCCCAGGATCTACCCAGCTCGCAACGCCTTCTGAGATTCAACGCAATCTTGCAAGATGTTGTGATGTGAATCCTGCCCACAATGGGCGGGGTCACGTTTAAGAACATTTGCATATTAGAGCAAGGCAGTAAGCCTTTGTCTCAGAGACCTTGGGTGAGTGTCGTTCAGCACTGGCCTCCACAAATGGGACCAGATGGAACAGTGCTTGTGGGGATCTCCAAGGGATTAGAGGCCCCCAGCTGCATGGCCTATGGGTAGGGTGGTGCCCAGGCACTGCTGGCGCCACCTGGGTACTGTGGCAGTGCCAGCCTGGCAGCATGGCAGTGCCACCTGCGTGCCAATCTGGCACCGCCAATGTGCCCAGGTGGCACTGTAAGCTGGCATGGGCATTGCCAGGTTGGCACTGTCAAGCCTGCATTTTTTGCACGCGCGCGATTAGACCGGGGTTGCCCTGTGTGGGCGCTGGGGGCCTGTGCCGGGGACCCTCCTGTGTTGCATTCGGGCTGAAGGGGAGGTCGGGAATTATTTTGGGGGCTTCGGCAATTGGGACGCCATTTAAAAATGGCGTCCCGATCTCTCACTACAGTGGGGAGATCCAGCAAGCAGAGCTCCCCACTGTAAAAAATGGGGCTATGCGTGACCTTGGCCATGCATTCCCAATTCAGGCCTCGTATTATACACGAGTCATTTTGAATAGCCACTGTGTTTCTTGGCACTGCGAGTGCTGGGAATATGCAGCTTAACGTACTAGCGAGGGGGCATTGTTCCCTTTTGGGAGAATCGCAGTTAACGCTTCAAATCCGTTTGAGTCTTCTACGTTCATAAGAAGGGTCATATGGATTCAAACATTTACTCTGTTTCTCTCTCCACAAATTCTTCCAGACCTGCTGAGTTTGTCCAGCATCTTCTGTTTTAATTATGGCTAAAGAAATGGCCACTTACAAAGGAGCTGAAGGAACAAAGCACACTGTGGGCACAACTGAAGAAAATTAGAAGTAGGGTGAGTAAAGGTCAAGAGAGTGTTAGAGAGCAAGTATCATGATCTTGAAAGTTTCAGGCACATTGGAGTCTGTCAAGTGTGGTAAGTACAAGGCTGCAGCATTTTGAATGAATTCTAGTCAGGTGGATTTTATGGGGTGGGGAAAACACAGCATTGGATGGGCTAGGCTTTGAGGTAATAAAGCCAAGGACTGGAATTTTACACCTCCCCAGCCTGCCCAACCCCAGCCGGCCACCGTAGGTTTTTAGGCGGTGGAATTGGGAGAATGTGAAGTGGAAGAGAGGAATTCCCTCTTGGTTCCCGCCCACCTCAGCCTCGCAGCAATTTTATGCTGAGGTGGGAAAGGCCTGGGACAGGAAACCCTTGCCCTAATTGAAGCGCTTAAGTGGCCAATTATTGGCCGTTTCACACCCAGTGTCAATTTTTAGACAAGCAGGAGTATTGAACTTCCATGGGAGTAGCCCGAAAAAGGACGGAGTTATAACATCTCAGGAAGCCCCATTAGGAAGTTGTGCTTAAGATCTGGTGGCATACGGACCTCAGTCCCTCCGCCCCACTGAGACCCTAATCGCCCTCTTTGCGTCTCCCAGGACTTCCGACCATCTCCACCCTGGGACCCCTTGGACTTTCCTGCGCCTCCACTCACTATACTTAAGTGCCAACATCCTCCTGAACTTCCTTTTCTGTCCACTGCAGGGACTGGAGAGCTGCTGGCCACTCAGATTGACAGGCCGCTCTATAACGCAGGACTTCCTCCCGAGTGAGAGGCAGAAGTCCTGCTTGCTTCCATTGAATGCTCATTCGAGCATGAAATGACAGAGGAACACTCAGATTCAATAGGGAAGCATGTCCTGCTGACTCTTTAGAAGGCGGGAAGGGAGATCCCACCATGTGAAAAATTCAGGCCTAGAACTTTGGTATAAGTAGTTGTAA
This sequence comes from Scyliorhinus torazame, assembly GCF_047496885.1. NCBI lineage: Eukaryota > Metazoa > Chordata > Chondrichthyes > Carcharhiniformes > Scyliorhinidae > Scyliorhinus > Scyliorhinus torazame. The sequence goes on from NC_092716.1 coordinate 238,812,371, forward strand.
AGGTGGGCAATGGTGTGAAAGTGAAAGGAAGCAGTCTCATTAACAGTTCAAATGATTGGAAGGAATCTGTGACTCTGGATTTAGTCTAAACCACTGATTGGATTGAGGACTACTCAACTACTTATTGTGTCAATAATTCTAGAAGTCAAGGATCATTTCTTCAATTGTACTGATATTTAGATGGAAAAAGTTTCAGTTTATTCCAATCTAACTGTTGGATAGACAATCCTAACAGTGACAATAGCCTCGCCTCAGTAACGCGATAAACATGGGTGCAAATGGTAAGCAGTTCTTTTTATAGTAACTTACCTCATGCTTTTGGTTATGTTGAGTATTGTCATGTCATGGGTAACTACTTGGAACTTGAACAATGAATGAGCATCAATGCCAATGTTGTAACAAAACCTCACGCGATATTGTGATCTGGATCTTGCCCAGCGAGGGCGAGATCTAGATTAGCACATTTAAATGATCCATTCAGACTAAAATATGCATGTAAATGTATGTTGCGTCACAGCATTGGGCTGGTGTGAATCAGATTGGTTTGATCCCTGATCTGGCTGGGGTGGATCAGGGAACTACCTCCTTGACTTATCTGTGGTGCTGTGGGTTGAGCCTGCCTTCAGACGGAAAATTGATAATAATAATAAACTTTCATTGTCACAAGTATGAAGTTACTGTGAAAAGCCCCCAGTCGCCACATTCCAGTGCCTGTTTGGGCAAGCTGGTATGGGAATTGAACCCGTGCTGCTGGCCGTGTTTTGCATCACAAACCAGTTGTCTAGCCCACTGAGCTAAAACAGCCCTTAAAGAAAATGATGAGGTTGATATGTTTTAGGTCTGTGTCTTTTGCTGAAGGTAAAATGAACAAGGTTCACCTGTTCTAAAGTCTACCTGACAACCAGTCAGGATGGTTTGATTGTTAGCAATTAAAGAGGGCTCCCAAGATTTTCTTTTTACTGAGGAGAAGGTGTTTTGAGTCGGAGACAATGGTGGCAGCCTGTATGTTAACACTGTTTGCAGTAGGTGGAAAGACATAAGAGGCCAAGAGAGGTTGTAGGGGGTTGGTGGGGGGCATAGCTTTGCATTGGGGGCATGATGAGGACCTTTTGGTCTCACCTTTTAAATGGTCTACTCAGCAAGGCTCAAGGTTCCTCTGAGAGGAAGTGAACCACAGCTCTTTAAATGCTGGCCCGACTCCATGAAAATGGCAGAGGAGGAGGACATGTCTATCTCAACAGTGGAGCCAGCCAGATTGGGAGTGCTGCGTACAGACCTTTGTCAGGAACCAGCTTGCACTCTTAAACGTCACTCCCAAAAATCATACAGCTTGGGAATGGGGTCTGTAGTCCCAGTATTGGAACACACCCGCCATTTTTAAATTGCTCCCGAGTCACCCTGTCTTTGTGAGAATCTCACCTGATCCTGTGAGTAAGATTATGTCAAGTTGCTGCTTCATGAATCTGTGGGGCACAAATCCCACCTCGGCAGATGGTGATATTTGCTTCTGAAAAAAATCTAGAATCAAAAGTGCAATGATGACCATGAAACCATTAGCAATAATCTCCTTTAATGAAGGGAATTTGCTGTCCTTACCCATTTTGGTTTACGTTATTATTCACTTTTTCCGTTGATGTTTGTTAAAATGAATTGCACCATTTTAGAGGGCAATTAAGTACCAGTCACATTGCTAAGTGTCTTTTAAGTGTGGGCCAGGCTGCTTAGCAAAAGTAGATTGCCTTCCATAATGATGATACTTTGCCACAATCCAATGAGTCACCATTACTGAGACCAGCCTTTTATTTTTAATGGCAGATTAATGGAGTTAACTGAATTTAAATTCTACTGATGTCATGGTGAGGTCTGAAATCCAATAACGTAGCCCCTATGCTACCACGGGATGTCTTGGTCACATAGTCATCATGGGTAATTGACTTAGATATTTCAAACATGTTCAGCCACAACACCTTTGTTTTACTTCAACTGAATCACATATGGATACAGTAAGGATCCTTGCTGTTGATTTCCTTATTTCCCATTTATTTTACTTTGTCGTTAACATCTTTCATCCATGGATTTTTAAAGGACATATACCTTTAAGTTGAGTAGAGGAAGTAAGGAATTCAAAAGTTGCAAAATAGTACACTGCAATGATGGTTTATCATAGATTATCATAGAATTTACAGTGCAGAAGGAGGCCATTCGGCCCATCGAGTCTGCACCAGCTCTTGGAAAGAGCACCCTACCCAAGGTCCACACCCCCACCCTATCTCCATAACCCAATAACCCCACCCAACACTAAGGGCAATTTTGGACACTAAGGGCAATTTATCATGGCCAATCCACCTAACCTGCACATCTTTGGAGTGTGGGAGGAAACCAGAGCACCCGGAGGAAACCCACGCACACACGGGGAGGATATGCAGACTCCGCACAGACAGTGACCCAAGCCGGAATCGAACCTGGGACCCTGGAGCTGTGAAGCAATTGTGCTATCCACAATGCTACCATGCTGCCCTTTACGTTGAATAGATTTTGAGTTAGATTTTGAACATGAGAACTCAGACTTTCTGGTATTGAGAGATGGGAGGGATTTGTTTTGATTGGTTTACTGCTGGCCAACGGATTGGCAAAAGATCATATTCTGCCCGGCAGCAGACAGTGATTGGGTTCTGCCAATGTGTTCACAGCACCTCGGAAACAGAACTCTCCTGGACGCTGAGAGAAGGAGTTGTGAGTTGCTCTCCTTCTCTCTCTATCTCCAAAAAAGATTTCTTGCTTGCTGGTTTCTGAATCTGCAGATAAGTCTTGAGATCCTGATCAATCTACAGTGAAAACCATTACAGACAGAAAGCAAAGACCTCACCCAACTAAAGGCCTGGACAAAAAATAATCAAACTGGAAGACGTCCAACTGAAGCAAGACTTTTATCCTTTTACACTACGTATTATTTTTCTTTCCACCCCTCTTTCCCCTCTGTGTTTGTCTGTCTTGTATGTGTGTATAGGGTGGGGTGTATAGGATGGGGTAAGTTAACGATGGGGGGTCATGAATTAGATAATAGTTAACCAGTTGTATTTGCTGCCTGTTTAATTATATTTATTGCGATTAATAAAAAATAATTGTGCTTAAATTTACAAACCTGGTGATTGTTATTGGGCAGACATCGACCAACGACTTCGGGTATTTTTGAAGAAGTAAGTGTAAAATTAAATTGCGTTGCGACTCCCCGCCAAGTGGGGCTAGAATTGGCTGTGCACTCGCCCAGGGTGTCATAACATAATTTGAGGGCTCAGTTCCATGATCTTTGGAACGGTCAACATTGACGTTTGGAGTACGATATTTAATAAAAAGAAGCATCAGCTTTGTAATAGTACAACAGGATGGCTCTATAACCTGCTACGTCTTTTCTTCAGGTGGAGGACCGGCCTTCAGTTTATTTACAAGGGCTTCAAAAAGACAACCTAATTGAATTGGCAAGTGAATTAAAAATAGAAGTGCTGGCTAAAGCTAGGAAGGTAGAGCTAATTGAAGCAATCGCTCAGTATTGAAATTTGAAAGCGATGCCAGAAACACAGCCTGGGTCACGGCGAAAGTCAGTGCAATTAGCTAAGGTGCAGTTACAAGTGAAACAAGTAGAGATGCAGCCAAAAGAAAGAGAGAGAGCTTTTCAAATGGAAATTGAAATGGGGAGGTTGGAATGAGAAAGAGAGGAAAATCATTAGTGAGAGAAGAAAAGCAAAAGAGAGAGAGAGAGGAAATGCAGAAGAAAGAGAGTTCCAGCTTCAGGCCGAGACAAAAAAAATTATTAAACTAGAAGACGTCCATCTGAATCAAAGACTTTTATCTTTTACTTTTCATATTATTTTTCTTTCCACTCCTCTTTCCCCTCTGTGTTTGTCTGTCTTGTGTGTGTGTAGAGGGTGGAGTGAGTTAAAGGGGGTGGGTTGGAATTAGATAATAGTTTACTAGTTGTATTTGCTGCATATTTAATTATAGTTACTGTTATTGATAAAAATTAATTGTATTTCAATTTACAAACCTGGTGACTGTAGTTATTGGAGAACCCAAAACACCAAAGACTTTGGGTGTTTTCTAAGAATTAATTGATAAGTTCAATTGTGTTGTGCCTCCGGGTCGAGTTTAGGTGGTGTTGGTGGATTGGCCGTGCTAAATTGCCCCTCAGTGTCCAATGGATAGGTGGGAATACGAGGATAGGGCAGGGCAGTGGGCCTTGGTTGGGTGCTTTTTCAGAGGGTCGGTGCAGACTCGATGGGCCGAATGGCTTCCTTCTGCACTGCCAGGATTCTACGGTAAAGTGGGGCTGGAACAGATGGCGCACTAGTCCAGGATGTCGTAACAATACTTAGAAATAATATTCCAGTGGACATTGTTAATAAGAGTAAACCACAGAAATGCACTGACTATGTTAATGAGTTTGTCGTATTCTTTGGAATCCAATTATAACTAGCAGGTGATGCAATGGGTAATCTGGGAATTTTCATCCATGTTACTAATGTTTGAAGTATCGGTCATCTAAATCAAAATCCCATAAGCAAATGTTCCTACGCCATTGAAGTGGGGGCAGGGCTGTAAACTGCAACAGGTCATTTAAAAGTCCATTGAGTGGGAGAGGCTGGAAAATTCCGTCCTACATTTCCACTAAAACCTGGTCAGCATGAACATTTGATTGAGTTCAGAGTTCTTCGATATTTGGATAAAAACTCTTTGGTTTTAAACATTAAAGGTGTTATGTTTGGGGAACAAACTCTAACACCTGTGAAAGTTCCTCAACCAAGTTTTTAAGCAATTTATTGCAGTCTTTTCCATTGTTTATTTGCCATTAAAACAGTAAGCAAAAACATTAAAGAGGTAAGACGCTCCAAATTACTCCTTAAAAATAAAACTCTGAAAACTAATTTAACATTCTTCTTTGCTGTTCTTTTCATTGAATGATGAGATCAACACAGAAACTGACTTGGAAAAATCAATGGAGAAAATAATATGAGGAAGTTATATCAACACACTGTATTGCCTTCAAAATCTCCAACCTTCATATGCTCCCGATAATCCAGGTTCCACAAACCCAATACCTCCCATCTTTCATTCCAGTAAAATTGATTCAATATTCCCAGTCACCATCTTAGAATTGACTGCCAAACCCAGTTGCACTTCCCGTCCATCCTTACATGCACACTGCTCATCTAAATCTAGATTGTTGGCCTTGATAATTCTTCACTGTGATTTTCCTGATGACAAAGCATTTAAAAGGACACTGCCTTCATTTATAGACAAATAACATATGACAAATCATACACCAATTTGCTACTTGCAAGCATTGTAACCAAAATGATGGGTAGCTCTTCTCCCTTTACGAGGAAGAGCATCAATTTAGCAAATATTTTCTCAAGAACACAATAAGAAAGACATTGAAACATGAACACCGGTGTAGGTGAGAGACAGGATTACGAATTTGTGATGCCAACTTGGAGCCATGTGCATGATTCTAATGCAGCTGTAACCTGGGAATTGAACGTCACAATTTCTACCTCAAACGTAAAGGTATTATGAAGAAGTGAAAGATAAGTAAAGAAAAACAGAAAAGCAAAAGGATTGTTTGTTTTGTCGATAATTTTCTGGTAATGGTTTAATTTGTTTTGAAGGACTAAGGAGTAATTGTACTCTATCCTTGATTTAAACTAATTCACCGTAAACAAACCTCTCTGCGAAAATCACAGAGCCCACCACCCTACATGACGGCAATCAACAGGAGATTATGGAAGTATGAAGATGACCTCTCTCCAATCAGTTACTTGATCTTCGACAAAATGGGTGCAACCAAGGAAAGGTGACGCAAGATATTGGCCATAGAACCGCCAGACTGAGTGAACATGACTTTTGTTGGCTTAAACACGTATTGATATTCAAATTTTTTACACAAACTCTTTATATGTCCTTCCATCCATGAATCGGTTAATTGTAAGATGGGGAATGAGTTCATTACCTGAGTTGTTTTCAGCATTTCCTCGCACCTGCTCCTGGGTAGCATCACTTGCTAAAATCTAAACACAAATTGAAAGAAAATGATTAAAGCAGAGCAACTGGGAATCTGTAAGAACGCACTATTACTTCAACAACTATTAAACAGAAGCAAGTAAGTATTCATCCATAATGTAAATGATGTGCTAACATGTCTCTGCTGATTTTTATTACTGAGCTGACACTGCAGCCAGCTAATACACGCATTCACTATTAGCACAGTCACTATGTGACATCTGCTGGGAAATGCTGATAAGGACCTGCGGTGCTTCAAACTGCAACAGAAATAATGTTGCATGGATTTAGCAGTGGATCAGGCACGAATACATACATAGAAACATACATAGTAAATAGAAGCAGGAGGAGGCCATTCGGCCCTTTGAGCCTGCTCCGCCATTCATTAAGATCATGGATGATCATTAAGTTCAATTCCCTGAACCCGCCCTCCCCCCATATCCCTTGATCCCTTTAGTCACAAGAGCTATATCTAATTCCTTCTTGAAATTACACAATGTTTTAGCTTCAACAACTTTCTGTGGTAGTGAATTCCACAGACTCACCACTCTCTGGGTGAAGAAATTTCTCCTCACCTCAGTCCGAAAAGATATACCTGAAAAGGTTTACATAAAAGATCAATGATTCAAACACAGTTGAAAACACAATTACAAAATAGTTTCATAGAGTTATCATAGAATTTACAGTGCAGAAGGAGGCCATTCTGCCCATCAAGTCTGCACCGGCTCTTGGAAAGAGCACCCTACCCAAGGTCAACACCTCCACCCCATCCCCATAACCCAGTAACCCCACCCAACACTAAGGGCAATTTTGGACACTAAGGGCAATTTATCATGGCCAATCCATCTAACCTGCACATCTTTGGACTGTGGAAGAAAACCGGAGCACCCGGAGGAAACCCATGCACACACGGGGAGGATGTGCAGACTCCGCACAGACAGTGACCCAAGCCAGAATCGAACCTGGGACCCTGGAGCTGTGAAGCAATTGTGCCATCCACAATGCTACCGTGCTGCCCTTTTGCTTGGGGACGACAATAATGACCTGTTAGCAGTAACAACATAGTTACACAGTACCTTCAGTGAACAATGTGTCAAAATGCTTCACAGAAGCATAAATAGACAAAAAAGTCACTACTCCTCTTGACAATCCTGTCAATAACTCCCAAAAAATTGAAGGAGGTTTTAAAGAGGATCTTCAAGCAACAAAGAGACGTTTAAGTCACTGTCTTCTAGTGCTTAGGAGCTAGGCAGCTGAAGGCTTGGCAGCTAATGCTGGCCTAAGAGAATGGAGGTGAAAAATCAAAGTTGGAGTCACGAAGCACGCCAATGTTATCTGCGAGTGTGTCCCAGCTTGGAACGCCGGTTCCTGGGGGTGTATAGTTTTGTTTTGTTTTGGAGTGAGGAGGCAAGTGGAATCCCATTAATAAAGGAGGTCAGAATGTGTGAAAACAATAGTGCAGAAGAAAATCCTGCAAGGGAAAGACAAATCGGTCGAACTTATTTTAAAAAATTGTACCTAAATGCACGCAATATTCGGAATAAGGTCAATGAGCTGATGGCACAAATAAAGATAAATGGATATGATTTAGTGGGGATTACTGAAGCATGGTTACAGGAGAACTGGGACTGGGAGTTGAATGGCCAAGGATCCTCAGTATTCCAAAAGGATAGACGGATGGAACAGGAGGGAGAGTTTCTTTATTGGTTAAAGATGACGTCAAGTCTGTATTAAGAAATTATATTGGCACTAAGGGCCAAAATGTTGAATTGATCGGTATGGAAATACAAAACAAGGAAATAAGCTCCATGGTAGGAATAATTTACAGCCCCCCGGGCAATATTTCCAAAGTGGGGCATAGTATAAACCAAGGAATAATGAGGGCTTGTGAGAAGGGCACAAATGTAATCATGGATGATTTTAGCATGCATATTAACTGGATTAATCAAATTAGCAAGGGTAGCCTCAAGGCAAATTTCATCGAATGTGTAAGGGATTGGTTCTTCGAGCAATATGTTATGGAGCCAACCAGGGAGCAGGTTATTTTAGATTTAGTATTATGTAATGAAGAAGTGTTGATAAATAGTCTTGTCGTTAAGGATCCTATTTGAAAGAATAGAACATAGAACATAGAAAAATACAGCACAGAACAGGCCCTTCGGCCCAAGATGTTGTGCCGAACCTTTGTCCTAGATTAATCATAGATTATCATTGAATTTACAGTGCAGAAGGAGGCCATTCGGCCCATTGAGTCTGCACCGGCTCTTGGAAAGAGCACCCTACACAAAGTCAACACCTCCACACAATACTAAGGGCAATTTTGGACATTAAGGGCACTTTATCATGGCCAATCCACCTAACCTGCACATCTTTGGACTGTGGGAGGAAACCGGAGCACCCGGGGGAAACCCACGCAGACACGGGGAGGATGTGCAGACTCCACACAGACAGTGACCCAAGCCGGAATCGAACCTGGGACCCTGGAGCTGTGAAGCAATTGTGCTATCCACAATGCAACCATGCTGCCCTTAAGAACAAATAAATCTACACTATATAATTTTACCGTAATCCATGTACCTATCCAATAGCTGCTTGAAGGCCCCTAATGTTTCCGACTCAACTACTTCCACAGGCAGTGCATTCCATGCCCCCACTACTCTCTGGGTAAAGAACCTACCTCTGACATCCCCCGATATCTTCCACCATTCACCTTAAATTTATGTCCCCTTGGAATGGTTTGTTCCACCCAGGGAAAAGTCTCTGACTGTCTACTCTATCTATTCCCCTGAGCATCTTATAAACCAAATTCAATCCCTCTGTTAATGAACGCGAGCACACCATAGGCCTTCTTCACAGCTCTATCCACTTGAGTGGCAACTTTCAAAGATGTATGAACATAGATCCCAAGATCTCTCTGCTCCTCCACATTGCTAAGAACTCTACCGTTAACCCTGTATTCCGCATTCATATTTGTCCTTCCAAAATGGACAACCTCACACTTTTCAGGGTTAAACTCCATCTGCCACTTCTCAGCCCAGCTCTGCATCCTATCTATGTCTCTTTGCAGCCGACAACAGCCCTCCTCACTATTCACAACTCCACCAATCTTCGTATCGTTTGCAAATTTACTGACCCACCCTTCAACTCCCTCATCCAAGTCACTAATGAAAATCACAAACAGCAGAGGACCCAGAACTGATCCCTGCGGTACGCCACTGGTAACTGGGTTCCAGGCTGAATATTTGCCATCCACCACCACTCTCTGACTTCTATCGGTTAGCCAGTTCGTTATCCAACTGGCCAGATTTCCCACTATCCCATGCCTCCTTTCTTTTTGCAGAAGCCTACCATGGGGAAACTTATCAAATGCCTTACTAAAATCCATGTACACTACATCCACTGCTTTACCTTCATCCACATGCTTGGTCACCTCCTCAAAGAATTCAATAAGACTTGTAAGGCAAGACCTACCCTTCACAAATCCGTGTTGACTATCCCTAATCAAGCAGTGTCTTTCCAGATGCTCAGAAATCCTATCCTTCAGTACCCTTTCCATTACTTTGCCTACCACCGAAGTAAGACTAACTGACCTGTAATTCCCAGGGTTATCCCTATTCCCTTTTTTGAACAGGGGCACGACATTCGCCACTCTCCAATCCCCTGGTACCACCCCTGTTGACAGTGAGGACGAAAAGATCATTGCCAACGGCTCTGCAATTTCATCTCTTGCTTCCCATAGAATCCTTGGATATATCCCGTCAGGCCCGGGGGACTTGTCTATCCTCAAGTTTTTCAAAATTCCCAACACATCTTCCTTCCTAACAACTATTTCCTCGAGCTTACCAATCTGTTTCACACTGTCCTCTCCAACAATATCGCCCCTCTCATTTGTAAATACAGAAGAAAAGTACTCGTTCAAGACCTCTCCTACCTCTTCAGACTCAATACACAATCTCCCGCTACTGTCCTTGATCGGACCGACCCTCGCTCTAGTCATTCTCATATTTCTCACATATGTGTAAAAGGCCTTGGGGTTTTCCTTGATCCTACCCGCCAAAGATTGTTCATGCCCTCTCTTAGCTCTCCTAATCCCTTTCTTCAGTTCCCTCCTGGCTATCTTGTATCCTTCCAATGCCCTGTCTGAACCTTGTTTCCTCAGCAGTCTCCTTTTTCCTCTTAACAAGACATTCAACCTCTCTTGTCAACCATGGTTCCCTCACTCGACCATCTCTTCCCTGCCTGACAGGGACATACATATCAAGGAAACGTAGTACCTGTTCCTTGAACAAGTTCCACATTTCACTTGTGTCCTTCCCTGACAGCCTATGTTCCCAACTTATGCACTTCAATTCTTGTCTGACAACATCGTATTTACCCTTTCCCCAATTGTAAACCTTGCCATGTTGCACACACCTATCCCTCTCCATTACTAAAGTGAAAGTCACAGAATTGTGGTCACCATCTCAAAAATGCTCCCCCACAAACAAATCTATCATTTGCCCTGGTTCATTACCAAGTACTAAATCCAATATTGTCCCTCCTCTGGTCGGACAATCTACATACTGTGTCAGAAAAGCTTCCTGGACACACTGCACAAACACCACCCCATCCAAATTATTTGATCTAAAGAGTTTCCACTCAATGTTTGGGAAGTTAAAGTCACCCATGACTACTACCCTGTGACTTCTGCACCTTTCCAAAATCTGTTTCCCAATCTGTTCCTCCATATCTCTGTGTTAATATTGATCGCAGTATGCTAGAATTTCAAACACAGATTGAGCGAGAAAAGACATAGGACAAGATTCTCTTAGCCCGGGGCCAGGCCAGAGAATCCCCGCGACCGGCGCGAATCGCACCATGCCGCCCTGACGTGATTCTTCGCAGAGCGGAGAATCGGCGCCATTGGCGCCGGCGTGGTTGGCGTGGCGCCAGTCGGGGCCTGCTCTATGTGGTCCCCCCGCCGATACTCGGCCCGGGATGGGCCGAGCGGCCGTCATAAAAAACCCAAGTCCCACCGGCGCCATTCACACCTGCTCTCAGCCGGCGGGACCTTGGCATGGAAGGGTCGGGGGGGCGGCCTGTGTGGGGGGGGGGAGGGGGGGGAGGGGGGCGGTCAGACCGCGGGGGGGGGGTGGGGCTCAAATGTGGCCTGGCCCGTGATCGGGGCCCAACAATCGGCGGGTCGGCCTCTCCGGCTGGGGGCCTCCTTTCTTCCGAGCCGGCCCCTGTAGCCCTGCGCCGTGTTACATCGGGGCCGGCGTGGAAAAGGGAGCCACTGAGCGTGAACACTTAGCCTCAGGTCATAGAACCCCGCCCAGAGTGTCATAGTAGAGTTTTAGCGTTGGGCCGATGTAATTATATAGGCCTGAGGAAAGAGTTGGCCCAAGTAGATTGGGCACAAATAATTGAGGGTAGGACAGTTGAGGATCAATGGCGAATGTTCAGGCAAATATTAAATACCTCTCAATTGAAGTATTTTTCTGAGAGGAAGAGGAATTGGATAAAGGAATAAAAACGTTCCATGGCTAAAAAAGGAAGTCAAAGAGGATATAAAGGCAAAAACTAGGGCATACCATAGGACTCCAAAAGCAAGTGGTGAGCTGGAGGATTGGGAGAACTTCAAGGTTCAGCAAAGGCTACCAAAAATAATTTTAGCATTTATTGCAAAAGGACTAGCGTATAAAAGTAAAGAAGTGTGGTTGCAATTGCATAGGGTGTTGGTGAGACCACATCTGGAGTGTTATGTCCAGTTTTGGTCTCCTTATTTGAGGAACAATATGCTGGCATCGTATGCAGAACAAGGTCAGCAGCGTGGGTTCAATTCCTGTACCTGCTGAGGTTATTCATGAAGACCTCGCCTTCTCAACCTTGCCCCTCGCCTGAGATGTGATGATCCTCAGGTTAAACCACCACCAGTCAGCTTTCCCCTCAAAGGGGAAAGCAGCCAATGGTCATCTTGGACTATGGCGACTTTACCTGCTGCAGTGGGAGCTCAGGCGATGCATAAAAACAGAAAGTGCTGCAAATACTCAGCAGGTCGGGAAACATCAGTGCAGGGAGAGACAGGGTTAATGGGGCTCAAATCCCCGAAGTGGCAATCAGGGTCATAGTTTCACTCCACTTCTAGCTTTTCACCTCAAATTTTTGTTCGGTCCTATCTTCCCCAACCTTCCATTGAGAGATTCAGGCAGTGCAGCACATCCCCAATGCTGCCATCAAGGGCAACTCGGATGCCAGGAGGCCATGACTCTTTTTTTTATTATACAGCATTAGCTGCAGTAAACCAGGCAAGTTAATCTGTGTTTGAGAGGCTGGGGAAAGGTGAGATTATAAGGTAAATGGGTAGGATGAGAGTCACACCTGGCGGAGCCCTCATGGGAGTGGGAGCAACCCTGTGAGTAGTGGGTTGTTGTCCGAGGGTGTAGGCCTTTGAGGGTGGAAGGAGTCCCGTGATAGTGGCTATTTTGTGGGAGGAGGTCCCGGGGGGTTGAGAGATATGGGGGGAATCCAGAGGCGGCGGGATAGGGGAGGGTCGGTGGGAGGGGGAGGGTCGGTGGGGAGGGGGAGGAGCGTGAGGGTCGGCGGGGGGAGGGGGGGTGGAGTTCAACGTTGTCGGTCTGCACACCAGTTATCCAAAGGTAAGAAGGGGATTTAGCGCTTCTGCCTTCTGAGTAACTATCGGTGAGACCTAGACAGAACCATCGGACGTTGGCTCAGACGTTATGGCTCAATGTTTCACACGCTATTTTGCTTATGGCTCTCAGGAGACCGCTGCTTGTTGCCGTGCAGGCTTACAGCTGTGGTTACTCAGTTCGAGGGTTATTGAGAATGGGAAACAAATGCTGACCTTGCTGGCGACGCCCACAACCCATGAAAGATTTTGTAAAGAGCACCAGCAGAAGTTGCACTAAAGAGTCAAACTTCACGGACCAAAGTCTGGTTCCTGTAGGTCGTAATTCTCCGACCGTTGGGATTTTCTGTTCCCGCCGGCAGTACACCCCCACCCTCGGGTTTCTCAGCAGCAAGGGGTGGCTTCAATGGGAAATCCTATTGACAAGCGGTGGGAAGAGAGAATCCCACCACCGGCGAACCGCACGCTGCCGAGAACCACGCGGCTGGGGGACTGGGGGAACTCGCCCGTTATATGTTTGATTGAATCCACAAGCGTGAGCTGCATTTTCTCCCAGAAATAAATCAATATTGTCGTTTACTCACAAAAAAACTTTGAAAACCACATTGACTGATGAGAGAAAAACAATGACCTTGGGAACCACTGTAGACTCTGTGGGGGACGGTGAGGACCAGGCACCTTCAAAGTCTAAGCTGGAGGGTAAAAATTGTGCCACTTTGTGTGCAGCCAATGGAACAGCAATAAACAAATGGACATAAACAAGTTGAATGCTGTCACCTGTCATTTCCATTCCATCTGTTCATAAAAGAATTAAGCGATATTTCTGTGCACATACTCGAATGCGAGCATGAATAATTGATCACTCACCCATGCACCGCCTCCCAGTTACTGCTGTCGTGAACAGGTGTAATAGTATGAGCAGAAAATGTTCTGCATACAAATTATGAAGCTGATTAGAGGCCTGAATTCCGCATTTACATCTTTGGTGATCAAGAACAGAATGCTTAACATATGTTAACAGGTCTTTTTTTAAACTTTGAACAGCGTGCTCAAATTGCCGGTATATCTCAGCCCAAAATGACTGCTTTTGTTAATATTTTCCAGTGTGTTCCCGGAATGATATGGAGGGAACATTACTGCTCATTATTTTCCTATGGACTATCAGTGGAACATCAGATTCTTGTGATTATGTTGAAGGATATTATTCGTTTGAAGGATACCAATTATACTATGAACCATGAGACTGAAAATTTAAATGGTCCATTAATGTCGTATGATCCGTTGCCATGAACGCGGAGTATTAGAAGGACATTATTTTTAATAATGCATGCCATTCTTTTCACATCTATTTTTGAAAAGAGAGAATTGGAAAATGTAGCAAAAGATGTAATCCTCAAATGCAAACTGAGCAACTGGGCTTGAGTCTGCTGCAGCCAGCACTGTTTTTTCATTCTCTTGGCAGTTGCTGTCAGAATGAATGCCAAACATCACCACGTTTCTTGTCCTGGTGCTCCACAGCATTCACATAAGAGGATTAAGAACTGTGGTGTCATTACTGAGAATGATCAGGCCAAGTCCATGTCCTGTATTGACAGAGGCGGAATGAAGGATTTCACGAACAAGAGACCATTCAACTCATCGAGGTAACAATTCAGGATACTGTTCATTTTTCAGCTAATTGGATCATGTAATAACCCTCACAAGACACACAGGGATGACCGGATTTATCTCCCCCTGGGGCTCGTGGAATACGAGCTGCCCCGCTGATGGGCGGAGGCCCATCGTCTGGGGTTTATAGAATCAACCCCTAAACGCCAACCTGGCTGGGACCGACATGATCGGTAGTCCGGGTTGGGACCTCTATACCGTCTGCCGCATTGTGGCCTTTTCATTTGGCTATAATTAAACCTGGTTCAAACATCTCCTCGGATCTCCTGAGCTTTTATAGGTCCCGAAACCCATGTTGTGGTTACCCTTTTCCTGAATCAGGACTCAAGTTAATTTCCACTTTCTTCCATCAAACTATCATGGGAGTGTCCCTTTAAGAAAGGTTTTTATCTTATCACATGGCTTCAGTGATGTCATTATGTGGGTGGAGCTGGGTTGTGGCTCTGTGAGTTCTTTTGGTTTCGCATTCACATTCGGCTGCTGTGGCAGAGAACAGAAGTTCTTTTGGCCTGCCTCTCTACCTTCATTTTAAAAGCTGCTTGGTAACTTAAAAGAGATAATTGCTTCCTGGAAGGAAATCAAATCTGCTGTATGAAAAGTGGAAAAAAGTATCAGTAACAACAGTCTTATACCAGTGAGAATGCCGTGTGTACCAGTGAGAATGCCGTGTGCTGGGCCACACTTTTGAAAAGTGGTTTCTGGTTTTACTTGGATTTTGTTATTGAATTGGAACAGTTAAGGGGGAATTCATTACGGGCTATACATAGATTACTGTAGCTGTGTGGGGTCTTTATGTTTTTATAATGATAACAATTCTTGCTGTGTGTGTGTTTATACAAATTTTAACTAAGTTCTCAGAATAAAGCTTCTTTTTTTGCTCAAAAGCACCTAAGAAGTCTGTTGAATCACACCTGAAAGGCAGGCTCTTGTGCTCATCCTAGCCAAATTCAACATAAAGTTATAAGTCAGATGAACTCCATAATATACTTTGGGGTTTTCTAAAAGCTGGCCCATAACAAAACACAATCATCTGTATTGAAGAGGCTTTCACTGAAAATTCACATCATCAAGATAGAAATGAATCAAAGTACAAAGTCATTATTCAGTAAAGTCCAGGCTTTGTTCTTATTCAATGAAATTATACCTCTCTTTATTTAGTATTCAGCTTCTCACGATTCAATGACTCAGGTGTTGGTTTTGCAATTCAACTCTGGAAAAATTTGACAACTACCAAATCTCATAGGGCCCTCATAATCATTCCGAAGATAATGAATATGCAGTCCTGAAGCTCAGACAGATTATGACTGGCAGGACAGCCCAAGAAAAACTTCTTCCCTCAATGTTCTCCTCATTATCACTTAATGAGTGCCATGGCCTCTGTCATGGAGGTGCCCATGAGGTGCTGGAGCACTGTGTCGACCATGAGAACTGAGCGTACAGCTTCCTCCATTGAGAGAGTGGTGACGCTAATGGAGAGACAGCTTCAGGAAGAACAAAATTGGGCTTCATAGGCTGCACTCAGAGATGAAAGTCCGCATAGTGACAGTCACCTCAGGAGATTGCTAGCAGTGTGTGAAATGGATGAGGCACCTGGGGCAGGATTTACTGCGCAACCGATTGAGGTGGCCCACCATTGACTGGTGCCAGGATCTTCTGGTCCCGTCATTGTCAACAAGGTTTGCACCCTGCCATAAAACCCTTGGTGGGGTGCACCATTGGCAGGATCAGAATATCCCACTAGCATGAAGGTTCCGATCCTAGTCTCTCTGTCAGCTGCCTCTCTGTCCATGGTGAGCAGGGAGGTGCAATCCCAGCTCACTCTTAAGAACACGCTACCTGTCATCTCTGTGGGCTCTTGTCCGGGCACTCCACACAAGGGCAGCAGCTCCCCCACCCCTCTGCCAGTTGTCGTCGCATTTGATGAGGCCACAACAACTGAAGAGTGCCCAGCCAGGGCGTTGGATTCATCCTCCGAGGTGGAGATCTCTCAGGCCCTGATGGCCAGAGGATGACTGCCAAGGTCATCAGGGCTGACATAATAGCACAATCAGCAGTCTGCACCCCATGGCGCAGCCATGTGAGGGAGGGAATGGTGAGAAGACAGGGGGCGGGTGCGGCAGCACCATGACACAGCATTCACAAGCGGACTTTTAAGGCACTATGAGCATAAAGGGTATTTTCAGAGGGGGCATTATTTTCTTTCATGCTCATAATGTTTGACTTCACTTTGACATTCAGCACATTATTATGTTATGTCCATTTTTGTGTTACCGTGTACAATATTTAAGGGTTGATTTTCTTCCAGTTGCCTCCATATCCTTCTAGGTGCATGACATGGTAGTGGTTTATGAGAGACAGCAGGTTGGCTGCAAACGTCATTACAAAGGTTGCGATTCGACACTAAGAGTATCGGATTGCCCCCTCGGAAATGTTTGTTAAGGAGGCGGTGCCCTTGGCATGAGAATGAAGTCATGCCTTGGCAGACCAGTTAATGGTGCATTGAATTAAGGTGTCCCTGCCTCCCTGAAGGTTCTTGACGTGTTCCTCCACATCCTCATCCTGTGCCTCCCTGGGCTCCTGAGCAGATCCATCACTGGAGTCATCCTCTGCTGCCTGTGGTGCTGCCTCTCTATCCTCATTCTCCAGTGGGTCCCCTCGCCAGAGCTAGATTGCGCAGAGTGCAACAGACCACAACTATAAGTGACACATCCTCTGGAGGATGTTGCAGTGGAGTGAAACCTCATCTTCAGCAGCCCAATGGCCCGTTCAACCACAGCCCTTGTAGAGGCATGAGGCATGACTCCTATTGTACCTTTCTTCCACCTTTCGTCCTGTGTGCCGGAGTGGCGTCATGAGCTACCTTTTCAAGAAGTATCCTTTGTCACCCAGCGCCAACCATCCAGTCAAGCTGGAGCCTTGACACCTGAAAGTGTCACATGCTGTAGGCATCGTGGGAGCTGCCAGGATAGAGTGCACAGACTTGAAGAATCTGGGTCCTGTGGTAGCATGCAATCTGCATGTTTATGCAATGGTAACCTTTTCTATTCAAACCCATTAATAGTTGCAAAGCCTCTGACTCACTCAACTTAGCTTGATTGACCCATCTGGTAATGAATGAATGTGTTGACCCGTCTGAACCGTCAGTTTCAAGCTTGGCACATGTGTTGTAAAGGCATGGCTCAAGGTAACTGCCAAACTGTTCAATCCCAGAAGGGAATCTTGAAACAACTGCCTCTCGTTTATTTTTTCTTCCAATTTGTACAGGAACAGGAGAGGTTTTGAAATCCAGAAATCATGTCCCCGACTACTTGCGAGGATTTTAAAGAAAAGTAAATGTCGATTAATAAATAGGAAAACATAAAATAGAATTACACTTGAACACAACAATGGTTTCACACAGTCCAATACTTTAAAATAGCTCCACATAACTGCCTTCAGAGCTAACCTTCCTCGTCTGTTTAACAACTCCCTCTAGGTTTTGAAATCGATACAAGTCCAGTAATTTATACCACACAGTGTTTTTAATTCTTCTTTAGGATGCCCTCTAAAGTTAATAGCAGTTGTGTTTTCAGATATCGCTTCATTCTCAATGCTTTCTGGGAGTTTGACCAGCTATTCCTGCTGTCTGGTGAGACCCAGGACATCTCCCTTCACAGCTTTCAGTATGTCCTTTAATACGTTCTTTCCCTTTACTGTCTCGATTGTCTCACCGAGATGCTTTAGAACTACTCTGTCCCAGACTTGATCAACTTAATTTCTTTATTCTAACTTTTAAAATATAAAAGAAAAGTAAACTCACTCTAACTATACTTTCCATAGGACACCTTTCTTTTACACCCTTTCTTTTATATCGTCCCCTTTGAATCACAACAACCCATTTAAATTTATTCCTTTTCTGTAAGCATCCTTACTAAATTATGTAAACATCTGTTTGAAGTATTTTTTAAAAATAATCTTTCTTTGTCACGAGTAGGCTTACATTAACACTGCAATGAAGTTACTGTGAAAAGCCCCCAGTCGCCACATTCCGGCGCCTGTTCGAGTACACAGAGGGAGAATTCAGAATGTCCAAATTAACTAACAGCACGTCTTTCGGGACTTGTGGGAGAAAACTAGGGCACCCGGAGGAAACCCACGCAGACACGAGTAGAACGTGCAGACTCCACACAGACAGTGACCCAAACCGGGAATCGAACCTGGGACCCTGGCGCTGTGAAGCAACAGTGCAAACCACTGTGCTCCCGTGTTGGGTGCTCTGCGACACAGACGAACCAACACGGTTGCAGATAGTACTACTCTGTTTTATTACCATCAATAACAACATCTGTAAACTTGTTACTGTGGTTCGTTCATTACCCTTGAACCTGTGGACCCAGCCCTAACACTATCTTGGAGAGGCACTCAGCACATGGTGAATGTCTGAGTGGCTTGCTGTGAGCTCTGTGCCGAGCTGTCTCCTGCTGGAATGAGCGGGAACACTGGTGTTCCCCGTTTTATAGTGCGTGTGCTCTTGCTTGTGATTGGCTGTGATGTTGCGTGTGTGTTGATTGGTCCGTTGATCTGTCCATCAGTGTGTATGTGTGTTTGCACCATGATGTTTATCTGAATATCATGACACCGTGCTGCCCAGAATTTTTGCCTCATTACCATATCAAACCCACCCCTTATTCTCTTAATCACTCTGTCCCTGCTTCAATTACTACTCACACACCCTCAACAGTTTGAATATAATATGACAAGAATATTACCAACAGAAAAATATTACACGTCCTTTCATTTTTCTGACACTGTGCACACAGATCCCCCACAGTTCCCTAGAATGATCCGAATGCATAAAAAGTGAGGGCAACGATGGCCTTCAGAGCCACTGGCTTTGGATGTCCACCCACACAGCTGGAGTCAATCTCCCGTCGTCCCCTCTCTTCCTCCTCAGAGGAGGTCCCAATAGCGGAGTACACAATTCCCAGCTGCTGAAATGAGGACGACGGTGTCCGGAACACTGAATGCTGCACCGGGCAGAAATGCTCCGACAGAGTTGAAAAAACAAAAGGGTCTTCAGAACAAAGTTACTTCAGATGAAACCACAGGAAAAGGTACGACATCTCAGAAATAAAACTTTCACCTGAAGTCCTAACCATTCACACAGCTACTGTTTTGTCCTGCCCTTTTATAGAAATGTGAAAAAAATGGGCTGACCAATGTTGTCCATGTGCCGACCGCTAAATCGCCCGCGCAACATAAAATTGGAATCAGTTAGGTTGTCAATGAGCTCGATTACCCATTTAATTGTTGACAGATCCCCACGCCCACGTGCATCTGCCGACTGTAATATGGTGCGGGTGGGTTATGACACAGGAACATGTGCTCGATATTTTACACTCTTTCAGGTGGAGCCCACGCCCGTCACCACTACCACGGTAAAATTCTGGCCCGTGTCTCTGACTGTCAGAGGTTTATATTATGTTGTTGTATTATTTTAGCAGGCAGGTGGGTTCCTCTTCAGGCTCGTATTTTTACAAGCCTTCAGTTCACTGGAACTAAATTCGGAACCCCAAGAGGTTTTGTGATTGAAACCTGGCTCCCTCTGCCAGGCCTTCTCCCAGCTCCGCGCGATGGCCGGTTTCAATGGCAATGGATGTTGGGTTGGGTAGCACTGGGCAAGGTAACAGAGGTAGCCCAAGACAACCAGCCCTGGCAGCTCGAGGTGACCAGTTTTGTAAAAAAATGATTTTGAGTCTGCATTCAAGGTCCTTCCAGTTAGGTGAAGCAAAAGGTGGTAAACTGAGATCACCATGGAGAGCTTATCATGGGATTCACGGCCCATTAACTCGGAAGTGGCCCCTCTTTTGAGCAGGGGTTGTTTCGAGCCACAGATTTTTCACAGAGGTGTTTTCTTTGTTCTGAAGTTCTTCTTAGAAAGAGCAGGTGTTGTTTCTAACCATCGTTTACTTGTTCTGGTGTTTCCTCTGTCTTGACGTTCTTTCCAGAAAGACCAGGTGCTCTGTTTGACTGATGCACTCTGGCAGGGGCTGGTTTAGCATACTGGGCTAAATCGCTGGCTTTTAAAGCAGACCAAGGCAGGTTAGCAGCACGGTTCGATTCCCGTACCAGCCTCCCCGAACAGGCGCCGGAATGTGGCGACTAGGGACTTTTCACAGTATCTTAATTTGAAGCCTACTTGTGACAATAAGTGATTTTAATTTAATTTCATTTCAGTGCTAATTTGGTAGTGGCAGGTTTCCACTGCCTGGGGAAAGTGCCATGTTGCAACTGCAAGAGTGCCAGGGCTGTGCCAAGTTGGCACTGCAAAGGGGCAGGGCCTGAAAGAGGGAGGGCCTAAAGGGTGGGGCCCTGAAGTTGGGGAGACCTTGCCAATGATTGTGGAGTGGAGTGGGGGTAGCTTTCCAGTGGGGTGGGGGGGGGGGGTTATTCTGGGATTGCGCTGTTCTCTGAGGATTCGGCTTTGTCAGCTTCTTCAAGTCCCACAAGGCAAATCACCCCGGCTCCCGAAACCTTCGAAGTGGGGGTAGAATGCGATCTGGATTACGTCGATCTACCCAATGGGAAATGAGGTGCAATTCTTGCTGGGTGGATCGGCGCGCGATCCTGAACACAAACTGCCCATATTTAGAAATTTTGGGAATGAATTCCACCTGGAATTTCTGGTTTTAATGGTGTTGGCGCTTTGACAGCATGGGGTGGAATTTCAGTGGTGGGTACAATGCCGTTAGCGGGCAGGTCCTTCCTTGTCGTTGAAGTCCTCAAGAATGTCCTGGATTCCTCAGCCAGAATGAGTGCTGGATCCTTATTGAGACAATGGGCTGGATTCTCCGATTCTGAGGCTATGTCCCCATGCCGGCGTGGGAACGGTGGTGTTTTACGCCCGAACAAATGGTGTACAATGGCCACCGATCCTCCATTTGGTTGGGGGCTAGCTTGCCGGCAGCATACACCACTCGGCTCTAGCTGCCGATACGGCCCGGAGACTTGCCGGGTCCGTGGCCGTGCATGCGCACGGCCTGCAGAGGCCGCGTCGTGCTACATGGCAGAGGCCGCTCGCGGACACGGCCCGTGAAATAGTGCCCCCCCTTTGGCTGGCTTGCATGCCCCGGACCACCCCCCATAGTGCCCCCAGCCCCTGATAAAATCCCCTCCTGCCCCTGGACCGTCCCTCCCCAGACTGTGGCGGCGCTGGACTGACTCCGCAGCCGCCACGCCGAGTTCCCGACGGATGAGATCACACGCGACCGACGCAGTTGGGAACTAGGCCGGTAAGGGGCAGAGAATCAGGGGGCAGGCCTCAGGCAATGTCCTGAGGCCATCAATACGTCACGCACCGTAGCCGGCTTTGGAGGGGGCAGAGCATCGCGAAAGCGGCGCCGCCCCCATTTAGTCAGGAACTTTGATTCTCCGGCCAATCGCGGAACCCGATTTCGGCATCGGCGACCGGAGAATCCAGCCCAACATGTTAGTTGCCAATGGGCAGTTAAGGCAGTTGGGGCGTTTTGTAGCTTTCATTTGTGGAGATGACATTTAATTGTTTTGCTACTTAAGTTGCCTAATGGTTTTAATCAACAACTCTTTTGGAAGAAATTATTAAAAGTAGCTTGTTCTTAGAACGACACCCTGCACTATGGGAAACCCGACCCCACCAGGGGAGGCTAGCATCGGAAAGAGATGGACACTGGAGTGAGAAGAATTTAATGCATACTTACTCGTTCTTGAAAACTGCGCTGAGACATTCGATGGCCAGAGCTGCTTCGATCCTGCTTCAAAAGAATCCTTTTTTTTATCCATTAAAAAAAATAATAATTTAGAGTACCCAATAAATTTTTTCCAATCAAGGAGCAATTTCATTGTGGCCAGTTCGCCTACCTGCACATCTTTGGGTTGTGTGCACGAAACCCACGCAAACATGGGGAGAATGTGCAAACTCTACACGGACAGTGACCCAGAGCTGGGATTGAACCTGAGACCTTGCCGCCGTGAGGCAGCAGTGCTAACCACAGCGCCACCCTGCTGCCCTATCAAAAGGATCCTCGCAGGACCAAGTGTAGTCTAGCTCCAGCGAAGTCAAGGAGGCCATGCCCCTTTTTTATTGCAGTAGCTGTCACAAAGCAGCTGAAATTAAAGGGACCAGTGGAGGTTTGGGAGGAGTCCCATGGGGGTGAGGGCTGTGGGTGGAGTCCGTGGGGGGAATCGGTCTGATTGTTTACAATCGTTACCCAGACGTTTAAGAGGTTTTATTTCTTCTAGGTTTTTCTGGGAAACTATTGGCGTAACCTTGGTATGACCATGCAAATTTTGCAATTTAGATCACACTTTGAGATAGTTCCCATCACACTGCAATTGCCCAGAGGAAATTAGCAATTCTTGACAATTGAGGAACAAACATTTACCCATAAAGATCGGAGAGGGATTTCCCAACACATTTTTCTGATGCTGGGGACCTCAGAAGTTACATCGCCTTATGTTTAAACATTCCATGCATTGCTTTAATTGACCTGTCCCAGAAGTAAACTTCTATTTTTTGATATTATGATGGGAAGTGTTTTTAACATTTGCTCTTCATGGTTTTAGTATTTGTGGGCATGGGATAAAATATGTTGACAAAAGAATGTGACTTTTTATTTGTGACCATAATGTTGAAGAAAGTATTATTTGTTTGTGATTGAATGTAAATTCTGAGGGGTCCAAGAAAATAAGGGATGAACATTTTTGTCTTTGGTCGAGAGGAAGAGGTGAATTTAGACCATTTCCAAATTGAGGAGGAAGCGTCATGAGACCCATGATGAAAGTTGAAAATTTAGAATCTTTGTTGGCATCGTGTTATCATGGCTTCTGGGACATGACTCTTTGGGATACAGTTCAACATCACTTCAAAGACAAAGGGCAGGGTTTTCTAGCCGGTCACACCAATGGGATCTTTTGGATCTGCTGACAGCACACCCCCACCGCAGGTTTCCCAGTGGCAAGGGGTGCATAGTTTCCAAGGTTGGCCAGTCCGCTCAGTAGCAGAGACAAAGTCTCGCAGAACCATATATTGGCAGCCGACAGGTGGTCCGGGGTCAGTCATCGAGAAATCAGTCCGAGAAATATTCGTGCCTTCAGCTTTAAGTCAAAAGCCACAGGACTATTTTCTATTGAAATCCACTGCAGCTGGAACAGAAATGATTAAGCTACAGAGAAATTGCATTGATGTTTCAAAAGAGAGTTGTAATTTTGTCATTTATATTATTGAGGAGCTGGGAGAAATATCTCTTGACGTTAAGGTGTATGACTGAACAGAACATAGCTTATATAAACAAAGCCATTAATTGAGTCAAAGTCTATGAATCAAGATGGGCAAGGATATTTACCGAATCAATCATTTTCAAAGAACTGAAAATACATATGGCGACACATGATGTATTGCAGTAACCAGTTGCGATTTCTGTGTCAATCTGTTGTTTATCTGTATATTGAGGAAAGATGCAAGCACCCGAATCATAAAAGATGCACCGTCTGCTTAGGGAAATGACCCTGTTGCTGAAACCCAGAAAACCTGTCACAATAAGTCAAAAAACATGACAGTAATGTAACACAACAAATGCACTGAACTATTCTGATGGGAATTAAAAAGTTTTTAACTTCTTATCGCGAGAAGTTACCACTTAAATGTTACCACTTAAGTGTTTATCTAATGAAAGAAAGGCTATCATCTTTCAATCAATTCATGGGATGTGGGCATCGCTGGCTGGGCCAGCATTTATTGCCCATCCCTAATTGTCCATGAAATGAGGGCTTGCTCAGCCATTTCACAGGGCAATTCAACCGCGGTGCTGTGGATCTGGAGTTACATGTCGGCCAAACCAGGAAAGTGTCATGTGAGAGTACCTTTAAGAAATGGGTGTTTAAGAAATGCAGCTTTAACAAATGGGTGTTTAGCAGTGATGTCAAGTGTGGGTGGAGCTGGGCTGTCTGTCAGCTTTTTAACTTTTGTTTTAGGCTGTTTTGCTGCAGGGTCTGTTTTAGTTTCATTTTCAGAGCTGGATAGCTGCAGTCACAGCCAGAAGGTGATGACTCTCTCTCTCTGTAATCTAAAGATTGTAAATCGACTTTGGTGATTTAAAACAAATAACTGCTCTCAGTAGCGACTTTAACCTGATCTTTATGTTTTAAAGGCTTTTTTTAAGTCTTGTGGATGTTAAAAGGAAAGCTTAAAGGATTACTTAGTGTTGTATTCTTTGGGGGTTATATTTGAATTGATGGTTGATAAGATGTCCGCTGTATGTTTTAAAAAGGTAAAGTTGAGTTCATAGAATAAACATTGTTTTGCTTAAAAAAATACTTTTCCATTTCCATACCTGTAGAGTGGGCCGAGTGCTCCCTATACCACAATCTATTAAAAGTTGTGGGTAAGGTGACCTCCATGATACACTTTGGGGTTCTCTAAACCCTGGCCCATAACAAATTGGAGGCTCAAGGCGGATAAAAGTCTACCTATTGGATTGGCTTAGTGAACTTAAAGACAGTGAGGGGTGGGCATATTGTGGTTGCTTTTCAGGTATGGTATTTTAGTTTAAGTAGGGAGTGTGTTGTGGACAATGGCTCTTTCAGAGGCTCTGAAGTTTTTTGGGGTGGAGATGGTCACACGCAGTACTTTACAGACAGAAACTAAAAACAGACTTTTAGATATGGCAAAAACATTGCAGTTAACATTACCTGACAAAATGCGAAAAGATGAGGTAATTATGGCAGTGGCTAAGCATTTAAAGTTGCCTGAGATACATTTTGAATCATTGGAAATGGCAAAGATCCAGTTGCAGATTAAGCAACTTGAACATGAAAAAGAATTAAAGCAGCTTGAATATGCAATGAGAGAAAAAGAAAGAGAAAGGGAGATACAGGTCAGGGAAAAAGAAAATGAGAGAGAAGAAAGAAACAAAGAAAGAATAGCCCTAGCAGAACAAAAAGAAAGAGATAGAGAGGAAAGGGAAAAAGAGAGAGAACTTCAGAAAATGGCTATGAAACATAAAAGGCAGTTAAAATTGGCAGACGTAAAGGGAAATGTACAGTTGGAGGATAGTGATGAGGATAGTGAGAAAGAACATCCTAGTCGAAGGCTTGGTGGGGATCTATTTAAATATGTCCAAGCATTGCCAAGGTTTGATGAGAAGGAGGTAGAAGCCTTTTTAATTTCATTTGAGAAGATAGCTAAACAAATGAAAGCGCCACAGGACATGTCGGTATTACTGATTAAAACAAAGCTGGCAGGTAGGGCTAGTGAAGTGTGTGCATCACGACCGGAGGAGGTATCCGGAACATATGAGGAGGTGAAAAAATCCATCTTAGATGCATATGAATTAGTGCCTGAAGCCGACAGACAAAGGTTTAGACATTTAAGGAAAGAATTTGGTCAAACATACATGGAGTTTGAAAGGCTCAAAGAGAGTAATTTTGATAGATGGATAAGGGCTTTGAAAATAGACCAAACGTATGAAGCTCTCAGAGAAATTATACTTTTGGAGGAGTATAAAATATCAATTCCTGATGTAGTGAGAACTCATGTGGAAGAGCAGAGGGTTAAAACTGCGAGGTTAGCAGCAGAAATGGCTGATTATGAGTTAGTTCATAAATCAAAGCTTGGTTTCCGACATCAGTTTCAGCCTGTGAGGGATAGAAACTGGGGACATGAGAAATACTCCAATGGTAAAGGTAAAGGTGATCTGATAGGAGATAATAAAGAGCGTGTACCTCAGATTTTAAAAAATAATCCAGGAGGGTAGAAGAGACATGAAAAGTTTCAAATGTTTTCACTGTAATAAACTAGGCCATGAAAGTCACAGTGTTGGTGGTTGAAGAAAAGCACTGGGAAGACAGTTGTTGTAAAACAGGATAAGACAGTGGGGTTTGTTAAAGTAGTAAAGGAAAGCCCAAGTGAAGCGAAGGAGGTGCAAAAGATTGTACAGCCTGATCAAGAGTTGATTGATAAGAAGGTGCCAGATCTCGTTAAAGAATTTACTTGTGTGGGCAAAGTTTACTCATGTGTCTCAGGAGGAGCAGGTAAAGAAGTCACAATTTTAAGAGATACGGGAGCTAGTCAATCTTTAATGGTAAGAGATGAGGAGTTATGTAGTTTGGGAAGAATATTGCCAGAAAAGATGTCAATATGTGGAAATCAGGGTGAGAGGAGTAGTGTTCCATTATATAAGGGAAGGTTGGAAAGTCCAGTGAAGAATGTTGAAGTGGTCATAGGAGTAATAGAGAATCTATCTTGTCCAGGAATACAGTTTATCTTGGGTAATGATATAGCTGGATCATAGGTGGGAGTGGTGCCTACTGTGGTTGATAAGCCAGTGGAAAATCAGACAACTGAAGGGTTGAAGGACCAATATCCTGGGATTTTTCCAGATTGTGTAGTAACAAGGTCGCAAAGTCACAGGTTAAGACAAGAGGAGAAATCAAAGACTTAAGATGAAGTTGAAGTGCAATTATCAGAGACGATTTTTGATCAGATGGTTGAAAAAGAACAAGAACTGGTGGAGGAGGAGAATATTTTTAGTTCAGGAAAATTGGCGAAGTTACAACAAAAAGATATAGAAATAAAACGGATGTGTGAGAAAGCATACACGGAAGAGGAATCTGCATGTATTCCAGAGTGATATTACTGTAAAAGTGATGTCTTGATGAGAAAATGGAGACCTTTACATATGCAGGCAGATGAAAAGTGGGCAGAAGTTTATCAAGTAGTATTGCCGGTAGGGTATAGAAAGGAGGTGTTGCGAGTTGCACATGAGGTACCAGCAGGAGGTCATTTGGGAATAAGGAAAACTCAAGCTAAAATCCAGAAACATTTTTATTGGCCTGAACTACATAAAGATGTAGTTAAATTTTGTCAATCATGTCACACATGTCAAGTGATAGGGAAACCTCAAGCAGTGATAAAACCAGCATCCTCAATACCCATTGAGGAATCTTTTACTAGGGTCCTAATTGATTATGTAGGACCGCTTCCTAAAACGAAAAGTGGGAATCAATATCTTTTGATGATAATGGATGTGTCTACTAGGTTTTCAGAGGCCATTCCAGTATGTAATATTACAGCTAAAAAGATTGTGGAGGAGTTACTTAAATTCTTTACTAGATATGGACTACCCACAGAAATACAATCGGATCAAGGATCCAGTTTTACCTCAAGGCTATTAAAAGAAGTTATGGATACCTTAGGAATAAAACAATTTAAATCAACTGTGTACCAATCAGAATCGCAGGGAGCGTTCGAAAGATGGCATCAGACATGAAAGACAATCTTGAGGGCTTATTGTCAAGATTATCCAGAGGATTGGGATAAAGGAATTCCATTCAAACTGTTTTCAATTGGGGATGCACCTAATGAGTCAACCAAATTTAGTCCTTTTGAACTAATTTTTGGTCATGACGTAAGAGGACCACTTAAATTGATTACGGAAAAATTGGTGAGTGCAAAATCGGAAATTACATGATTGGATTATGTGTCAAATTTTAGGGAACGATTAAATAGAGCAGGTGAATTGGCTAGACAACATTTAAAAGTTGCACAACATGTGATGAAACGGGTAGCGGACAAGAAATCCAAAGTTCATAGTTTTGCCAGTGGAGATAGAGTTTTAGTGTTGTTACCAGTGGTAGGTGAACCTTTAAAAGCTAGGTTTCGTGGACCTTATCGGATTGAAAGGAAATTAAATGAGATGAATGATGTAGTCAAAACACCAGATAGAAGGAACACTCACCGAGTGTGTCATGTGAATATGCTTAAAAGGTACTTTGAAAGGAAAGGAGAGAAAAAGGATGAGGTTTTAATGATTCTAACTCAAAGTGACGAACCAAATCCAGGTGACTGTGAATTTGACATACCTCAAATGAAATTGTAAAACGAGGATGTTCTTAAAAATTGGGATAAATTGTTGAGTTACGTGCTAGAGGAAAAACAAACTGACCTGAATGAGTTATTGATATCACATGGGCAAGTTTGTGGAGATAAATTGGGAAGTACTAAAATGGCTATACATGATATAGATGTGGGAAATGCTGTTCCAATCAAACAACATCCATATAGACTTAATCCTTTAAAATCGGCACAGGTTAACAAAGAGATTGGGAGTATGCTTAAAAATGACATAATGAAGTGGGTTGGAGCCAATGGAGCTCACCCATAGTGATGGTACCAAATCCAGATGGTACCCAACGGTTGTGTGTGGACTATAGAAAGGTTAATGCAGTTACAAGAACAGACTCTTATCCTATCCCATGTTTGGAGGATTGCATTGAGAAAGTGGGACAATCAGCTGTTATTTCCAAACTGGATTTCCTTAAAAGGTTACTGGCAGGTACCTTTATCCGAAAGGGCAAAGGAGATTTCAGCTTTTGTGACTCCAATTCAAAGTTATGCCATTTGGCATGAAAAACGCCCCAGCCACATTTCAACGGTTAACTAACAAAGTTGTTTCAGGGTTACCCAATTGTGCGGTATACATCGACGATCTGGTAATTTTCAGCCAGACATGGAAAGAACATTAACACATCTGATGGAGTTATTCGATCGACTTCAGGAGGCGGGTTTGGTGATAAACCTAGCTAAAAGTGAATTTGGAAAAGTCCAAGTCACTTTCTTTGGCCATACAATCGGATAGGGCCGAATGGTCCCACAGGATGTGAAAACAAAAGTTATTGGGGAGTTTCCGATACCCTTGACACGACGGGAAATAATGCAATTTCTTGGTATGAGTGGATTTTACCGGAAATTTGTACCGAATTTTAGCAGTGTGTTCGCTCCACTGACGGACCTGCTCAAGAAGCGTAACAAATTCCAGTGGATAGCGGAGTGTCAACAGTCATTTGACGGCCTGAAGGCTGTGTTAACCACTGCCCCTGTGTTAGCCATCCCAAATTATACCAAACCATTCAAAGTGGCGTTGATGCGAGTGATGTGGATGTAGGTGCGGTGCACCTACAAGTCGACGACGAAAGGCTAGAGCGGCCTATTGGTTATTTTTCAAAGAAATTGAATTCTCACCAGAAAAAGTATTCAACGATTGAGATGGAGACTTTGAGTTTAGTGCTAGCTTTGCAACATTTTCACATTTATGTGACCAGCAATCCGTCTGACACCATTACATATACTGATCATAAGAACATAAGAACTAGGAACAGGAGTAGGCCATCTGGCCCCTCGAGCCTGCTCCGCCATTTAATGAGATCATGGCTGATCTTTGTGGACTCAGCTCCACTCTCCGGCCCGTACGCCATATCCCTGAATCCCTTTATTCTTTAGAAAGGCATCTATCTTTTTCTTAAAAACGTTTAAAGAAGGAACCTCAACTGCGTCACTGGGCAAGGAATTCCAGAGATTCACAACTCTTTGGATAAAGAAGTTCCTCCTACACTCCGTCCTAAATCTACCTCCCCTTATTTTGAGGCTATGCCCCCTAGTTCTGCTTTCCCCGACCAGTGGAAACAACCTGCCCGCATCTATCCTCTCTATTCCCTTCATAATTTTATATGTCTCAATAAGATTCCCCCGCATCGTTCTAAACTCCAATGAGTACAGTCCCAGTCTACTCAACCTCTCGTCATAATCTAATCCCCTCAACTCTGGGATCAACCTCGTGAATCATAATCCGTTGACGTTTTTGGAGCGATTCCGGAATAACAATGCAAGGCTGTTTCACTGGAGTTTATTGTTACAGCCATTTCATTTAAAAATAGTACATGTGGCAGGACGAGAAAACGTGATAGCCGATGCTTTGTCACGAATGTGATGAACAGAAGCAAGTTCAGCTGGAGGGACAAGAACAAAAATGGACTATATTATTATACCTTTTCGTGTATTGTGTTTTTTGAAACGAAAATGTATATTTACTGTGTGCATTTCTTAAAGGATAGTGAAATGGTGAAAAATGAAACCATCTTGACACTGATGGTTTATTTTTTTTCTTGTGGGGAGGTGTCATGTGAAAGTACCTTTAAGAAATTGGTGTTTAAGAAATGTACCTTTCAGAAATGGGTGTTTATCAGTGATGTCAGAGTGTGGGTGGAGCTGGGCTGTCTGTCAGATTTTTACTTTCGTTTTCGGCTGTTTTGCTGCAGGGTGTGTTTTAGTTTCGTTTTCAGAGCTGGATAGCTGCAGTCACAGCCAGAAGGTGTATTAGTCTCTCTCTCTCTGTAATCTAAACATTGTAAATCGATCCTTTGGTGATTTAAAACTAATAACTGCTCTCAGTAGCGACTTTAACCTGATCTTTGTGTTTTAAAGGTTTTTTGTAATTCTTTTGGATGTTAAAAGGAAAGCTTAAAGGATTACTTAGTGTTGTATTCTTTGGGGGCTGTATTTGAATTAATGGTTGCTAAGATGTTCACTGTATGTTTTAAAAAGGTTGACTTGAGTTAATCGAATAAACATTGTTTTGCTTAAAAAAATACTTTTGCGTTTCTGCTGTACCACACCTGTGCCATGTGCTCCCCATACCACAATCTATTAAAAGTTGTGTGTCAGGTGAACTCCATGATACACTTTGGGGTTCTCTAAACCCTGGCCCATAACACAAGGACAACAGATTTCCTTCCCCAAAGGACCCAAACGGGAATGGTTCCACTTGTCACCATTAGACTTTTAATTCATTGGTGGGATTCGAGCTCGAATCACCAGAGCAATTTCCTGGCTCTCTGGGTTTACTGTTCCAGTGAGAATACTACTACGCCATTGCGATGAAAGTACTAATGAAATAAATTTGCAGATTAAGAAGAATAAGCATTTATAGACTCAAGGAGGAAATCTCCATCCATTAGCCAACGCTAGTTTTGGAAAACTGCAGCACTGAACACTGCTGCCCCCAGTGTTCGTGGTGTGGTGGAATCCTTCAGGGGATTTGGGCTTGATCGGGGTGCTCAAGCGTTCCCGTTTGGGAGTTGCCCCTCAACCCGGGAGCAGGAGAGGCGTGGGGGGGGGAGGGGTGAGGATATGGTGTGAGGAGCTTTTCGTCTGTGAGGCCTTCAAGCCATCTTTAAATATTGTGGATACCCATAACAGCAGCAACTACAGCTTTCATCTGCCGTCCTATCAAACACGTCCAGGACAGAATCTTGCTCTTGGTTCTATGCTAAATGTCACTTTAATTCCCTTTGATTGTGAGCTGCCTCTAGTTTCACAGCTGACAACTATTGCTCATGAGGAATTGGCCTTGTTAGTTGTGGCTTCTCATGGGTACACGTGCCATGTCTCATTTCAATCAGACTTTGAAGCCTGAACAGTTTGTCTGAACTCTGGAAACATCAGCACCATAGAGGCAGCAGCCAACAATCAAACACTCAAGAATTGGGCTTCAGCACTGGGGATATCCTCACGACCATGGAGTAAGTATGTGGATCAAAGAAAAAAGAACAAAGAACAATACAGCACAGGTACAGGCCCTTCGGCCCTCCAAGCCTGTACCGGTCATGATACCACCTTTGGCGAAAACCATTAGCACTTCCTTGTGCCAGGTCCCTCTGTATCCATCCTATCCGTGTGTTTGTCAAGATGCCTTTTGAACACCACAACCCCCCTTGGCAACACGTTCCAGGCACTCACCACCGTCTGTGTAAAAAAACCTGCCTCGCACATTTCCACTGAACTTTGCCCCATAGACATTAAAGAACAAAGAAAAAAGAAAAGTACAGCAAGGAACAGGCCTTTCGGCCCACCAAGCCTGCGCCGAACATGCTGCCCTTCTAAACTAAAATCTTCTACACTTCCGGGGTCCGTATCCCTCTATTCTCATCCTATTCATGTATTTGTCAAGATGCCCCTTAAACGTCACGATCGTCCCTGCTTCCACCACCTCCTCCGGCAGCGAGTTCCAGGCACCCACTACCCTCTGGGTAAAAAAACTTACCTCGTACATCTCCTCTAAACCTTGCCCCTCGCACCTTACACCTAGTAATTGACCCCTCTACCCTGGGGAAAAGCCTCTGACTATCCACTCTGTCTATGCCCCTCATAATCTTGTCGACCTCTATCAGGTCGCCCCTCAACTACCTTTGTTCCAGTGAGAACAAACCAAGTTTATTCAACCTCTCCTCATAGCTAATGCCCTCCATATCAGGCAACATCCTGGTAAATCTCTTCTGCACCTTCTCTAAAGCCTCCACATTCTTTTGGTAGTGTGGCGACCAGAATTGAACATTATACTCCAAGTGTGGCCTAACTAAGGTTCTATACAGCTGCAACAGGACTTGCCAATTTTTATACTCAATGCCCCGGCCAATGAAGGCAAGCATG
The DNA here is from genome assembly GCF_047496885.1 of Scyliorhinus torazame. Classification (NCBI taxonomy): domain Eukaryota; kingdom Metazoa; phylum Chordata; class Chondrichthyes; order Carcharhiniformes; family Scyliorhinidae; genus Scyliorhinus; species Scyliorhinus torazame. The sequence continues at coordinate 238,845,001 of NC_092716.1, forward strand.
CCGTATGCCTTCTTGACTACCTTCTCCACCTGTGTTGCCCCTTTCAGTGACCTGTGGACCTGTGCACCAAGATCTCTCTGACCTATGCCCCCTGGTGGCTGACCCATCCACCGTGGGAAAGAGTGCCTGCTCATCCAATCTATCCATGTCCCTCATAATCTTGTAGACCTCTATCAGGTCACCACTCAACCTCTGTCGTTCTCGTTCGGCACGGTAGCACAGTGGTTAGCACAGTTGCTTTGCAGCTCCACCATCCCAGGTTCGATTCCTGGCTTGGGTCACTGTGTGGAGTCTGCACATCCTCCCCGTGTGTGCGTGGGGTACCTCCGGGTGCTCCGATTTCCTCCCACAGTCCAAAGATGTGCAGGTTAGGTGGATTGGCCATGCTAAATTGACCTCAGTTTAGGTGGGGTTACTGGGTTACAGGGATGTGTGGGCTTAAGTGGGGTGCTCTTTCCAAGGGCCGGTGCAGACTCGATGGGCCAAATGGCCTCTTTCTGCACTGTAAATTCTATGAATCTAATGAAAACAGTCTGAGTCCTTTCAGCCTCTCCACATAGCTAACAAACCCCAAACCAGGCAACGTCCTAGAAAACCTCCTCTGCACGCTCACCAAAGCCTCCACATCCTTCTGTTAGTGTGGCAACCAGAATTGTGTGCAATATTCTGGGCGGGTTCCTCCCATCCCGCGGCAGAGTGTCCACACCGTCGTAAACGCCGTCGTGAACGGGCCGCTGCCAGGAGTAATTCTGGCCCCTGCAGGGGGCCAGCACGGCGCTGGAGCGGTTCACGCTTCTCCAGCTGCCGATCCCGGTACGAACTGGGCACCGTGGGATCCGCGCATGCGCAGTGGCACCGGCACCGACGCGCACATGTGCAGTTGGGCCGCATCGTAGGCCCCCCCGCGTGATCGGGGCCCCCCTCCTCCACAAGCCGCCACCCGACCCTTGCACGCAGAGTTCCCGCTGGCTGCGAGCAGGTGTGGGCTGCGCCGGTGGGATTCAGCGTTTTAAGTACGGCCGCTCGGCCTATCTCGGACCGAGAATCGGCGGGCCGGCGTGGAGAGCGGCCCACGACCGGCACCGCGCCAACCACGCCGGCGTCAATGGCGCCGATTCTCCGCTCTGTGTAGAATCGTGTGCCGGCATCGGGGGGGGGGGGCGTGGCCCGGTTGCAGGGATTCTCCGGTCCGGCCCCGGGCTGAGAGAATCCCGCCCTCTAAGTGTGGCCGTACCAAGATTCTATACAACTGCAGCATGACTTGCCAATTTTTATACTCGATGCCCCGTCCAATGAAGGCAAGTATTCCCTATGCCTTCTTGACTACCTTGTCCACTTGTGTTGCCACTTTCAAAGATCTGTGGACCTGCACACCCAGATCTCTCTGACTTTCTATATTCCTAAGAGTTTCGCCATTTATGGTATATTTTCCCTCTATGATAGTCCTACCAAAATTCATTACCTCACATTTGTCTGGATTAAACTCATTTGCATTTCTTTGCCCAAGTCTCCAACCTATCTACGTCCTGCTGTATCCTCTGACAATCCTCAACACTATCTGCCACTCCACCAACCTTGGTGTCATCCGCAAACTTCCTAATCAGACCACCTACATTTTCCTCCAAATTGTTTCTGTATGCTACAAACAACAGAGGCCCCAGCACAGATCCCTGTGGAACACCACTATTCTCCTGCTACCCTTTGCCTGCTGTGACCGAGCTAGTTCTGTATCCATATTACCACCTCTCCTCTGATCCCGTGTGACTTCATCCTTTGTACCAGTTTGCTGTGAGGCACTTTTTCAAAAGCATTACTGAAGTCCATGTAAACATCCACCGGCCTCTTCTCATCAATCTTCTTTGTCACCTCCTCAAAAAAACTCGATCAATTTATTGAGGCACGACCTCCCCTTCACAAAACCATGCTGTCTATCGCTCATGAGCCCATTTGTTTCCAAATGGGTATTAATCCTGTCCCTGAGAATTCTCTTCAATAATTTACCCACTACCAACGTGAGGCTCACCGGCCTATAGTTTCCTGGATTATCCCTGCTACCTTTTTAAACAGCGGAGGGCATCTGAGCACAGTCTACCTAATTTTCCCGGCAGGAGTTTGGAGCTCCTGCTGTGGCTGGGGATGAGTGTGCAGAGCGAGGTTTTCCAACTCAACTGGTTCAGTAGATATCACTCTGAGAGAAGGCAGGACCCGTAAGGGTGGGGGGAGCCTTGGGGGATTTTAGGGTCAAGGAGTGGAAGCCCTAACTGATTGTTGGTCTCTTTCCGTTTCCAATTCCTTACAGATATACCAAATATTGATCATTATGTCAGTCCCGCAGAAGCTGCCCTTGTAATGCTGATGGCGACCCAGGCAGCAAGATGGTGAAGAAGGCGACAGAGCTTCAACGCAGGCTGGAGGCGGCACCCCATGTGCACGGGGCCACTGAGCACCCTGAAAACCCGGCATCCCATCAGGCTGATGGAGAACCTAGAGGGTGATGCCAGCGATGGTCCAAGATGTACAGGCAGCGTTGGCCTTTCAAGGAGATGATGGACAGCATGTGCCGCAGGAGACTGCATCTCAGCAAAGAGACAGTGCGGCACCTGTGCCATGTACTCGTGGACTTAGCACCTGGTGGAGGAGGAGGACACCATCTCCTGCAGTCCTGACCTTCTATGCAACTTCATTCCAGGGCTCTAGCGGGCACTTGTGCTGCATTTCCCAAACTACAGCCTACCAAAGTGCATCCGTGAGGTATCAGATGCCCGGGCATCAGATTATATCAACTTTCAGCTGGACCGTGCCCAACAAGGCGCCATGGTTCCAGGATTCTCCACCATCGCCGGGATGCTCCAGGTTCATGGCACGCATGTCACCATTCGTGCAGTGGGGCATCATTAAGTGCCTTTTATTAACAGGAAGGGGTTCCACTCCCTGAACGTTCAACTCATGTGCGACCACAGCCTCCGGATCATACACGTCTGGGCACACTTCCCAGGGAGCATGCATGACAGCTACATCCTGGGACACTCCGAGATCCTCAGCGACTTCGAGGACCACCCAGGATGATAGGTTGGCTCTTAGGAGATAAGGGGTACCCCTTGAAGACCTAGCTGATGACACCAGAGCGCAGGCCAAGACCGAGGTGGTGACTCAATACAACAAGGCCCATGTTGCCTCCCATGCTGTCATTGGGCAGTGCATTGGGCTCCTCAAAATGTGGTTCCAGTGCCTGGGCCGCTCTGGTGGTGCACTGCACCACAGGGTCTCCCACTTTGTGGTGGTCTGTTGTGCCCTCCACAACCTGGCACACCAGCGGGGCGACATGCTGGAGGAGGAGGAGGAGGGACATGCAGCCTCGTCTGAGGAGGAAGAGGAGCCTGACCTGGAGGGGCAGGAGGACATGCCCACGGACGAGCTGCAGGAGGTTCTGGAGGATGGAGGATAGGCAGAGCAAGCGTCCGGCATGCCCGGAGGACCAGAGGGGCCTCATCCTCGCCCGATTCTCATAGGACGAGGCTTTGTATGATAGCTCCTCCCTCTACTCCCAATCCCTCCTCCCCCCCCCTTCCCCCAATCTCCCATTCCCCCCAAACCCTCCAATCCGCAACCCTACTTCCTCCAATCTCCCTCCCCCCCCCCCCCCCCCACAATACCCCCATTCTCCACATCTCTCCTTCCCCCAAACCCTCCTTCCCCCCCCCAATTCCCCCTCCCCCCATTTTCCTGCTTCACCCCCCAATCTTGAAGCTCCCCCATCCTCCCCTGCCGACTACCCAGTTCCACAGTTCCCAGTCTGTGTAACATCATCCAGGGTGATGGGCCTGTGTCGGCACTGTCAGCAGGTCAATAAACCAGGCAGGAAAGTGACAATAACTTGCTGTGAGATTAGTTCTGATGCTCCTCAGTTTATGCCAAAGTCTGACTTCTGTCTTTCTGCTGGCAGCACGCTCACACTCATCCTCTGAACGGGGTCTGCATCGGGGGTGTTTGATCTTGGATCTCCGTCCCTGGGGAACAGGGGGTGGGGGGATCGGAGGGCAATATGGGGTGGGAGTACAGGCAGGCTCGCTGTGAAGATTAAAGTGACAGATGCTTCACATGTATCAGGTGTAACATGTTCTATTTGTGAACATTTCCATTCTGCTTAGCTATAGGTAGTGCCCCCCAACTCCAACCAGTGCCCACTCAGTGATCCTCTTTTCTCGACCTTTTGTTGCCTCGTGCTACGTCCAGGAGCGCCCTGCTGCTCTCCACCCCTGTGAGCTTTGATGCCCTTGGCGAATGTCCTATGGAGGGCTAGGAGCTGGAGGACCACAGCCAACTCACTGCTGTCACTGGCATCACCATGCCACCCTGTTCAGCCTGCTGCCCCTTGAGATGCTCTGGTGTCAGGAGGGAGGGGTTTCAGAAGAACTGGAGAGTGCCGTTGTCTCCTTAGTGGCAGGCCCCGGTTTGACCTCCAGCGCTTCCTACGCCCTGCCGGTGCCCTTACCTCGGCCCTGGGGTTCTCCATGGGAAGGAGAGTCAAATGGAGTGAGCTCCAGGGGCCTTGGCGTCAACTGGCTCTGCCAGTCCTGGGGGGTTCCACATTATCTGCACCACTGTGTTGGTGCCCTCAGTAATGCTCCTCAGTGGGCCATGCTGTGGAGTGCATATGGGACATATCCCTCATCGACTGGGACTTGATGTCGAGGTCCTCAGCCATAGCCTTCACTGACTGAGCCATGCCTTGGGCACCACCACTCAAGACGTTGATGTCATGCTCCAGGCTTTCCACTGTGGTTGTCCCCCCAGCCATTGTTGGCCTCGGTGCCACACATTGTTGGTATCATCTCCTGTGCCCGTTGCCTCTGGGGACTCCTCCAAACGGCTATGCACGCACTGGAATGTCGCTGACATTTCCTCCTGACTCTCACGGCTTTGTCCTAAAATCAACATCAGCTTGGGGATAACCTTGTCCAGAGGCTCGGCATCTGACTGGAACTTAGCTGATACATAGATACATGGATACATAGAAGATAGGAGCAGGAGGAGGCCTTTTGGCCCTTCAAGCCTGCTCCGCCATTCATCACAATCATGGCTGATCATCCAACTCAATAGCCTAATCCTGCTTTCTCCCCATAGCCTTTGATCCCATTCTCCCCAAGTGCTATATCCAGCCGCCTCTTGAATATATTCAAATGAGTTCTGGGATCCAACAGACCTCCGACTGCTGACTCCCTTGGATGTTCCTGCCCCCACACGATGTGCATCAGTAACTGTGTGGCGCTCACCAGATTGTGCCCCAAAAGCCTGGTCACTAATGTTGCCCATCTAGGTAAGCGTCTCTGCGCTGGTGGAAGGTATGGGTGATAGCTGTGATGCCTGGATGGTGGTCTCCTTGGAGCTCTCCTCCAAGGTGGTCTCTTGGGTGGTGGTGGTGGGGGGGGGGTGGTGTTGGGAATGAGCCCAGATGCCTCGGCCCCATCAGATGGAGATCCTGCGAGAGAATGGACATGTGGTCAGTGAGAGGGAAGGATAATGTTTTCTGACATGAACAACTTACTTGGTCATTTGGGTGCAGGGGCAATGGATCCTCACCTCTGCAACGCAGGCCAACCTCACTGTTGGTGACTACTCTGACTTCGGACAACCCTGCGATCTCCGGCGCCGTTCCTCATGGGAGGTGAGGACTCGGTTGCCTGGTACTGGCCCCCCGACCCGTCATGGCCCTTTCCTGCTTATTATGGGCTATCTTCTCCTGCAGGGACAAAGAAAGGGCATTGTGAGCCGCCTGCTTGATGGGTCGAGGGTTCTATAGCAGGTGGCATGCGTTGGAACTGCACCTGGGCATGGTGTGGTTGTGTTGGTGGGTGACAGTGGGTTCTGAGGAGCAAGCACGAAGATCGGATGTGGGGAGGGTGCAAGGTGTCAGCTAGTGATTTGGGAGGTGCGGTTGGAAATGTGAGGGGTGGCAGGCAGAATTGATGCCAGAAGAGAGGTGGTAACTTACCCTTGCAGGTCAGTGGAGACTGTTGGTCTTCTTTCTACTTTGGACAGCAGTCCTCCTGCTCACCTTGCCCGCACTGACAGCTGCTGCCGCTGCCTCCCAGGCGGCATTGGTGACCCTGCATCATTATTTCTAATTTCAATCAGCAAAATTAATTTCTGCAGCACTGTGAAAATAGGTCAGACAGGTTGAAGCTGCAATCAAATCCTCTGCAAATGGTCTGCTTTCCTGGCAATCATAGCCAGTCCCTGAAATCGCTTCAGCAAGTTCCGAAGTGTTTTATTTCAGCAGAAGAACAGGGGAACAATGATTTATGTTCTCGGTTAATAATGTACAATATAGAGCATATCCAATCTTGAGGGGTGTTGAGAGGATGGATGGGGAGAGGATATTTCCTCTTGTGGGAGAATCTACAATTGGGGGGGTCGCTGTTTTAAAATAAGGGGTCGCCCCTTTAAAATTGAGATGAGTCAACATTTTTTTGTGAGTCTTCGGAACTGTTTAGCACAGGGCTAAATCGCTGGCTTTTAAAGCAGACCAAGGCAGGCCAGCAGCACGGTTCAATTCCCGGACCAGCTCCCCGAACAGGCGCCGGAATGTGGCGACTAGGGGCTTTTCACAGTAACTTCATTTGAAGCCTACTTGTGACAATAAGTGATTTTCATTTCATTTCATTTCACTTCTTCCTGAAAAGGTGGACCTTTGTATATTTTTAAGGCAGAGGTGGATAGATTCTTGGTAAGCAAGAGGGTGATAGGTTATCAGGGGTAGGTGGGTTGCAGATTTGACGTTACAATCAGATCAGCCATGATGTTATTAAGTGGGAGTGCAGGCTCGAGGGGCTGAATGACCTACTCTTCCTCCTTGTTTGTATATTCATGTGTATTCTCAGGTATTTCCTAGAATTTACACTCCACAACAGGTAAAAGTAGTTGCATTTATATAGCAGCTTTCACATCCTTCAGCCATTCCAAAAGTGTTTCACAGAAAATAATGTGTAATGTCCACAGCCTAAATTAGAAAGCAGCAGCAACTAATTTGCACACAGGAAGGTCCCACCAGCAACAGGTAAATAATCTCTTCATTTGTTACTGGTTGCGGGATAAATGTGGGACTGGTCAGCTGGATAACTTCATGTTCTTTATTCAGTAAAGCTGAGATCCCTTGCAGCCACCTGAATAGACAGGCAGGCCCCCAGCTTAAGGGATTGTCCAAAAGATAGCACACTGACAGTGCAGGATTCCCTCAGTCACTCGACGGAAGTATCAACCAAATCAGGCATTCCCAAACTGGGTTGCAGAGGGGCATTTTAGTGGACTTAGGATGCAGTGATGGCCTTATGGTGGGCAACAGTCCAAGGCTCCAGGATCGAGAGTAAGTAAATGAGTGGTAGCTAGAGCTGTACTCCATTCTGCTCTTGCCGATCTTGCCCTTCTCCTCTAGTGTTCCCTCTTTGTCCCTTCTCTCTGTGTCCCCCAAGTGCTTTCTCTGTGCTCTTCTCTTGCCCAGGTTCGAGATAACTCTCGATGGATGATCCACTCCCCCATGGAGCTAACAGAATGCGAGCTCCCCTGATAAGGATGTGGGGGACCCTCAACTAAGGCCTCGTGCCCTGGTATAAATAGAGTCAGCCAGTCAGCCACCGACTGGAGAAGACCCAGTATGGAACTACTGGAACTGTGTACACAGATAACGTGTTAAATAAACAATAAGTTTTGCTTTTCTCTACAACTCGATGTGGACTCCTTCCGTTGCCCCTTACAAAAGACGGCCATTTTCATAAAAGCCTTATCAAAACATTAACTTTGATTCTCTGTTCCTTCACACCGGCAGGATTCTCCCATTCGCTGCAGAGAATGAAGATTTGGCTGGGCACCAAATACGCGCCAGGATTTTCCAGCCCTGCTAAAGTCAATGGAGCTCTGAACAGCACAGCGCATTGTCCAGCCCCGCCAACCGCCCCCCCCACCCCCCACCCCCACCGCACCTCCCACCCACACAACGAGGCTGTAAAATTCAACCCTTAGACTCAAAGAATACTGTGCTGCACAGCTGACACTTGATAATTAAATATTGCACTTATTCACAGCTGCTGAGTAAACAAATCTTAACCAAAACAGAATCACAATACTGCCGATGCTGGAAAACTGAGGTGAAACCAGAGAATGCTGGAGAAACTCAGCAGGTCTGGCAGCATCTGTGGAGAGAGAGGCACCCAGGCGCAACGGGTGAATCATGCGAGAGACACAATTCGGAATTCGCGCCAGGCCGACCCGACTCGTCTGCCCGGCAAAATCTGGATTGCGCCTTCGTTGGGCTCATTTAAAAACTGGGATGCCAAATTCTCTCCGGCGCCTGGGTGTCAATGGCCACGCCTGCAAGAGCCCCAAGGGCACGGTTTGCTACTGGTTTCCACAAACGTTGACCAGATCTGATGGCATTTTGGGGGGGGGTCTTGCAGGCTATTAGAGACCACGAGGTGGCGGGGGCAGGGCAGGGTGATATCCTGGCACTTCCCGTGCCATCTTGGCACCTTAGCACTGCCGGGGGCACGGTTCCAACCCCCAGGGCACCTTGGCACTACCGGGGGCACGGCCAGGGTGCCAGACTGGCAGTGCCAAGGTTCCCAGGTGCCAAGTAGGTAGTGCAAGGGCTGGGCCCGGGAGACCGTGCCCCTAAGAGTGGAGGTGAGGGGGAGGTTGTTTGACAGCCCTAGAAAATGTTGGGGGGGGGGGTTTCCTGAAAGCAGGGGGAGGAGGGACTTAAAGAGGGGTGTCTAGAGATCAGGGCAGCCTTCAAAAATGGCTCCTCAAACTGCCAGAAGCCTGTCCTGCTGGCAAGATCAGCTCAACAGTGCAGGCATCTGCCGAAGCATTGTCTTGGCAGGGAGAAACTCCCCAAGGCCCCAAAAAACAGCAAAGCGTCGGTGAATAGTAGGGTGAATGTCTATGCTGCAGCCCCCGAGTAACACCCCACTCGAAAGCGGATGTTCATTTTTGTCCGCTGAATCGCGCCCAATGTTTCAAGTCCCTAAGACTCTGCGTCAGAATCTGAAGACAGCCTCTCTTTCTGCTCAGTATTTTTTCTGAAGTTAACCGAGATGCAAGCATGTCTCAAAACACACTGCAGATTGGCACTAAAGCTTGGATGGAATGCTGAAGTTTATTTCACCTATAATGCCACCTTCAGGGCAGAATGATGTGTGTAGACAGCCAGTTAATATCACTGTGGATAATGCTTAGCACATCCTGCATGTGGTAAGGGATTTGTCACAGTGTACAAGGTGCATGGAGGCAATGAAATTACAGGTCACTCTCTGTTCCAGTGAAGGGATATACCCTTCTGTCACTCATTCTCAAAAGGAACCAGTTCCAAAGTTATTCCGAATGTCCATTTTTATTTTTGAATTTCCAAATTGCTCGTTCTGAATTTAATACAAAACATCGCAAGTCTTGTCTGCTCAACTTGTCAATTCCCTCCCCCATCCCCCGCACCACCCCATTCTCTCATGAAGACTTTTGCTGGGCTGACTATCCTTCAGTACCTAACAATGTCTATTATTTATGCAGCATGTGTGATAGTAGAATAAGAAACAGGAACCCCAGATAGTTTTACCTTCCCTAATTTAAAAGTTCTTGTGACGCAGTGGGTAGCATCGCTGCCTCTGAGCTAGAATCTCCAGGTTAAAGTTCCACTCCAGGACTTGATGACCACAGAAAGCGAGTTCACAATGTGGCCAAACAATTTGATTAGCAGTGTCAGGATAGTTTTAAGTTATCTATATTTGTATTTGTGTTTATTAGAAATAGCTTTAAGCAAGTTTAATGCTGTGTTTCTATTTAAGGAACAGTTAAAATTTCAGTTAACTTTGTGTTGAACAAAGTGACTTTGGCCACCCTAGGTCAGAAAGGACTCTTGATTTTAGTTTCAAGCTGAACCCAGGAGAAGCTGGACATGAGCAGGGAGATGCAGAAAGCAGACATTCCAAAAGAATAAATGGAAGTCCAGAAACCAGGGAGTTGGGGACTAAAGGGGCTGTTTAGCACAGGGCTAAATCGCTGGCTTTGAAAGCAGACCAAGGCAGGCTAGCAGCACGGTTCAATTCCCGTAACAGCCTCCCCAAACAGGCGCCGGAATGTGGCGACTAGGGGCTTTTCACAGTAACTTCATTTGAAGCCTACTTGTGACAATAAGCCATTTTCATTTCATTTCAAAATGTCTCAGAAATTAAATGAACAAAGAAAAGTAAGTTGAACAAGGGCCATAATGGTAGAGACCATCCAAGCCCATCCGAGACCCCCCCCCCCCACCACCACCACCACATTGCACATCGGTCCTGAACCCCGCTCTCCGAAATGTAAGTGCACTAAGTGCATTCCAATCACTCAATCATGTGATTTCCCTGCACTTAACTCACTTTGATGTGGTCAATGTTTACAAACACTGTGGTTTCACCACTTAGGTCACTGAAGTCTGAAAGGATATGAATCGGTCAAAGCTGCAGGTAGTTTTTACAACCTGTCAATCATAGACTACTACTGGAAACCTATGAATGACCTGAAGACAGTGGATCTGTGGGAACCCGGCATAAACACAGCTCCTCTCCTTCGAGGAATGGACACTTGGTGCTGCAAGGTAAGTGTTACAGCTATAATGCTTCCCACTGCCCCTGTCTGGACTGCTCTCTAACTTCCGAAGAGGGGTTCATTTGGTTGGAGGTGGGGGGGGCGGGGAAGTTGGGGGCTCTGCATGGGTGGGGGTGTCTGTGTGTGTGGGGAGTGGGGAGTTTGAAGAGGTGGTTCCTTTCAGTAGGGGTCCCTGTGGGGGAGGGCCTGATTACAGGTATCCCTGGAGGAGGTCCCCCTATTACAGGGGTCCTAGGGAGGGGGTCCCCTATTACACAGGTCCCTGAGAGGGATCTTCTATTGGAGGGCTCCTTGATGGGACCCCACCCCCATTACAGGAGTCCCTTCGGAAGGGTTCTGCGATTACAGGGGTCCTGGGGGGTCCCCCTATTATAGGGAGCCCGGAAGGTGTGGGTTAGGTCACCCTGTAATTGGGGGTAGGGAGGGCACCCAGGCAGTCCAGGAGTGGGGGGCTGCCATGCAGTAGTGGGGAGGAGTCAGGGCCGATTTACGGTGCAAAGGGGTTGGTGCCAGCAACAGGACCTCGCCATCAGACTGCCCACTCAAGGTGCCAGCCTGATAGTGGGATTCCCTGGGAATCCCTTGTATTCTATGCCATGCACTATTTTGCATGGCGTGGAACACTGAATAGCATCACGCTTTACGCCCACAATGGGATCGTAAAACTGGTGCAATTCAGCTCCAACGGGAGAACATAGGGCGGGATTCTCAGTCCCGTCGTGCCGTTTTCTGGTTTGGCGTGCCTCCACTGGCAGTGGGATCCTCCGGCCTGGCAGCCGGCCAATGGGGTTTCCCATTGTGGGCACCCTCACGCAGTCAGGAGGTCTGCGGGCATGAGTGCGCTCCCGGCGAAGCGGAGGATTCCATCGATGGAGAATCCAGTTCCCCAAATGCAAAATTCATCCTGCGATCTATCGAGCCAGGGCTCCATTCTGGGACCTGACTGTCTGGTAGTAACATCAGCTGGGACCATAACATCAGCCCGTAAATCCTTCCGATATGGCAGGTGGTAAGAGTGGGACAGCCTCCTGGACAGCCGTGTTTGTTGTGGAATGCTGCCCCTCTATTGACCGGTAGACTATTCCAGGGAAAACTAGCTGCACAAAAAGATTTAAGCATGCACTTTGCCTGCCTTGTACATTGGAAGAGATTTAAAGAGACTTGGTCCAATTTTAGTCCGGACTAGAATCAGCTAACTTAGCAGAGACTAGGAAGTTAGGGGAAGTTACTGGGAAGAGAGGGGCTGGTTTAGCACAGTGTGCTAAACAGCTGGCTTGTAACGCAGAACAAGGCCAGCAGCGAGGGTTCAATTCTGTTACGGGCCTCCCCGAACAGGCGCTGGAATGTGGTGACTAGGGGCTTTTCACAGTAACTTCATTGAAGCCTACTTGTGACAGTAAGCGATTATTATTATTATTAAGTTATGTGTGAGACATTCCTGATTTGCAGAACGCAGTGACTAACTAGTTAAACTCTCTCAGTCATTTGGAGAAATCCATTAAGTAGCTTTCATGTCATTCATAGCAATTAACCCCATGGGATGCCAAAACATTTTAATCAATTATGCCACAATATTTAGGCCATGTTTTCAGTATCGGTTCATTTTTGATTTGCTTCAGTAGTGGATCTTTATGTTCCATCTTAAACCAACTCTTTTTCTCTCTTGCAGATCCTTCCATTTTACAGCTTTACTTGTATCCTTTTTCTAATCAGGTTAGTACATCCAACTTTCCTTCAATTATATCCCAGAAAATAAAACAGAAGTCGATGAAACCCTGAGGGGCTCTGGCATTGAAGGCGCAGGATTTTTGAGGTGTAGGGTATATTCCACACTGCCCCCAGGAAACCATGATGTTCAGATAGAGGCCAAGGCGATTCTCCAGTCAGATTTCTGGACAGAGCACTTGCCCACTCTTTGACCCTGTTTATTCTGTTTTTGTGTTCTTTGACAGTTGGGAATCTGCCAACATTGATTTAAATGGACTCCTCTGTCATCTAGATTGCACAGCTCTCCTTGAGTAGACTGTGAGCTGCCATCTCTCTGCTTTGCCATTCAGCTTCTTCAGGTTTGAACTAATCTATTCCAGTTTAAAGTGCTCATCACTCACCTCTTGCTAGGTTGCTGCACAGTACTCTGTTACACTGCTGCCTTCCCAGTTTATCACGGCCATCATGTCTCCTCGGCAGAACTGCACTTTCTCCAGCACTGTGAAATCCCACTTTTATTTCAGGGATTACTGCGATTCACTTCGACTTTCACTTGTTATAGGCACTATGACCTGGAATCTTCCGTAATTTTCAGAAATTGCTTCAAATTGTAAAAGTAAATTACTGCGGATGCTGGAATCTAAAACACAAACAGAAAATACTGGACAATCTCAGCAGCTCTGACAGAATCTGTGGAGGGAGAAGGGAGATGATGTTTTGAGTCTGGATGACTTGAATCCTTGGCTGGGATTCTCCGAGTTCCTCGCCGAAATCATGCTCGGCCCGGGGGCGGAGAATGGGGCATCAGACCCGCGATCAGTTCCGAAACCTTCTCAAGGACCAGAGAATCACCGCCAGTCACGCGAGCGTGGTTGACACGGTGTTGGTCGGGGGCCATTGAAAGAGGCCCCCGCGGCGATTCTCTGCCGGCAGCTGGCCGAGTTCCCGCTGGCGTGGTTCTAACATGGTTCCACCCGGCGGGCACTCGGAGTGGCGGCTGCCACAGCAGCCCTGGTGGGGGGCGGGGGATCTGTCACCGGTGGGGTCCTCCAGGACGGCCAAGGCTCCGATCGGGGGCCACCCATCGGCGGGCGCGCGCGATCTGGTGGGGGCCAATATTGTTGGGGCCGGCTTGCTGTGTGGGTCCGCCGTGTTGCGCGGACCAGCGGCCGCAAGCCCATTTCGGCAGCTGGAGCTGGACGGAACACACCGGTGCCCTGCTAGCCCCTTTCAGGTAAGTGATTCGCTGGGCCAAGGGGCTCGTTGACGCCGGCGTAAAACACTCCGGTGTTTACGCCGGCGTCAACACTTAGCTGCCGTTTCAGAGTATCCCGGCACTGAGCTCCATTATCTTCCCACAAATGCTGTCAGACATGCTGAGATTGTCCAGTATTTTCTTGTTTTGATTACTTGAAGTTGTAAGCCTGGCTTCACATTAATCTTCCCAATGGCTCTGAGCACCAGAATCTCCCCAAGACTCTTGCCAGCAGAGACTGGACAAAACAACGTAAAACAAGCAGAAATTGGAAAGCCGAATACAGATGCTGGAAATCTCAAATGAAAACGGAAAACACTGCAAATACTCAGCGGACCAAGCAGCATCTGTGGCGAGAGAAACAGCAGACTACCCATGAATCAGCGCAATGCAGCATCGTGATGCTCAGTGAGAAGGAACAGAAACAACGAGGCCTAGAGTCCATGTAGCAGAATTAAGGCCACAAGCCATAGGAGCAGAAGTATGCCATTCGGCCCGTCGAGTCTGCTCCGCCATTGAATGAGATCAGAACTGATCTGGGCTGGACTTCACCAGTAGCGCACCCCAGCCCATTGGTTTCCCGGTGGCGTAGGGCGGTTTTAATGGAAAATCCCCTTGACAAGCGAGTACAGAATCCCACCCCCAGCAAACCATATGTTGGCGAGAAACAAGCAGCTGGGGAACCAGAGAAATCTAGCCACTGATATGATAAACCTCAAGTCGACTGTCCCGCCTTATCCCCATAACGTCAGCCTTGAACATACTTAATGACCCAGCCCCGACAGCCCTCTGCGGTAAGGAATGCCATAGATTCATGACGTTCTGTGAGAAGGAATTTCTCCTCATCGCTGCCGTAAATTGGCGACCCCTGACTTTGAGATTATGCCCTCTGGTCCTAGACTCTCCCACCACCTCAGTCTGATATCAGCCTGAGAGGAAGGCTGAAGGCGGCAAAGTGAAAAAGCATTCCTTTCTTGCTGAAAAGAAACGCCATATAGCCTGACATTGCTGACAGATTTAATGCAAAGCAGGGGTGAATTATTTCAATCTGAACATCATGCAAAATGATTGAAGGCAGTGCATTGATCGGATTGCTTGATTTAATTTTAATCAATTTCAATTAATTTTGATCCTGCCAAAGTTTCAAGAGCAGTGATAGGCATTTCCAATCTGAGTAGTGTGCAGCTTGATTTAAGGAATAGCAATGGATCTGATTGATTTTCAATTAATAATGCAAAGTTTTATGAGCAGTGACAGAGTTTGCATTCTGAGCAGTGTGCAAATTGATGTTAAAAACTGCAATCATCTAACTAAATGATTTAAATTAATTTTAACTTCTGAGCAGAATGCCAACCAGTCTGATTGTATTGTGCCATTATTTTCCACTTCCCACAGATGACGGTTGACAGAAACATTGGCCTGGAACTTCCTTTCGGGTCCTTGACTTAAGTCGCTGGACCGTCGCACATGCGTGGTGCGGCATCCCCGAATTGCGGACGCAAGGGAATGCGTGCTGGAAGCACCCGGCGTTCAAATTCCCGGGCCATGTTTTTTTGACAGATTCAACTCCTGCGCCGAACTGGACTTGCTGCATTGAAAATCCAGGGATAGAGTTAGCTTGGTCAACTTTCCCGATGTTAGGTAAGTTTTTACTCCTTATTATTTGCACTTTTATTTCTCGGTCCAGTATTGTGGGTGGCACAGTGGTTACCATTGCTGCCTCACAAAGCCAGGGACACGGGTTTGATTCCGACCTTGGGTGACTGTCTGTGGAGTTTGCACGTTCTCCCAGTGTCTGCGTGGGTTTCCTCCGGGCGATCCAGTTTCCTCCTACAGTCCAAAGATGTACAGGTTTGGTGGATGGCCATGAGAAAATTGCCCCTTGTTGTCCAAACGTTGTTGTCCAAACGTTTAGGCGGGGTTATTGGGTTATGGGAATAAGGTGGGGATGTGAGAGTAGGTCAGGTGATCTGTCGCACGGTTGGTGCAAACTCGATGGGCCAAAGTATATTTGGATTTTGCCACGTATTTTAAACTGTTGTTTAAGACTCTTGTGAATCATCCTCACAAGCATCAGTGATTACTTAAAATGCTTTAACAAAGTTTAATGACACATGCTTTAACAAAGTTGACACATGCAAGCCTCCTGTAAGCTAATGTGAACTATCTCTCGAACAGATATGCAGAGTCCAGTCAGATTCAAAATCTGTAGTCATGCTTCACCACCACTGGGGCCTCACACTTACAGCTTGGCTTCTTAAAATCCTGAAACCTATTTTCAGGCTTCGGCATAGGCGCAGGAATCTTGAGAGAAGAGTCAGGCTACTTCTCCACCTGGCGAGGAAGCAAATCAATTACCCAACCCTAAGAGCATACAGGCAAAGAGATGTCAAAGGAGATGTGTGCCAGGACACAGTGCTTCAGCAGCTGCTGCTTTCGGACTTTGAGTTTGTAAAATAAACAATTGTCATGTCTGAACACTCTCTCCCTCCATCATCTCATTCCCTCCCTTGCCCCCTTCTCTTCTCTTCCCCCTCTGGCCTTCCCTCTCTCCTTCCCTCCATTCCTCCCCTTCCCCCATTCCTCCCTTCCACTCCCTTTTGCAAGTGGACAGAACTCTAATATTAATGCGGATAAATATATTTTATTTACCGGTGAGTTGAAGTAAGTAATTATATTTTATTGCAAGAAATTTGTAAAAGTTGAGGCTATTGCACAAAATGTCATTGTTCAGTTGATAAATTAAATGTTAAGTTTAATGTTAACTGGTTTCATAGTTCAGCATTTATAAAATTATTTTTGTTCAGACATGGGCGAAATTCTCCGGAAACGGCGTGATGTCCGCCGACTGGCGCCCAAAACGGCGCCAATCAGACGGGCATTGCGCCGCCCCAAAGGTGCGGAATGCTCCGCATCTTTGGGGGCCGAGCCCCAACATTGAGGGGCTAGGCCGACGCCGGAGGAATTTCCGCCCCGCCAGCTGGCGGAAACGGACTTTGTTGCCCCGCCAGCTGGCGCGGAAATGACATCTCCGGGCGGTGCATGCGCGGGAGCGTCAGCGGCCGCTGACAGTTTCCCACGCATGCGCAGTGGAAGGAGTCTCTTCCACCTCCGCCATGGTGGAGACCGTGGCGGAGGCGGAAGGGAAAGAGTGCCCCCATGGCACAGGCTCGCCCGCGGATCGGTGGGCCCCGATCGTGGGCCAGGCCACCGTGGGGGCACCCCCCGGGGCCAGATCGGCCCGTGCCCCCCCCCAGGACCCCGGAGCCCGCCCGCGCCGCCTTGTCCCGCCGGTAAGGTAGGTGACTTAATTTACGCCGGCGGGACAGGCAATTTATCGGCAGGACTTCGGCCCATCCGGGCCGGAGAATCGAGCGGGGGGGCCCGCCAACCGGCGCGGCGCGATTCCCGCCCCCGCCGAATATCCGGTGCCGGAGACTTCGGCAACCGGCGGGGGTGGGATTCACGCCAGCCCCCGGCGATTCTCCGACCCGGCGGGGGGTCGGAGAATGTCGCCCATGTTTGCCATTAAACTTTACAAGCTTCTGCAAATGTCTTACTGAAACATCAAAACACAACATTTAATTGTGAGATAATTATAAATCTATCAGGTAATTGATAGGTTACAAGGCAGAAACATACCATGGGTAACACGGTGGCACACTGGTTAGCCACACCACACCGGTGGCCCGTGTTCAGTTCAGATCTTGCTTGACTGTGGTGCTTGCAACTCACCTCAGCCTGGAGCCAATAAGGCCAACCTACTCTGGGGAAATCAGACAGAGTGCGGAGAATCAGTGGCCCAAAATGTTATCCTCTCAAATAAGGAGGTACCTGGTATGTAGGGCCAGGGAAGCACACATTTCCTATCAGCCATTAAGAACAGGTTGGGCAATCTTGCTACCCTGGTCTTTGAATCTGCAGCAACATAGGACAGAGTTCGGTCAGCAGTTCAGCCATTTGGGCGATTTACCAATCCTCCCGCCAAGAGAAGACTATGTAGAATTCGGGGGCTGGATTCTCAACCCCGCCGTGCCACATTTCAGCCCCGACCTGCCGGCGGGATTCTCCATTACGCTGGCCGGTCAATGGGGTTTCCCGTTGTGGGGCAGCCCCATGGCGTCGAGAAACCCCCGGGCGCCGGCAAAACGGAGAAACCCGCCGGCGGAGAATCCCACCCCAGGTGTCCAATTCGATGTAAGTATAAGGGTTCTGCAGTTGAGGCCTCAGGAGAAAGACTGGAGGTCACCTGAAGTGAGGGGTTACAGTCTGTCAATGAGCACTACAGCCGCCAACACTCCACTCGCTACAGTGGATGGTGAGCTTTTTGGTGTCCAGGTGGGTTAGGTTCTTGGGACCATGTGGCTGGCGTTGCATCACATCACTCCACCCAGAAATCCAGCCTTGTGGCAGCAGCAGGGGCATTGCCAGCTGTGTATAGCTGGCTGCACAAAACATAGAAACAGAGAAAATAGAAGCAGGAGGAGGCCATTCAGCCCTTCAAGCCTGCTCTGCCATTCATTACGATAATGGCTGATCATCAAGTTCAATACCCTATTTCCTGCCTTCCCTCCATATCCCTTAATCTCTTTAGCCCGAAGAGCTATATTTAAGTCCTTCTTTGAATTACACAATGTTGTGGCCTCAACAAATATCTGTGGTAGCGAATTCCACAGACTCACCACTCTCTGGGTGAAGAAATTTCTCCTCACCTCAGTCCGAAAAGGTTTATCCCTTATCCTCAAACTATAAACATAGAACATAGAACGATACAGCGCAGTACAGGCCCTTCGGCCCACAATGTTGCACCGACATGGGAAGTTAAAAAACAAAAACCATTATCATCCATATGCTTATCCAATAAACTTTTAAATGCCCTCAATGTTGGCGAGTTCACTACTGTTGCAGGTAGGGCATTCCACGGCCTCACCACTCTTTGCGTAAAGAACCTACCTCTGACCTCTGTCCTATATCTATTACCCCTCAGATTAAGGCTATGTCCCCTCGTGCTAGCCATTTCCATCCGCGGGAGAAGGCTCTCACTGTCCACCCTATTTAACCCCCTGATCATTTTGTATGCCTCTATTAAGTCTCCTCTTAACCTTCTTCTCTCTAACGAAAACAACCTCCAGTCCATCAGCCTTTCCTCATAAGATTTTCCCTCTATATCAGGCAACATCCTGGTAAATCTCCTCTGCACCCGCTCCAAAGCTTCCACATCCTTCCTATAATGAGATGACCAGAACTGTACGCAATACTCCAAATGCGGCCGTACCAGAGTTTTGTACAGCTGCAACATGGCCACATGACTCCGGAACTCAATCCCTCTACCAATAAAGGCCAACACTCCATAGGCCTTCTTCACAACCCTATCAACCTGGGTGGCAACTTTCAAGGATCTATGTACATGGACACCTAGATCCCTCTGCTCATCCACACTTCCAAGAACTTTACCATTAGCCAAATATTCCGCATTCCTGTTATTCCTTCCAAAGTGAATCACCTCACACTTCTCTACATTAAACTCCATTTGCCACCTCTCAGCCCAGCTCTGCAGCTTATCTATGTCCCTCTGTAACCTGCTTCATCCTTCCGCACTGTCGACAACACCACCGACTTTAGTGTCGTCTGCAAATTTACTCACCCACCCTTCTGCGCCCTCCTCTAGGTCATTGATAAAAATGACAAACAGCAACGGCCCCAGAACAGATCCTTGTGGTACGCCACTTGTAACTGAACTCCATTCTGAACATTTCCCATCAACCACCACCCTCTGTCTTCTTTCAGCTAGCCAATTTCTGATCCACATCTCGAAATCACCCTCAATCCCCAGCCTCCGTATTTTCTGCAATAGCCTACCGTGGGGAACCTTATCAAACGCTTTACTGAAATCCATATACACCACATCAACTACTCTACCCTCGTCACCTTTTCAAAGAACTCGATAAGGTTTGTGAGGCATGACCTACCCTTCACAAAGCCATGCTGACTATCCCTAATCATATTATTCCTATCTCGATGATTATAAATCTTGTCTCTTATAGTCCCCTCCAAGACTTTACCCACAACAGACGTGAGGTTTGAAGGGTGGGTGAGTAAATTTGCAGACGACACTAAAGTCGGTGGTGTTGTCGACAGTGCGGAAGGATGTAGCAGGTTACAGAGGGACATAGATAAGCTGCAGAGCTGGGCTGAGAGGTGGCAAATGGAGTTTAATGTAGAGAAGTGTGAGGTGATTCACTTTGAAGGAATAACAGGAATGCGGAATATTTGGCTAATGGTAAAGTTCTTGGAAGTGTGGATGAGCAGAGGGATCTAGGTGTCCATGTACATAGATCCCTGAAAGTTGCCACCCAGGTTGATAGGGTTGTGAAGAAGGCCTATGGAGTGTTGGCCTTTATTGGTAGAGGGATTGAGTTCCGGAGTCATGAGGCCATGTTGCAGCTGTACAGAACTCTGGTACGGCCGCATTTGGAGTATTGCGTACAGTTCTGGTCACCACATTATAGGAAGGACGTGGAAGCTTTGGAGCGGGTGCAGAGGAGATTTACCAGGATGTTGCCTGGTATGGAGGGAAAATCTTATGAGGAAAGGCTGATGGACTTGAGGTTGTTTTCGTTAGAGAGAAGAAGGTTAAGAGGAGACTTAATAGAGGCATACAAAATGATCAGGGGGTTAGATAGGGTGGACAGTGAGAGCCTTCTCCCGTGGATGGAAATGGCTAGCACTAGGGGACATAGCCTTAAACTGAGGGGTAATAGATATAGGACAGAGGTCAGAGGTAGGTTCTTTACGCAAAGAGTGGTGAGGCCGTGGAATGCCCTACCTGCAACAGTAGTGAACTCGCCAACATTGAGGGCATTTAAAAGTTTATTGGATAAGCATATGGATGATAATGGCATAGTGTAGGTTAGATGGCTTTTGTTTTTTGACTTCCCATGTCGGTGCAACATTGTGGGCCGAAGGGCCTGTACTGCGCTGTCTCGTTCTATGTTCTATGTTCTAAGTGTATGGGCTGTTACACTAAGTGTAAATGTCTGAGTCCTTCCCCCTCTTCTCCCTCAATATTGTGACGACATGAGGAATAGCAGAAATGTGTGATTTTGAAACTATTAATTATAATTTTAAAAGAAACAAAGTGGAATCTCCTCGCGATGAGGCAATCCTATAAATAACATACATTGAACACATTTTTAAGTATAGCTATAATATATTGTTCAATTTAAATAAATCTATTAGCTGTAGATCTGTGCCTTGCTGAAACAATTTCTGGTCACTGCAGGAAAGCTGGGATCACGTGACCATAGGGGCTGATTAACTGACTAATGCCTTTACATCAAAAGAAAATGAACCCAATTTGAAGTCTTAAAATTTCATGATCTCTCACAACAATTTGGCTGAAAAGTGGTGAACTGCATTTGTTTATTAACGCAAACCAGCAGAAATTCTAGGTCTGTATCTGCGCAACACCAATGATGTGTTGGGTGTTCTGGATCTCAAACAGGTCACCAACACTGGAAGTGGTTCAACTCTATTTTATTATAAGGTTAACTATATTAACATACTTGAACTGTGGGGAAATGCAATACCAGCTTTAACTGTTGACCCTTGCCTAGTCCTAACCAGGTGATGCACTCAGCACATGGTGAATGTTTGTGTTGCAGGCTGTGAGCTCTGTGCTCCGAGCAGGCTGCTACTAGAATGAGCGGGAACTCTCCTGTCCCCTGTCTTTGTAGTGCGTGTGCTCTCACTGGTGATTGGCTGCGGTGTTGTGTATGCTGATTGGTCCCACTGCATGTCCATCAGTGTGTGTGTGTGTGTCTGCACCATGATATACTGGTGTATATTATGACATCCCCCCTTTTATATAAAGAATATGTGCTTGCGTGACAATAATATCGTGTAGGGAATGTACCTGACTATGTGTGTGCGTGTTGTTTACATGACTATGTACATGAGGCTAATCTATTTACACGGGAAGATGCCTGGTGCCGAGAAATAGGGTGTCACACTAACAATGAAGTGAACATTATATACAAACTACTGGAATGATGAAACAGGATAATAGAACAGATCAAATAGTTCAAAATCATAAAACTCATAAATCAAGTCTCTGAGGTGGGCGACAAATTCTGGTTGACCACCTCAAGGGTGGGTCAGGAGCCACCGGCTGAGGAATAGGCTGGGCCACGGCAGAGTGAGGAGGATGCAGAGTATTCAGAATCTCCACATAGTCAAGGTTGGGGACAACAGGAGGGCGTGGCACCGGTGGAGGATCACGTAGCGAGCGTGGAACGAGACGAAGGGCACGCCGATTGCGGCGGCGAATGGAACCATCTGGCAGACGAACCAGGAACGAGCGGGGAGACACCTGCCAAAGAACCACAGCAGTTGCAGACCAGCCACCTTCCGGAAGATGGATGCGGACGTTGTCATCCGGCGCCAGAGCAGGGAGATCAGTCGCCTGAGCGGCATGCGCCGCCTTGTGTTGTGCACGAGACTGTTGCATCCGCTGAAGGACCGGAACATGGTCGAGGTCTGGGATGCGAATGGACGGCACCGTGGTCCTGAGGGTGCGACCCATGAGCAGCTGGGCTGGTGACAGGCCCGTGGAGAGTGGGGCCGAACGATAGGCCAGCAAGTCAAGGTAGAAATCGGATCCTGCATCGGCAGCCTTGCAAAGGAGCCTTTTGACGATGTGGACGCCCTTTTCCGCTTTGCCATTGGATTGGGGGTGCAGGGGACTGGATGTCACATGCACAAAGTTGTACCTGCTGTCAAAGTTGGACCATTCCTGGCTCGCGATGCAGGGGCCATTGTCTGACATCACAGTGAGTGGGATGCCGAGACGAGAAAAGGTCTCCTTGCAGGCACGGATGACCGCCGATGATGTAATGTCATGCAGGCGTACGACCTCCGGGTAGTTCGAAAAATAGTCTACAATCAGAACATAGTCCCTGCCGAGCACATGGAACAGGTCAACGCCTACCTTAGACCAAGGGGACGTGACTAACTCATGGGGATGTAGGGTCTCACGTGGCTGGCCCGGCTGGAACCGCTGACAGGTGGGGCAGTTGAGCACTGTGTTGGTGATGTCCTCATTGATGCCGGGCCAGTACGCAGACTCTCGGGCCCTCCGTCAGCACTTCTCCACGGGCCCTCGTGTAGCTGTTCCAAAACGAGCTGGCGCATGCTGTGCGGGATCACGATGCGGTCCAGCTTCAGGAAAACACCATCGACTACTGCCAGATCATCTCTGATATTGTAGAACTGCAGGCATTGGCCCTTGAGCCACCCGTCCGTCATGTGGCGCATGACACGCTGTAGTAGGGGATCAGCCGCAGTCTCGTGGCAAATGTGCATAAGGCGTTCATCCGTCGCCGGCAGATTGGAGTCCGTGAAGGCCACATGGGCGTCAACCTGGCAGACAAACTCCTCTGGGTCACACTGGGTGTTAACTGCCCTGGACAGTGTCGGCTATGATCAGGTCCTTGCCTGGGGTGCACATGAGCTCGAAATCATACCCCCGGGGTTTAAGCAGAATGCGCTGGAGGCGAGGGGGTCATATCATTCATGTCTTTTTGTATAATGTTGACCAGCGGGCGATGGTCGGTCTCGACAGTGAATTGGGGGAGGCCGTACATGTAATCATGAAATTTGTCGACCCCAGTCAACAGACCCAGGCACTCCTTTTCGATCTGCGCGTAGCGCTGTTCCGTGGGGGTCATGGCACGTGATGCATATGCAACGGGGGCCCATGATTAGGCCTCATCACGTTGCATGAGCACCGCCCCAATGCCGGATTGGCTGGCATCCGTTGAAATTTTTGTTTCCTTCGTGGGATCAAAAAATGCCAATACCGGGGCCGTGGTAAGCTTGGTCTTAAGCTCCTCCCATTTGCGCTCGTGGGCGGGAAGCCATTGGAAGTCTGTCGTCTTCCTGAACAGGTTCCGGAGAACTGTGGTATGGGAGGCAAGGTTGGGGATGAACTTCCCCAGGAAGTTGACCATGCCCAAAAATCGGAGGACCACCTTCTTATCCGCTGGCTTCTGCATGGCCGTGATGGCTGCCACCTTGTCCGCATCCGGCCGCACACCCAACCGGGAGATGTGGTCCCCTAGGAACTTGAGTTCCGTCTGGCCGAAGGAACATTTGGCTCTGTTGAGGCGAAGGCCTTGGTCCCGTTTTAGTTTGAAAACGGTCTGGAGGCGACTGATCAGGGGGTTGGATAGGGTGGACAGTGAGAGCCTTCTCCCGCGGATGGATATGGCTGGCACGAGGGGACATAACTTTAAACTGAGGGGTAATAGATATAGGACAGAGGTCAGAGGTAGGTTCTTTACGCAAAGAGTAGTGAGGCCGTGGAATGCCCTACCTGCTACAGTAGTGAACTCGCCAACATTGAGGGCATTTAAAAGTTTATTGGATAAACATATGGATGATAATGGCATAGTGTAGGTTGGATGGCTTTTGTTTCGGTGCAACATCGTGGGCCGAAGGGCCTGTACTGCGCTGTATTGTTCTATGTTCTATGTTCTATGTTCTATGCTCCTGCATATGCCTGTATCTGGACCAAATGATGATGTCGTCAACATTGACGCGCACACCCTCAATGCCCTCCATCATTTGCTCCATGATCCGGTGGAATAATTCTGATGCCGATATAATCCTAAACGGCATCCTGTTGTAGCAGTATCTGCCAAACGGGGTATTAAAGGTACACAGCTTTCTGCTGGACCTGTCGAGTTGAATTTGCCAGAATCCTCTCGAGGCGTCAAGTTTGGTGAAGATGTTGGCCCAAGCCATCTCGCACGTGATCTCCTCACGCTTGGGGATAGGGTAATGCTCCCTCATTATGTTGCGAATCAGATCCTTTGGGTCAATGCAGATCCGGAGCTCGCCGGAGGGCTTCTTTACGCACACCATGGAATTGACCCAGTCGGTTGGTTCCGTCACTCTGGAGAGCACTCCATGGTCCTGGAGGTCCTGCAGCTGCTGCTTGAGGCGGTCCTTGAGGGGTGCTGGGACTCTGCGAGGTGCATGAACCACAGGCGTGGCGTCTTGTTTGAGCAGGATTTTGTAAGTTCATGGAAGCGTGCCCATGCCTTCGAAAACGTTGCGGTGCTGGTCGATGATGGCATTGAGTTGCGCCCTGAAGCCCGCATCCTGGAAGGCAGACATGTCCTCTGGAGAGAGAGAGTGTACTCGTTGAACGAGGTTTAGGAGTTTGCACGCCTGTGCGCCTAGCACAGAGTCCTTCGAGGAGCCCACGATCTCGAAGGGAAGGATGGCTTTTCGCGAGTTGTGCGTCACTTCGAGTTGGCATGAAACGGTGGCAGGAATGACGTTGCCTTTGTAGTCCACGAGTTGGCAGGTCGACGGAAGAATGGTTGGTTTATCCCCAAGGGTCTGAAAGGCTGACCATGCTAGGAGATTAGCGGAAGCACCAGTGTCCAGGCGGAATCGTATCTGGGATCGGTTGACCATCAGGATGGCACACCACTCGTCGTCTGGATCAATGCTGTGCACCGACAGCATTGATCCGGGGACAGCCTGTTCTTTGTTATAACAAAGACTCGAAAAGGCTCCCTCGGGTCCTCGGTGTCACTGGTCTGCGGGAAGTCGGAATCGGACTCGGTTTGGGGGTAGGTAACTGCTTGTTGCAGGGTTCTTCGGAGGTTTATTTCATTTCCTGGTTCAATTTGAGGCATTGTGCTGTCATTCCAGGTGAAGGAAAGTTGTTTTACAGCTTAAAAAAAAATTTGATTTGGGACGTTTCCCCTTTAAATGGGTGTGGTCCAGGGCCTCTGACATCATGACGCGCGTGACATAGCACGTAGGAGGCGTTTGCACATGCACAGATCGCGGTTCCTTTACTGATGGCCGTTTTCGTGATTGCGCGTGCGCGACGTCTCCCAACTGCGCAAGTGCAGACCCTTTAGAAAGATGGCCGCCGACCAAAATCGACTCTGCTCCGGGATTTCGGTTTCGAGGTGAGTACTGGCGCTTCTCTTACCTTTCCTTGGTGGTTGGAGTGTGTTTTCCTCACAGTATTTGCCGAATTTGTCCAGGACTGCCTGGAGGTCGCTCCTGTTTTGCTGGCACCGGCGATGGTGAGGAGAAGCTCTGTTTTTTCAGGATCGGCCAGGTCTTCTAGTTCGGCTGCCAGCAGGAAGATTTCAAACTTTTGCCGGAATGCCCGCCAGTTTTCGCGGAGATCGCCGTGGCACTGGAGCTGCTGCGGAACGCGGATCTTGAACATCTTGCCTGGGTATCGTTGCTGGTTGTCACTGTACGCTGAGGTGCCGGCGATGCGGAGTGGCGGCGGCGGGTTGATGTTCTCCATACTACAGGATGCCGGAACGTTGATTAGTTGCAGGTGGGTCTCAGAAGTGCTGGTATGCAACCACTCCTTGTACCATGATGTGTTGGGTGTTCTGGATCACAAACAGGTCACCAACACTGGAAGTGGTGCAACTCTATTTAACTATATTAACATACTTGAACTGTGGGTAAATGCAATACCAGCTTTAACTGTTGACCCTTGCCTAGTCCTAACCAGGTGATGCACTCAGCACATGGTGAATGTCTGTGTTGCAGGCTGTCAACTCTGTGCTCCGAGCTGGCTGCTACTAGAATGAGCGGGAACTTTCCTGTCCCCTGTCTTTATAGTGCGTGTGCTCTCACTGGTGATTGGCTGCGGTGTTGTGTATGCTGATTGGTCCCACTGCATGTCGATCATAGAAGGGACATCAATGCCTTCTCGGGGAATTGAAGGTTATGGAGATAAGACAGGAATGTGGACTTAGTGAGTGTTAGATCACCATGATTTTATTAAATGGCAGAGCAGGCTCGAAGGACTGAATGGCCTAACTCCTGTTCTTATTTTTTATGGTCGACACAGCCCTTGGGTTCCACTGGACAACTTCCAACCACACCCGAGTGATACTCTGCCCCATAATCAGCTGTAGATCCAGCCTCTCTCTTCAACCCAGTACAATCTGGATGCTTGTTTGTGAACACGCCAAGCAGTCTGAAAGTTGACCCACTGTAGCTCTCATTGACATCAACTGTTGTGTCTCATTTCCTCCCTGTCTTCTGGTTATGTCTCCCCGAAAGTATATGTTATCCATGCATTAAGTTGCTGCTCCAGATACAAACCCATAACTCACTCATTGACACTTTCAGTTTACTCGCTCCTTTGCTGACCCTCAACAGGCTGTGCCATCTTTCATTTCTGCTATTTCTGCCCGTTTAATCTTGACCCAAACCATCGCTAGCTTGCTTTCCTTTCTATTCTTGATTGTTATCATGTGTCTTTTACAGTAAATAAGCCCAAGGTATTATATCAGTGGAAGGACAAAGCAGATGGATCCTGACTAGACAATGCAGATGTTGGAATAGTTGCATTCAAGTGAGTATCTCAACTTGGAACTTCCCACAAGCCTCAAGGAACCAAGAATTAAAGCAGGCTTTTGTGCAACTCTCCAGATTTCTCTGCACTCTCTGCCTGTCAGAGAGACTCTGGCTTAATTTGTTATCTGGCAGTATATTCATCTCGGAAATATTCAATTTTTGACACATATCCCCAGAACATCTGTACCACAACAGTTGTTTATCTACAAATGTAATATTACAACATAAAACAGGAAAACGTGTTGACACTAATTATGGTGTAAATCATCACTGAGCAATAACCGAATGACACTTCGTTGTGACCAAATAAAACAAAGGGTAGAGTTTAATGCCCTTGGTGAATTTGATGACAAGGAGGTATTAACTTAGGCAGGAGGGTGATAGTTTGGGGCCTGCCACCTTCCCCACACTTCCCCAGTTAAGTTCAGGGCAGGAAGGCCTTCGCTCCCCAGCAGCAATTGAGGCCCTTAAGTGCATAATTATTGCTCAGTCAAAGATACTTATCAAAAGACATGGCAATCGGAAGGTGGGGGCGGGGTGTTCTCTGGACGCTACCCTCCTGCCTTTGGTGTCGACCCCTTCTCCCCACTTCCCCAGGACTCACATCCCTCGCTCCCCCTTCTGCCATTACTGACCCATGGCCTAGGTCCACCGGCGATTCTGGGGTCCTTAATCCGGGGAAAGGCCTGCCACTCGCTTGATTGACACTTAATGCAATAGGCCTTGCTGAAAGGAAGAAACGCCTGGAACCCACTGACTTCCCAGTCATTGAACCCCCACTCCATCGCCTATATTAAATTCTGCCCAAAATTTCTACATTGGATGAAGGTCATAGGGATCATAGATTTTACAGTGCAGAAGGAGGATGAAGGTCATAGGGATCATAGATTTTACAGTGCAGAAGGAGGCCATTCAGCCCATCGAGTCTGCACCAGCCCTTGGGAAGGGCACCCTACTTCGGCCCACACCTCCACCCTATCCCAGTAATCCCACTGATGACTGCTGACAGATGACTGCTGACAGGTGGATAATACAAGTGACAATCAGGCTGAATAAAGAAAGTTCAAATGAGAAGTGAGAAACAAACAAAAAAACAGTAAAGAGAGAGCATGAGAAGAGACTGGCAGCAAACATGAGAGGGAATCTGAAGGTTTAGTCTAGGTATGTAATAAATAAAAATAGAATGACAATAGGAGGAGGAAAGCTAGTTAAAGACCTAAAAGGGGGTTTACACATAAAGACATAGGGCATGGCTCAGGTACTAAATAAATACTTTGCACTTATCTTGACCAAGGAAGAAGATGCTTCAACTGAAGAATTTGTTCAATTTTTAAAAGTTTTTTCCAATTAAGAGGCAATTTTAGCGTGGCTACTCCACCTACCCTGCACATATTGGGTTGTGGGGGTGAGATAAGGGGAGAATGTGCAAACTCCACATTGACAGTGACCCAGGACGGGATCAAATTTGGGTCGTCAGTGCAGTGTGGCAGCAGTGCTAACCACTGCGCCACTGTGCCCAATTTGGAGCACCCTACTTCAGGATGGACATTTGGTCAGTGGAGAGGGGACAGAAAAGATTTACCAGAAGGGTTCCACCGAATGAGGGATTGGTTGGCGAAAATGGGGTTGTTTTCAGAGAAAGAAGATCGCGAGTGGATTTGATCGAGGTGTTCAAAATCGTGAGTTGTGGAAATGGCCAAGAATACAAGGTTGCTAATTTACCCTGATTGGCAAAGGGATCAAGGCAACATGAGGGGAAGCCTTTTCTTGCAGCGAGTGATTAGGACCTGGAACGCCGTGTCTGAGAGCGGAGGCAGATTCAATCGAGGGATTTAAAAAGGCAATTGGATAATTAGTGGAGGAGGAAAAAAAAATTGCAGGGCCGCAGAGAAAAGGCGGGAAAGTGAGACCAGCCGAGTGAGTAACTCCGAAAGAGAGCTGCCGCAGAGATGATGGGTTTAATGGTCTCATTCTGTGCTGTAACCATTTTATGATTCTGTAAAAGGATAGTTCAAACCTAATTTGAAAAGCGCCAACAAAAGATGTATCAACTTGATATTCATTCGTCTTTCTTAATTCTTATCTGACAAGAACACATTGGGAAGAAAATTGATCTGCATAAATAACCAGCACATCTACTTTTCCATTTCTGTTTCATCCTCAAGGTAATTGTGGAAGACAGTATTAGACTAAATCTAAATTCTGATGTTTCAGTTAATGTACTCTTGGTAAATAAATTACTGGTACCCATTGTATTGAACCAGAGTGTGATCCTTTTAAAATATTTGACGTGAGCACATTATGTGAAATGAAGTTGGATTGAATTAATTCAAGCGCAACAATGTTATCTCGAAGTGTGCAACCTCTTCAGAAGCGCTGAACAATACAAAACAGCCACGGGGGCTGATTATTGTGCCCCTGTGAAGAGGCTGCAAAGGACAAATCATGCAGACCAATTCTGTCAGAAATGCCAACTCCACCTGAGCTTTTGAAGCAGGGGATAAACTGCTTCATCCAGAAGGGAATAAAGTGTTTAACCAGTTCTGTGTGGGCAGATTCCTTCTGACTCACCGGGCTTCAAATGGAAAGTGTGCAGACTATTCAAACGCTGTGCAGATGCTCAACCCTGGCTTGGAGAACACAGGACATTCTCCCATCACCATGCTGCACCACTACCGAGACTGGCAGTGATAATGTGAATTAATAATGAAGCACCAAAATTCGTGGTTTCTTCTTGATGATCTTTTTATTCCTCCGGTGCATACAAGAAGTGGTTAGCAAGACACTTGAGAGTAGTAGGCAACCGGAAAACATGCTGCTTTTTACTTGTGTCTAGTCAAATAACATAAAGCAAGTGAGGCACCAAATGGTTCTTCTCAGATTCTATCTTTCATTTAAAAGATTGCTCTCTGTTAGGTTCTGAACGCATCTTACTTCCAATGCCGTAAATGTTTTAATTACCTGGAAACCAGCTCAATTGCAATTTCAAGAAAAGGATTTCTCCCTTTTTTTTCCTCCACACTCCATTTTCCTTTGCCTGAAAGCTGGGTGAACAACTTCCCACTGCATCTCTTAAAACATCATTCGAGTTCACCAAACCAAGAGTGTGTGAATATAGAGTCTTGGACGACCCCTCCATTGACTTCTCTCTGTATTGCATTACCAATTCCCCACTAACTCCCCATAAAAGTGTGACTGGAACAAGCAGTCTAACAGTGGAGATGTGAGGAGCCTGCTTCAATATTGGATAAGGCAGTAAATTTCAATATTTAATGCTTAACATATCAGTATTTACATCTTTCTCCAAGTTCTGGGGAAAAGACACATTTAAACATCTGTGGCATTTGGCAAAAGCATCTATAAATTGCTTCCAGACTTGACTATGCCAACACTCTCTTTGTCTGCCCCTCACCCTCTATAATCTTGAGTTAATCCAGAATCCTGCTGCCCGTATCCTAACCTGTACCAGGTTCAACCCTCACCTCTTTGTTTGCTGATCTACAATAGCCCCAGTGTCTCAATTTTATAATTTGCATCCTTATTTTCAAATCGCAACATGGCCTCACCACTCCCTATCTTGGTAACCTCCTCCAGCTCCACACTCTCCGAGACCACTGAACTCCTGCAACTAATCTCCTGGGGAGCCTCTTTCGATGTTTTACTCCATTCAAGATGATATACAAGTTGTTTTTGTTGTTGACCTTTCCTTGTTTTCTGAGGCACCTCTCCATATTGCATAAAGCTTCCAGCTGCAACTTAATGTCACAGTAATATGTGCAAACTACAAGCAAAATCTAACATGTCTATTTGTACACATGTGGATTGAGATTGGTGATTTTGGTACTACTGTATACTTTCTTTCAGAAAAAAGATAGACAGGACAAGGGCTCACAAAGAAATCAGTCATCATCATTGTTTGTCTTAGATGGGGCTGTTCATTTGCTGGAGGCAAGACTGTTGGTAAAGTTTACCTTTTGTTGAACATTATACTCACAATGCACAGTACAGACTTGGCACGAGGCTCTAAGTGGAACGATCTCTCAGCATTGTCTGTTGTTAATAATAACAATCTTTATTAGAGTGAGAGTTCAGAATGTCCTATTCACCTAACAAACACATTTTTCGGGACGTGGGAGGAAACCGGACGGCACTCGGAGGAAACCCATCCAGACACAGGGAGAACATGCAGACTCCGCACAGACAGTTACCCAAGACGGGAATCGAACTCGGGTCCCTGGTGCTGTGAAGCAATAGTGTTAACCACTGTGCTATTGTGCCACCCATGTTATGTGATTTAATATCACTGATAGTATAGTCTATATATTTACACAATTAACATGAACCCTTTATACTACAGGAAAGGCCGTGAAACGTTGTGACCTTGCTGATTTTAAGTAGGTCATTCTGCAAACCCTGGCGTGAGATAGGAAAGAGACTGAAGTTTCCTCAAGCCAAAATCCTCTTTTCGCTGTATTTTCTTGCAATAAAATAAGCACACATTCACACAAACACACTGCATATAATCCTGCAATCACCACTTATGACCATGCTCTCCTCTTCTGTTTTAACCAACTGTACTCAAGGTCTAGCCTCTAGTCCAATGTTGTACTATCAATACTTTAGAGCGCAGGAACTGGAGTCAACCATACAGCCTCCAGAACCAGCTCCATCATTGATCATAGTTGACCTGTACCTCAAATCCATTTACCAGATTCGACCCGAGAAGCATAATATCCCTCAATGCCCTTACCTGACAGAAATCGATCAATCTCCAGTTTTAAGTGTTGCAATTGACCCCAGACCCACATTCTTTTGAGAAAGCACATTCCAGATTTTCACTACCCTTTCAGAAAAATGCATCCGGATTTCATTCTGAAAAGGCCAGTACAGCTCTTACAAACTGCAGCAAAGAGAAATCTAGCCATTAAAACCCCAAAGGAAAATGACACAGTGTAAAAAGCGACCCATCAAACATCGTTCCATTCAAGATTCAATAAAAAGGAATTTCCTGAAATATCAGAATGTGCTTTTCCATCACCAATTACAATGGCATTACATTACATAGAACATACAGTGCAGAAGGAGGCCATTCGGCCCATCGAGTCTGCACCGACCCACATTAATCCCTCACTTCCACCTTATCCCCGCAACCCAATAACCCCTCCCAACCCTTATGGACACTACGGGTAATTTAGCATGGCCAATCCACCTAATCTGCACGTCTTTGGACTGTGGGAGGAAACCGGAGCACCCGGAGGAAACCCACGCGGACACGGGGAGAACATGCAAACTCCGCACAGACACTGACCCAGCGGGGAATCGAACCTGGGACCCTGGCGCTGTGAAGCCACAGTGCTAATCACTTGTGCTACCGTGCTGCAAGAAGGTCACTGAGGAGTTCTCCCCAGAGAAAATTAGGGAAAGCTTGATTTAAATGCACTTTCAATATAAGGCTAAAATTTTTGCAAGTGAGGTACCTCAGATTGGGTAGCAGGAGAAACATTAGTCCTTGACCAATTTGTACAGGGAGTCAGCAATATTGATTTTTCCCTGTTTTCCAGGTTCTTATTTAGCGTCCTGGGCTGGAGGGTGTTCCCTTAGATACGATATTTACTAAAATTATTTAACTATCACAATTCACTGAAAGATAGATTTCACAGGAACCCATAAATGAGGAATCCTTTTGAAAGGCTGAAATATCAGACAATAATATTTTAAAAATCATTATTAAGTGTTTTCAGCTGTAATAAATTTTCGGGCTTACTGAGAATTTAGTCAAAAATACCTCTGGAATAAAGTAAAACCATGTTTTATCTGTTTTTAACTCAGTTCCCTTTTGTTTCCAGCGGCTTACAGGGGCGCAACCAAACAGCTGTGCTGTGCATGCCTCAGTATGTGAAGGGACTGGGAAATCTCACGAGAGGTCTCTCATGAGATTTACCTGGCTTGTTACCCCTCGAGAGACCTAACGGGATCCTACTCGGCTTCACGATCTGGATCCCGCCCATAATAGGTGGGACCCAGATTTGCATATTCAAGTGTTCTGTCAGGCTCACTTGAATATGTTCTCGCAAGGGCAGCACGGTGGAACAATGGTTAGCACTGCTGTCTCAGGGCGCTGAGATCTCAGGTTCGATCCCGGCTCTGGATCATTGCCCTTGTGGCGTTTGCACATTCTCCCCGTGTTTACGTGGGTTTTGCTCCCACAACCCAAAGATGTGCAGGCTAGGTGGATTGGCCATGCTAAATTGCCCCTTAATTGGAAAAAATTAATTGAGTACTCTAAATTTATATAAAAAAGAGAATATGTTCACGCCGGAATTACCCAATGTTCTGTCTTGGCAGTGCCAGCCTGGCACCCTGGCAGTGCCACCTGGGTGTCCAAGTGGCATTATGCCAGTGTTGGGGATTGGGCTCGGGGGGGTCCTTCCCTTATTAGGTGAGGTTCAGGGGGATCGATGACCCCCTTATTGGTGAGTTGGGGGATTGGAGGGGGGTCCGGAGGCTGTGGTGGGAGGGTCTAGAGATTGGGGCACCATTTTTAAATGGTGCTGCGATCTCTTCCTGCCCTGGCGAATGGAGCTCGTTAGTGCAGCGGATGGGACTAAGTGCATGCTCGGTGGGGCATTCCTTGCTGAGGCCCCGAAATGAAGCAGAGCCCCATTTAATAGCGTGGTTGTTCTTGGTGCTGCCAGTGCCAGGAAACACCCGGGGAAACACGATCACCAGAACTCTGTTTCATTGACGTTAAATTGCACCCCATGTGTCATAATGGTCCTAGGATTCACTGTGCTTTAATTTTTTTCACTTGAATTTATTTTCATTTTCTTTTTGAACACACCAAAACGTGTACATATCATCTGGCATTCTATTCCCTCCCATGCTCAATTTGGCATTCCCCTTTCACCATCTGGAATTGGAGAGCTACAAATGCAACAAGAATGAGTTCAACACCAAGGAAGTTGGAAGAAAACCTTTGGCAATGTACCTTTTTTTAGAAATTCATTCATGGGATGTGGGCGTCGTGACTGGGCCTGCATTTATTGTCCATTTCTGAGGGCATTTAAGAGTCAACCACATTGCTGTGGGTCGGGAGTCACATGTAGGCCAGACCAGGTAAGGATGGCAGATTTCCTTCCCTAAAAGACATTAGGGGGGCTGGTTTAGCACAGTGGGCTAAGTAGCTGGCTTGTAATGCAGAACAAGGCAGCAGTGTGGGTTCAATTTCCGTACCAGCCTCCCCGAACAGGCGCCGGAATGTGGCGACTAGGGGCTTTTCACAGTAACTTCATTGAAGCCAACTTGTGACAATAAGCGATTATTATTATTATTATTATTATTATTATTATTATTATTAGTGAACCAGATGGGTTTTTACAACAATCAACAATGGTTTCATGGTCATCATTGGAATTTTCATTCCGGATTTTTTGGTTATTGAATTCAAATCCCATCTGCCCGAGTGGGATTTGAACCCATGTCCCCAGAGCATTACCCTGGGTCTCTGGATTACAAGTCCAGTGACAATACCACTATCCCACTGCCTCCCCAACTAGAGAAGCACAAGCTATTGTATTGTGTCCAGTTCTGGGAAGATGATGGGGCAGGATTTTCCAGACCGCCTCCTGCCACCATATCCCTTCCCCGCGGAACAACTTTCAGGCGGAGGAAATTGGCTGCCGGCGGGATCTTAGAGTCCCGCTAATGTTGACGGCATTTTGCGTAGCTCGCCCATCCCGCTGCCGGAGAGACCACTGGCGGGAAGGCTGAGAAAATCCCATCCAGTGCATTCAACAGGGTTTGTAGGGAGGTGGTGGCGCAGTAGTGATGTCACGGGGCTGATTCAACACATCCCGTTTACTGAAAATATGCCATTCTTACAAGGTCTGGCCTAGATGTAACTTCAGAACCACAGAAATGTGGTTGCCTCTGAACATGTCTGTGGTGAGCGATGCAAACGTTATGATTTCATAAAATATATCTTTGCTGTATCAATTATTTAAAGGGAAATTTACCTTTTTATTTGAGTTATCATCTGCTTGTTAATGCATGTGTAATTTGCATTGGTTCTGATTTGTCAATACAGAGCAGTCACATAATCAAAAATAGAACAATTCAACACGACAACAGGCAGACCCTTCATCCCAGGAACCATCTCTGAACTGTTTCCAATCTAAGTATATCTCTCCTTATGTATGATGTGGAGATTCCAGCGTTGGATTGGGGTGAGCACGAAAGAAGTCTTACAACACCAGGTTAAGTCCAACAGGTTTGTTTTGAATCACTAGCTTTCGGAGCACAGCTCCTTCCTCAGGTGAATTAAGAAGGGGTTCCAGAAACATATACATAGGGCGAAATTCTCCCCCAACGGCGGGATGTCCGCCGACTGGCGCCAATCAGACGGGCATCGCGCCGGCCCAAAGGTGTGGAAGGCTCCGCATCTTTGGCGGCCTAGCCCCAACATTGAGGGGCTAGGCCGACGCCGGAGGGATTTCCGCCCCGCCAGCTGGCGGAAATGGCGTTTGTTTCCCCGCCAGCTGGCGCGGAAATGCGGCGCATGCGCGGGAGCGTCAGCGGCCTCTGTCAGTTTCCCGCGCATGCGCAGTGGGGAGAGTCTCTTCCGCCTCCGCCATGGTGGAGGCCGTAGCGGAGGCGGAAGGGAAATAGTGCCCCCACGGCACAGGCCCGCCCGCGGATCGGTGGGCCCCGATCGCGGGCCAGGCCACTGTGGGGGCACCCCCCGGGGTCAGATCGCCCCGTGCCCCCCCCCCAGGACCCCGGAGCCCGCCCACGCCGCCTGGTCCCGCCGGTAAATACCAGGTTTGATTTACGTTGGCGGGACAGGCAATTCCTGGGCGGGACTTCGGCCCATCCGGGCCGGAGAATCCAGCGGGGGGTCCCGCCAACCGGCCTGGCCGGATTCCCGCCCCCGCCCAATCTCCGGGAGCGGAGACTTCGGCGGGGGCGGGGGCGGGATTCACGGCGGCCAACGGCCATTCTCCGACCCGGCGGGGGGGTCGGAGAATGACGCCCATATAGTCAATGTCAATGATGCAAGACAATACTTTGAATGCAAGTCTTTGCAGGTAATTAAGTCTTTAAAGGTCCAGACGGAGCAACTGGACAGAGGGATATTCACAGGTTAAAGAGGTGTGAATTGTCTCAAGCCAGGACAGTTGGTAGGATTTTGCAAGCCTAGGCCAGATGGTAGGGGATGAAGGTAATGCGACATGAATCCATGGTCCCGGTTGAGGCCGTACTCATGTGTGCGGAACTTGGCTATAAGTTTCTGCTCGGCGATTCTGCGTATTCACGCGTCCTGAAGGCCGCCTTGGAGAACACTTACCCGAAGATCAGAGGCTGAATGCCCTTGACTGCTGAAGTGTTCCCCGACTGGAAGGGAACATTCCTGCTTGGCGGTTGTCTGAGTATCGTCTTGCATCATTGACTTTGCCTATATATATATGTTTCTGGAACCCACCTCTTCATTCACCTGAGGAAGGAAAGCTAGTGATTTGAAACAAACCTGCTGGACTTTAACCTGGTGTTGTAAGTCTCCTTCAGTAAGGAGACCACAGTGCTCCAGGTCTCACCAAATCCCTGTACTGTTATTGCAAGACTTCTGACTTTCATATTCCATTCCCCTTGCAGTAAAGGCCAATATTCCATTTGCCTTCCTAATCACTTGCTGTACCTGCACGCTAACCTTTTGTGATCCAGGTACAAGGGAATGCAGATCCTTCTATAATGCAGCAATCTGTAGTCTCTCCATTTAAATGAGATTCTGCTTTTCAATAGTTCCTGCCAATTGGGCAACCTCACACTTTCCCACATTATATTCGATCTGCCGATTTTTGCCCATTCACTTCATCTATCTGTCTGTATTCAAAGCAACAGGGTATTAGAGCTGGTTATTAATCCTCCATGAGGAACAGATCTCTCAGGTGGCTTTCAAGTAGGACCATCAGAAAGTGTCAGCTTGATTTACTTTGAATGTTGCTGAATGAAAAGGGAAGTTGGGTTTCAGAACTGGAGTTTAATGGCCCCCACACCCACCCTGCCCCCACACCAGGCAAACATTCAGAAAATGACCAAGCAAATTAACCCCCCACTGCCTTTAAGAGGCCCGGAATCCACGTGCAGCATCTATATTTTATCAGCAGAACCATTTCTGTGACAGACTTTTTTTGTTGTTGCAAACTTTTGCCTGAACAGTAAAAAAACGTACAACATCACCGTCATGAGAGTGTGTTGGGCGAAATATCGCTGATACACAACAATACCGAGAACTGGACTCAGAAAAAGAACCTCCTCAAATGATAGCAGGGCGACAACAAACAATTATTTTTTCTGTCAATTACTGGGGATTTGAATGCAGTCAGCCACCTAAAACAGACGCCACTTCCTGGCTACACAATGACACGTTGATGCCTCTTGAATGACTGAATCAATTTTTCAGCTGGTTGAGATCCAAATTGCCCAACTGACAAACTGAACACAGAAATTTCATTTCAGTGTTTGCTTTGTCATGAATACAACATCGGCAGTCAGCTGCAGGAACACATCTAAACGACCGATCGGATGTGTGTACTGTACTGCGCCATGTACTAATTGGGTTGATCACCAGACCATTCAGTCCATTTTCTATCTTCTAAACCTTTGTTTTAGAGAGAAAGCGGGGGTATAAAAGCAACCTCGGGCACCCACTGCGCGTGGGTTAGCCCTGCTGCCTCACGGCACTGAGGTCCCGGGTTCGATCCCGGCTCTGGGTCACTGTCCGCGTGGAGTTTGCACATTCTCCCCTCGTTCGTGTGGGTTTCGTCCCCACAGCCCAAAGATGCGCAGTTTAGGTGGATTGGACATGCTAAATTGCCCCCATAAAACAAAATAAATAAATAAATAATAAAAGCAACCTCATTATGCTCCTCTCTCTCTTTTGGGTACTGTGACGGGAGAGCAGGAGTGTAGATTAGCTCAGATTGTTAGTGTAGTTGAACATAGTTACTGTATTTAGATCTTGTTAACCTTATTGCTGGTATGAATATTAAAGTAAAGAACTCACAAAATTATTGTTTTAGTTACTCAATAAATCTTTTGTTATTACTGAACGACTTTGAGTCTTTCTCATCAAGATTCAGAAAACCTCATCAACAACAGTATTGAGTAACATGTATTACATTCAGTAGTATAACTTAACGTACTACCAGAAGTGTAATAAAACAGGTATAACCCCCTTGGAGGGGGCCAAGAACCATGCACCATTCGATTTCCCCCTTATACAGCTGAGTATGAACTCCCCCGGTAACTGGGGGTGGAGTTTCCCCCTTAACAAGAGGATACTACTCTGTATAAAATCCCTGACCTGGGAGCAGATCAGGGAGGGTGGCTCTTCGAGGAAAGGAGTAGTAGTTTTCGTGATTCTGTGTATCCCGTAATAAACCAGTGTTCATTTTTACCCCTCCATGTGTTCCTGTTGTCTCTCCCATTCGGGTTCTACAATAACTTTCCGGATTTCCCGGGTTTACCCGGAAATTGTCCAGAAGCATAATTTGCTCTGGGAACCATCCAATAGAAGCAATATTTTACCCTGATAGTTACTTTGTCTTACCGATAGTTACTCTGAAAGAGTTAGGAGGGGAAAAAAACTTCTAACTCCAGAGTAACTATTTTAAAAAATCCAGATCCAGCCTCGCACGGGTCACCATGCACAACCTTGACCCCCCCCACCCACCCACCCCCCACCACCAAGGCACCCACCACACCACCCGACACGAGCACCCCCCCGGCCTGCAAAAAGGGGGGGGGGACTTACCTGTCTGCGCCCCAGTTACTGCACCCTGATGCAGCCAGACGGGCACCTCACTGCTCCTGTCCCACCCAGCCTGAGTGAGGAAGGTTCGGTGAGAAAGGGGCTTTGGAATGGCAGCGCAGCTAAGTATGGCAAGAGTGGCAACTCAACGGAGCTTGGCTCTTTACAGATGTTACGGGCCATTGTGTTTGCAGTCCGTACCACTCTTCAGTTATACAGACTCGAAACGCTAACTCTCTGTCCAGAGATGCTGCCAGACCAGCTGAGTTTGTCCAGCATTTTCTGCTTTGATTTCAACCTGCAGTACTTTGCTTTTAGTTTAGTGAGTGGGATGTTGTAACCAATTAAACTCCAGGATCTGCCACACTTAAAAAAACAAACTGCGGTGACAATGAAACGTGGGCTCTAAGCGTTTGAAGAAGGCAGCTCACCACCACCACCATCTCAAGGGCAATTAACAATAGATGCTGGCCTATGGTCAGCGATGTCCCCATCTTGTGAAAGAATGAAAACAAGCTTGGTTCTAGCTCCACTCAGCCCCTGCCTTAGACTTGATAACATCATCAGTATTGGTGCTAAGCTTGATCACATCACTGCAGTGTTAAAACTACCATCATATCTTGCAACGTGAATGTTGAAATGGAATGATATGTATATTATCTGGGATGTAAAGAGTTAACAAGTTAATGATAATGCTTCTTACCACTAGAGGGACCCACAGAACAGTCATATATATATCATGTGACTTGGGGGATTCTGGGAGTTGTGAGTTAGAAGAATTAGAGGATAGTTGTGTACTTGAGAAGTTCTGTTGGTTAGAGATAGCATAGTTTAATATAGAAACCTTCCACTTTAGGAAGGTGAACAAATCTTAGTTAGTGGAGTTATACATTTATAGTTTTGTTCGTTAACAAAGCTTTGTGTTCTTTATTCAACACTACGCATCCAAGACATCCAGGTGAAGCAAAATATGGAACACAAGAGAAACTGATTCAAAGTCGTCTTGTAGTGGGGTGAGTGCACCCTTCATCAGCCAAGGAGAGGGTGCCACAGCCAACCAATCTGGAGAAATTGTGTACACAGAACTTGAGAAAACACAGAAATATACTCTGCTTATTCCTTTATGAACAACAAAATGCACTTTGAAATTGTACTCTCAAGATTCCACAACTTCTGAATATTCATCGGAAAACTATTGCACGTAAAAGGATATGGAAACTCAGTCCTACACTGTGTGTTCAATGATGTAAGGTAAGGCATTTCAAGGCATGTTGGGTCGGCTCATAATTCTTGGAACGAATAGGTGAGAACATCTCTTCAAAGTCACCAGAATGGTTATCAGGGACAAAGGTCAGCTATGTTGCACATGATGCACCTACTATTCCAATGCAGTTTTGTACCACTGTACCTTGTCATATTCAAAATAACATTGAATCAATAAACAGTTATGTCAGTCCCTTTACCAGTATAATAATGCACCTTTTAAAAAAGGTAGGGGGCTGGATTTTCCACCCCGCCACATTTCTATTTCAAGCCGCTGGCAGGATGCTCCGTTATGCCGGCCAGTTGATGGGGTTTCCCATTGTGGGGCAACCCCACGCCATCAGGAAACCCCCAGGCTGCCGGCAAAATGGAGCATCCCGACAGCGGAGAATCCAGCCCAGGGTTTTTTGCACTTTGTTGGTCCAAATGCTTAGAGAAACTCAGCAAAAGAATGGCTTAATGATATAATTGTTCCACTGAATTGTGCTAGTCTATTCAAATTTCCTAATCCACAGAAACAAAGCACTCATTCTTTGTAACATCTAGAAACAAAATGGCCGGGATTCTCCGAAATCCTGGCCAAGTGTTGACGCCGGCATCAAAATCGGCCCGAGTGACGCCGGAGTCAACGGGCCTCCAGGCCCAGTCATTCTCCCCTTCCTCGGGGACGAGAAGTACCCTGGAGTGCTGTGCGCTGCTCCGGCACCGAAAGCCGGCCCTACACGGCCGGCACGGGTCCGCGCGTGCGCGCCACGGCCGGTGCTGGTACGTGCATGCGCACCGCGGCTGGAGTGGGTCCGCGCATGCGCGCCACAGCTGCCTCCGTGCCGGCACCCGGGCAACATGGCGGAGCCCTACAGGGGTAGACGCGGAGGAACATAGGCCCCACCCGGGATGAGCGCACCCGCCGATCGATAGGCCCCGATCACGGGCCTGGCCAATGTGGAGGCCCACCCCGGAGTCAGCTCACCCCGCCCCCCCACCAGGACGGCCCCCTGCAGCCACAACGCCGAGGTCCCGTCGGGTAGGACCATATGCAAACAAGGTCGGCGGGACTCGGCGGGCACTCGGCAGATTCTCCAACCCGGCGCGAGCTCGGAGAATCCCGCCCAATGTCTTTTTTCAATACCGTGACACATCTCAAATAGTGATAACCAGCTCCCAAATGCAAGACTGTTGTCTGCTTAAAATGAAGGTCAAAATATTAAGGCAGTTACTGATTGGTTTCTCTGCTGATAAAGTCTCCTTTCTGTTCTAATAGAACAAAGAACAAAGAAAAGCACAGGAACAGGCCCTTCGGCCCTCCAAGAATGTGCCGACCATGCTGCCCGTCTAAACTAAAATCTTCTACACTTCCTGGGTCCGTCTCCCTCTATTCCCATCCTTTTCATGTATTTGTCAAGATGCCCTTAAATGTTACTGTTGTCCCTGCTTCCACCACCTCCTCCGGCAGCGAGTTCCAGATACCCACTACCCTCTGTGTGAAAAACCTGCCTCGTACATCTCCTCTAAACTTTGCCCCTCGCACCTTGAACCTATGCCCCTTAGTAATTGACCCCTCTACCCTGGGAAAAAGCCTCTGACTATCCACTCTGTCTATGCCCCTCATAATTTTGCAGACCTCTATCAGGTCGCTCCTCAACCTCCGTCGTTCCAGTGAGAACAAACCGAGTTTGATCAACTGCTACTCATAGCTAATGTCCTCCATATCAGGCAACATCCTGGTAAATCTCTTCTGCACCCTCTCTAAAGCCTCCACATCCCTCTGGTAGTGTGGCGACCAGAATTGAACACTATACTCCAAGTGTGGCCTAACTAAGGTTCTATACAGCTGCAACATGACTTGCCAATTCTTATACTCAATGCCCCGGCCAATGAAGGCAAGCATGCCGTATGCCTTCTTGACTACCTTCTCCACCTATGTTGCCCATTTCAGTGACCTGTGGACCTGTACACCTAGATCTCTCTGACTGTCAATACTCTTGAGGGTTC
The DNA here is from genome assembly GCF_047496885.1 of Scyliorhinus torazame. Classification (NCBI taxonomy): domain Eukaryota; kingdom Metazoa; phylum Chordata; class Chondrichthyes; order Carcharhiniformes; family Scyliorhinidae; genus Scyliorhinus; species Scyliorhinus torazame. The sequence continues at coordinate 238,887,078 of NC_092716.1, forward strand.
TACCAGTCACTGTGTATTCCCTACCTGTATTAGACCTTCCAAAATGCATTACCTCAGATTTGTCCGGATTAAACTCCATCTGTCATCTCTCCGCCCAAGTCTCCAAACGATCTAAATCCTGCTGTATCCTCTGACAGTCCTCATCGCTATCCACAATTCCACCAACCTTTGTGTCGTCTGCAAACTTACTAATCAGACCAGTTACATTTTCCTCCAAATCATTTATATATACTATGAACAGCAAAGGTCCCAGCACTGATCCCTGCGGAACAGATGCCGAAAGAAAATAGCTGTGCGATGCAGATTGTCGTTCATGCCTCACCTTCATCAATTTAAGCTATTTCTGGATCAATTTAGTTGCTTCTTTGCTTCAATCCTTTACTACAGTTAGCCCGTGAGACCACAAGTTATTCCGTTTAGCATTTTAATACTTCCATACACCTATTTTCATTCTTGACCAATAAAACTTACATGCCAACTTTTCATTTTAAGACATGGAGTCTGTCTTGGATCTTATTTTTTGGGATGGTAGACTCAGAATATCACTCTCTGGGCAGCAAGGTGGCACAGTGGTTAGCACTGCTGCCTCACGGCGCCGGTTTCCCGGGTTCTATCTCGGCCCCGGATCACTGTCTGTGTGGAGTTTGCATAATCTCCCCGTGTCATTCTCCCCCAACCCAAAAGAATGTGCAGGGTAGGTGTATTGGCCATGCTAAATTGTCCCTAAATGGGAAAGAAATTATTGGGAACTCTAAATTTATAAGAAAAAAGAATATCACTCTCTTCGCATCAAAGTTTCTGTGATTGGGGAGCATGAAAAGGCAAATGGAACAATCAAGTTTACAAACATTGCCTGGTTGTAAAAGGTCGCAGCAAAGCAAGATCTTCTGCGTTTCCCAGAGGCAGGGGTAGATTTGATAGGGAATCCCATTGACAGAGGCGGGACAAGAAGGATTCGAGGGGATTTGATGAAGATGCTCAAAATCATGAGGGTGCTGGACAGAGAAGATAGGAAAAAACATGTTCCCCTCGCCCAAAGATCAAGAACAAGCGGGCAGAGATTTAAAATACTTTCCAAAGGAGCGAATGTGATGTGAGAAAAAACTTTATCGCACAATGAATGGTTCAGGTCTGGAATGTACTTCCTGGAGTTGTGGTGTTGACAAGCTCAATGAAGGCATTCAAGAGGGTATTCGATGGTTACTTGAATAAAAACAATGTGCAGGGCTGTTGGAAAAAGGCTGGGGAATGGCAGTGACTCATGATGTTAGTTTGGAGAGCTAGTTTAGATACGATGGGCCAAATGGCCTCCTTCTGCTCCCTAACCATTCTGTGATTCCGTGATTATGTGAAAGGGTGAATCATTACTCGCAAATTATCAAGACAACAGCTGAGGATGATCGGGATAGTTTAACAGTCTAGCATGTTGTTCTCTTACCGTCTGTGGTGTTCTTTGTGTTGGTTAATTCAGGATGGTTGGCGTAGTGTTCACAAAGACCACAAAATAGCTTGAACTGAAGCTATACATTTATTAACACTGCTAATTTGGATTCGACACATGCATCTAAATAATACAGTTAATTGTTAACATATAAACTACACTCATTTACACCTAATCTTAAAACAGATATCAACTAGGATCTGCTCTAACTCACACTAATAATACTTGTGACTGTCTCTAGCTAACTCCTGGACTACTCTCACCCACAGGGCTTAGCATCAATGCCTCATATACTTGTATCTGTAGCTCCCTCTAGTGGCTACTCTAGACATTTCATTAACCCTTGCAGTGCTTACAGATATGATAATACAACACCGTCCTCATATCAATGCACAGTTTTCAATTTAGCTCGGAGGGGTATTAGATTGTACAAAGACAAGTTGAAGTTTTACCCCTCATTTCACAGCCTTTTGAACAGTGTGCTCATGTTTTAGTGAGTGCGGGAACAAAATAGTTACTTCCAAATATAATCCCAGTAGACGACGTGTTACTGTCAAATTAACACTGAGGTTAACATCGTGACTATATTAAAGTATATTGATCAAGAACATCTGACAAGTGCATTTGTGCAGCCCAACATGAAAAATTCAGCTGCTGTCTGAGATGCCCTGTTTCTCCACAGCTATGCTATGCTAGTGTCTCGCCAAGTGACTCAGCATTAAAACATATGGAATGATGTGAATTGCAGCACTTACATTTCAGATACCCAGCAGACTCATCAGAAAAAGTTAGGGCTGGACAATCCAAGTTGCAAATACACTTTTAGCAGCATACTAAAAGTCTTAATTACTATCTTAATAGTAGTCTTAATTAAGTAGATAGTCTTAATTACTATCAAGCAACCTCTCTCGTCATGAACATTAACTTTTACAAGTTGGAGTTCGTTCCCTTCAGGTGTTATTTAAACTATGGATTTTAAAATAATTAATAACTCTTTTTAGGTTTTTTTGGCATACCCGTCCTGATCCCATCTTTCTTTCCCTCAATTTATTTCACTTCCCATACCTGATTTGACATTTAGCTGAATATTCAGACACTTGAGTTCTGCCACTGGGCTCCAGACCACATCACAGCCTTGGTCCAAACATGGACAAATGAGCTGAAATGAGGTTAGGGTGACTGGCCTTGACCTCAAGGCCGCATTTGATCAAGTATGGCAGCAAAGACCCCAGGGAAAACTGGAGTCAATGCAAATTCATGGGATAAACTCTCCACTGTTTGGAGTTATACCTTTCTCAAAAGGAAAATGGTTGTGATTATTGGACGTCAATCATGACAGGCTCAGGACAGCACTGCAGGATTTCTGTGGGGTAGTGCCCTCGGCCAAAACATCTTCAGCTACTTCATTAATGACTTTTCATCCATGAAAAGGTCAGTGTTGGGATGTTCCATAATGATTGAACAATGTCCAGCACCACTCGCGATTCCTCAGACACTGAAGCAATATGTATCCAGATGCTGCAAGTCCTGGACAACATTCAGGCTTGACCTGATAAGTGACAAGTAACATTCATGCTACGCAAGTGCCAGATAATGGCAACATCCAACAAGAGGGAGTCGAACCATCGCTTGACGTCTATCATTGTGGAATCTCCCACCATCAAGGTCCAGAAACTGAACTGGACCAGCCATATAAATACTGTGGCTCCAAGAAGAGGTCAGAGGCTAGAAAGGCAGCAGCGAGTAACATACCCCCTGCCTCCCCAAAGCCTGTCCACTACCTACAAGATACAAGCCAGGAGAGTAGTGTAATAGTCCCCTCTTGCATGCATGAGTTAATCTCCAAAAACACTCAGAGGATCAACAACAACCAGGTCAAATACACGGCTTGACTGGCACCCCATTCACCAACTTATTGATTTGTACCCTCCACCACCGACGCATAATGGCAGCACTGTGCATCAGCCACATGATGTACTGCAGTAACTCAGCAAGACTCCTTCAACAGCACCTCCAAAACCCGTGACCTCTACCACCCAGAAGGACAAGGCAGCAGGTGCATTGCAAATTCACCACCTGCAAGTTGCCCGCTCTGCCACATATTATCCTGACTTGTAACTATTGTCATTCCTTCACTGTCACCGAGCCAAAGCCCTGGAAGTCTCTAACAGCACGGTGGATGTACTTACTGCACATGGCCGGAAGCCAGTCACCACCTGCTCCAGGACAATTAAGGAAGAGCAATAAGTGCCAGTGACACCCACATCTCAAAAGAAAATAAATAAAAAACTGACGGATTTATACTCTGCATTGCTCTTTAACTAGTTTTCAATGCGATTGTTTAAAGAGATGCATGTCCTGTTTACGCAGGTCCCCTGTAGAGGGTGCTGTGCCTTTGTGACACTCTAACTCACAGCAGGTTCTTGTGCAAAATCACATACAAAGCCTGTGGTCGTGTGCAATTATAATCCGGGACTTCCAATTCATTTGTCACTGATGCAAAATTCCACCTATTATCTCGACAATTATGTGCTGAATTATTTTAGGATGACATTTGACAGTTGTAACTCAGTGCTCAAAATCATACAGCAATTAATCCAAGTTAATCGAATTTGTTCTCCTCACCATAGCTTCTGGTTCAATGACATTTTTACACAAGATATGGAATTGAACTGACCATGTTGGATATTTGTGACAACAGCTACGCAGAGCGGTAGTACACGTGGTTAGCACTGTGCCTTCACAGCGCCAGGGTCCCAGGTTTGATTCCCCGCTGGGTCACTGTCTGTGCGGAGTTTGCACGTTCCCCCCATGTCTGCGTGGGTTTCCTCCAGTTGCTCCGATTTCCTCCCACAGTCCAAAGACGTGCAGGTTAGGTGGATTGGGCATGATCAATTGCCCTTAGTGTCCAAAAAGGTTAGATGGGGTTATTGGGTTATGGGGATAGGGTGGAAGTGAGGGCTTAAGTGAATCAGTGCAGACTCGATGGACCGAATGGCCTCCTTCTGCACTGTGTGTTCTATATATCTATGTAATTTAAGTAATATTGAAAGCCACGAGGTGAGCAGTTTTGGATCTCAGCAGGAATAGCTGGTCAATTCCCTGGAAGAGAATGAATGAAACCTGATCTGAATAACAGTTAAGGTTAACCTCAGAGGGCAACCCAAGAAAAATTAAAGGCACTGTGTGGACTTTTATAGATTTTAACATCGAGAAGGAGTTGCTGAACAGATACAGGGAAGGTTAGCTCTAAAGGTTCTGAATTAAAACTGTTTGGAATTGCTTTAAAGTACTGGAACTCTCTGAAGCCATTGTTGTGTTTAAGTGTAATTCTATTTTTTTAATTTCCGAATTGAGATTTATTTCACTATAAAATCATCACAAGTAGTCGGGGACATCATTTCTAGATTTCAAAAACTCTCCTCATATTATACAAATCTAGGATTTAAACAGCTCGACATTTACCATCAGCCGTGCCTTAACAATTATCCACTCTATCCAGATCATGTACAAGAATTAATATGTTGTAATACTTGAAGCATATTAATTAAGATTCTAAAATTGTATTAAATCCCCAAGCTTGATTTGGTGTACTTCTGATCAGATTTCCACAAAATAAAGATTGACATAAGATAGTGTTTGCACAAGGTTTTACGAAGCCCAGTGAACCAATTGGCAATTTTCCTAGTTACAAATAAATGCATGGCAATCCATTGAACCTGCAGACCAGTGAGATATAGTTTAATCTTCTGTGACTTATCAACCCTCCCGAGATTGAGTTTTGTTTATTCATTGGCTGTGGATGTCAGCATTTATTGCCCGTTCAGCATCAACCACATTGCTTTGGGTCTGGAGTCACATGTAGGCCAGACCGAGTAAGAATGACAGATTCCCTAAAGGACTTCAATGAACCAGAACGGGTTTTACAACAATCATTCTGGACTTTTAATTCCAGATTTTTATTGAAATCAACTTTCATCATCTGCCATAGTGGGATTCGAACCCAGGTTCCCAGAGCATTGCCCTGGGTCTCTGGAATACTATTCGAGTGACAATACCACTATATGACCACCTTCCTCTGTGATTCAGGATACCAGGGGAAGACAGTACAATAGGGACACAGCATACTATAGTAAAGGTAGCCATGATGTGCAGATGCCGGCGTTGGACAGGGAAGAGCACAGTGAAAAGTCTTACAACAACCAGGTTAAAGTCCAACAGGTTGGTTTCAAATCACTAGCTTTCGGAGCACTGCTCCTTCCTCAGGTGAATGAACAGGTATGTTCCAGAAACATATATATAGGCAAAGTTAAAATGCAAGACAATGTTTTGAATGCGAGCATTTGCATGTAATTAAGTCTTTACAGATCCAGAGATAGGGGTAACCCCAGGCTAAAGAGGTGTGGATTGTCTCAAGCAAGGACAGTTGGTAGGATTTTGCAAGCCCAGGCCAGATGGTGGGGGGTGAATGTAATGCGACATGAATCCCAGGTCCCGGTTGAGGCCGTACCCATGTGTGCGGAACTTGGCTATATGTTTCTGCTCGGCGATTTTGCATTGTCGCGCGTCCTGAAGGCCGCCTTGGAGAACGCTTACCCGGAGATCAGAGGCTGAATGCCCTTGACTGCTGAAGTGTTGACCAGGAACTGTGTGTCATGTTCCTGGTTGTTGAGTTGTCAGTACACTTCTTTGCAGTAGTCCGTTCTGTTCAGTATGACGGTGGCCCCTCCTTTGTTCTCCCGGAGTGAAGAAACTATGACATCTTCTTCGCAGCCTTCAACACGTCATTGATGAAGATGAACATCTTGCCAAGGTTAACCCCACACCCCCACTACTTGCCTTCAAACAACTGCGCAAAAAAGAAAGAAAAGAGAGACTTTTAGCAGGTATAAGCGAAGCAAATCAGCAGAAGCCTTAGTGGAGTCCAGAAAGTGCACTGGGAACTTAAGAAAGCAATTAGAAGAGAAAAAAGGGGACATGAAAAAGCATTGATGGGCAAGAATAGGGAGAATCCCAAGAGAGTCTGTAAATATATTGTGGGGGGAGTGAATAACCAGGGAAAGGGTAGGATCTATTAGGGACCAAGGGGACAATTTGAGTGGAGTTGGAGGACATTGGTAGGGAGTTAACCGGATAATTCACATCTGCTTTCACTCGGGAGAAGAAGGATGTAGGTACCATATTCAGGGAGAGGGATGGCGAAGTTCTTTAACAGTGTGACACAGGGAGTGAAGAGGTATTGGAGGATTTGTGGACAAATCCCCAGGTATAGATGAATAGTATCCCAAGCTGCCTTGGGAGGTAAGGGAGGAAATTACAGGGGTTCTGACCCAAATTTTTAATTCCTCTCTGTCCAAAGGGGAGGCACCAGAGAATTGGAGGACAACTCATGTGAGTCCATTTTTCAAGAAGGATGCAGAGATAAACCGGGGAATTACAGACCAGTGAGTCTCACATCAATAGTAGGGAAACTATGGGAGAAAATTCTGGAGAAAATTAATCTCCACTTGGAGAGGCAAGCTTTGATCTGGGACAGTCAGCATGGATTGATCAGAGGAAGGCATAATTATCAAATTTGATTGGATTTTTCGAGGAGGTGCTTGGGTATGAAGATAAGGGTAGCGCAGTTGACATAGTTTAACTGGATTTCAGCAAAGCCTTTGACAAGGTCTCACATGGAAGATTGATAAAGGAGGTAAAAGCACATGGGATCCAGGATAACTTAGAAAGTTGGATCCAAAACTGACTTAATGATCGGAGACAGAGGGTGGTAGAAGGTTGTTTGCGTGACTGGAGGCTGATGTCCAGTGGCATACCACAGGGGCCAGTGTTCGTTCATTACTGTTTGTGATATATATAAACTGTATAGATAAGAACGTGGGGGGATGACAAGTAAGTTTGCGGATGACACAAAGATTGGCAGGTTGGTTAATAGTGCGGAAGGAAGTCCTAGGTTGCAGGAAGATATAAACACGTTGGTCAGGTAGGCATTTGGAATTTAACTCTGAAAAGTGCAAGGTGCAAATGCACTTTGGAAGGAGTAACAAGGCAAGTGAGTACTCAATGAATAACAGGACACGAGGAAGCTCGGTGGAACGGAGGGCTCTTGGAGCGCTTGTCCACAAATCCCTGAAGGCAGTAGGACAGGTTAATAGGCTAGTTAATAAGGCATCAGTCATAGCATAGATTGTAAGAGCAGGAAGGTTATCCTGGAGCTGTACAAAACTTCGGATAGGCTATAGCAGGAGTACTGTGTGCAGTTTTGGTCATCTCATTATACGAGGGATACACAGTTGGCTTTCTGCCATGACAGCAGAGGAGTTACAATGATGCGCCAGGCTGGACAAGGGGGCTGGTTCTCTCAATTGGCTAATATGTGCTTCAGTGTCGCACCAACAGCACAGGTTCAATTCCTATTCTGGCTGAGGTAGACTTGGGAGTTGCCTCCTGCCCTGCTTGATGCTGTGTGGTGCTAAGAGAAAGTGAAAATTAAGGACGATGGCTAACGACCTATCAAGATGCTGCATCATCCAACCTTCCAATGTGAAAACGATGCAAATATAAGTAGGCAATTCACTGAAAGAAAATGACACAGATTGCCTTTAATCATTTTCTGCAATCTTGCAAAATCCTTAGGCATAAATGCTTTACAAAATATATGTCCATCCTCCCTCCTCCCCGACACCACTGCATTTTAGTCACAGTGCCATGAAAGACAACATTAGCACCATAAGTCTAAGGAATGTTGCAGTTCAACCGCATCTGAGAGTATTGAGCTAGCTTTTTTATATCCCTCTTGTGATCAGAGGGTTAATAAAACATCAGTAAGCTGGCAAACAAATTTGTTGCATGACAATAAATCCGAACTCTAAGCTCTATAACAATTAAGATATAACCTCATTCCCTGTGTGGTTGCATCTAAATATATCATACCTGACACGACATTGCAACAATTTCACAGATTACAACATCAATCAGGACGTCAAGTAAGGGCAAGAAACACATTTCTTACAGTGGCCTTGTCACCGTGAGAACAGAAAGCATTTTGAAGAGAGAAAGGCAAAGAAAGGCTTTACAGCAAGAAAATGCTGTGGTAAGCACTAATCTCTGACACGACATTTTTGCCATTCAGTATAAGTGCAGCATGAAGTGCCACAGAAAATATGAGGATTAACATTTGAGAAACAGGCTGACCAAGCCATTTGGCCGAGATCTATTGCTCTTTGCCGGGAGTTGCATTGAAGTCATAAAGCCAAATGTCAAGCATCAAGTTAGCAAGATATATTCCTCCTGAACTTTTCAAACATGAGAAAATTGACCACGAAGAGCTAACGAAAGTGCAAAAAAATAAATCAGGGTTTTACCATTACTTAATAATTTTTAATCAATGTGGAGAAAACATGGGCACCCTGGAACAGCCAGGCTGTCAGGGGCAGTGCCAAGGTGCCCAGGTGCCATGTTGCTCGTGCCAGGGATCGGGCCGGTAGGGCGCCCTGCCCTTAGAGGTGGGGTGAGGGAGGGTTCAAGGACACCCGAAGAACTAGGTTGGGGCACCGGAGAGGTCCGTAAGCCATGCTAGGGAGTTCGACGGACCCCGATCTCTTAAGTGGGGCAAGTGAGGCCTTGGTGGGGCATTCCCCAACGAGGCCAAAAAAAACACAGGGCGGGATTCTCCACTCCCATGCCGAAGTGGCCGCGCTGTCGTGAACGCCGTCGAGGTTCACGACGGCGCGGAACGGCCCCGGTCCCGACCGATTCAGGCCCTGACAATGGGCCAGTATCGGGGCCGCGTCATCTACCCGCGCCAGGCCTTGTCACCCGCGTAAAAGCGGCGCCGCATAAATGACACGGCCGGCGCCGCATAACGGACGTCATCCGCGCATGCGCGGGTTGGCCGGCGCCAACCCACGCATGAGTGGTTGCCGTCCTCTCTAAGTCCGCCCCGCAAGAAGATGGTGGACGGATCTTGCAGGGCCGCGGAAGGAAGGAGGTCCTCCTTCAGAGAGGACGGCCCGACGATCGGTGGGCACCGATCGCGGGCCACCCCACATCTGAGGTACGCCCCGGTGCAGGATCCCCCCTCGCCCCCCCACAGGCCGCCCCCCCAGGGTTCACGCACTGCCCACGACTGCAGCGACCAGGTGTGGACGGTGCCGGGGGAAACCCGCCATTTTGGCCTGGCCGCTCGGCCCATCCGGGCCTCAGAATCGCGGGGGTGCCGGAGAATCGCCACTTTCGGTGTCTCCGGCGATTCTCCGGCCTGCAGCCCGTGAAACCCGACCGGGCCGTTCCCGCTGCTTGGGAGAATCGCGGGAGGGCGTCGGACCGGCGTCCCCGGAAATTTTGGCAGCCCAGGCGATTCTCCCAACCGGCGTGGGAGTGGATAATCGCGCCCACAGAGTCCCGTTTGATAACCGTGTCGTTCTCGGCACTGCAGGCGTGGAGAAACATCCCGCTATCTTGCCCAAAATGGGACTCTGTTTTTGGGCATTAAACGGCATTCACGGTTTCCAAGAGTTCAAAGGAGTACGCTCCAGACCCAAAAGGAACCAATAAATTATACATTAAACACATATGTTAATGCATTTTTCTCTGATATCATCTGCTCACGAGAAAGGAGGAAGGAAAAAAATCAGAATTGAGGAGATGGGGAGGGAGAAGAGGATTAAAGTCTAACCTAGTGTTTCTCAAACTGGGGTCAACAGAAACTTTCCAGCTTTGAAACGCGGGGCTGGTCCATGGACGGGCATTCGATTGAACACCAAAGGTACCATGGCGACAAGTAAGCAAGCAAGTAGCAATCAGAGTAATGCTCTGCTCCCACATCCCCACTACGTTCTTGTTCTCTTTTTGTTCCTCTCGTGCAATCTCGAGGCTGCTATTCCCAAAGTGGTCCCACACTCTCCCTGTTTCCTGATTGCTTTCTCCATGTATGGCTCTCATTGGATTCCTGTACTCTCCATGCTCCTTCCGTGTTCCTTCCACAAGGATATATCGACTCTCCGGGAAATATTGGTTGAAATATTCCTGCCAACATCACAACCCCACCCGTAGGTTTTCTGGCAGCATCGGATGGGTTCATGGGAAATCCCGCCACCAGTAAACGATGTGCTGCCGAGAAACATTTTCGGCACTTTCAAATTGGCCTCGATTTTGGCAATGACGGAGAGTCTTTCTGTTGTTGTAAAAATGTCAGTAGTGGCTGAAAATTGGATGACCGGTCCTTGAATATGGCACACACCATTTTCACAGGGGCAGGAATCATCCTGAATCGGGATTTGCGCAGCCCTGTTTCACGCAGGTAGCTTCTCATATAAAACAGCTGATGCCTCCAGTCATAAATAAAAACAGAAAATACTGGAAAAACACAGCAGGTCTGGTAGCATCTGTAGGGAGAGAAACAGAGTTAACATTTTGAGACTATATGACTCTTCTTCAGATGCCTCCAGTCACGTCCAATTTCTGTTAACTAGGGGTGGGAAGGACAACATGTGCAGATTAGGCCTGGTAGGAGAAGGTCTAAACTTTGCAGAGTCCCTTTGAGCGGAAGGCTATCCCTTTGGATATGGTCCGGGGCACATTGTGGGAGAAGTAAGCTGCCCGGAGGGACAGGTAAGATGCCCTGTCGGATTGTTGAAAGTGGACATGAATGTAGGCAAGGTGTGTGTAAACTGATTGGAACTCTCAAAAGGAACTGTCAAAACTGTTGAAAGTGCCAAAAGCAACTGTGAAGCTGTCAAGACAATTAAAAACTCAGCCTTTTAAATCTTTGAAAAAAGTGTGTGGAGTATTAAAATGTATCATCCCTTGCTATTTCGCTCTGTCTGTTGGCGTAAGCCTGGGAGAAATCATTACTGGATTTGTGCTGCAGGACTAATTTCGTAATCCTCAATTATCACAGTGGGGTGTCTTTTATTTCACAGTTTGGATGACAGCCCCAAGTGATTAAAGGTGCTTTGAATCGGAAATATGGATTTCAATTACTCATCTGAAATTCCTGCAAAAGATACCTCATTTGATTAGACTCCCAAGTAAATACCTCCCAGGCAACACTCCCTTATAGATGCTTACCTCTAAAAATCCAATAATATTACCCAATGACAAAGTGTTGTCACTTTAATAAGGTGTATGACTCAATCTCCCAAATTATCCCCACTCCACTGTGGAAATCCATGAAACTTTAGAACAAGACCGCTTTTTGCAGTCTAAGGCATTCCTGGCTTGACTGGATGGTTAATTTAAACTTCACCTTCTCCAAGCCCAGAGCTGTTTCCAGGAAGTCTTCCATGCACAAATTATCTCAACATCTCTACTTATATCTCATTTGTTACCTTTCATCTTTGATTCCATTGTTCTTCGCACTTCTTTAAATGTAACCTTTCCATATTACAAAAATCTTTCATGTTTTTCTATTGCCCCCAGATATAGGTTTAGATTTCAACCCGAGATGAGGAGGAATTACATCTCACAGTGGGTGGTGGATTTCTGAAACTCGCTGTCCCATAGTGCGGTGGAGTCTGAATCATTAACTGGTTTCAAGAAGGAGATAGATATATTCCTAATAAAGAAATGGGTGAAAGGGATTTGGGGAACAGGTAGAGAGGTGAATTTGAGATCAGGAAGAGATCAGCCATGATCTGATTGAATGGCGGAGCAGGCTTGAAGGGCCGAATGGCCACTTCTGCATCTAATTGCTATGTTCCTCACTTTTGGGATCAAATAAAATGTAATAACCTCCCTCTGCTTACATATGAAATCTTTGAAGGCTGTGAACCCATTTGTCCCTCTTTGAAATTTAACAGCTGAAAAGAAAAACGGAGTCCCTTGCTATCTCTTAATGCATATCTCTAAAGTTTACGATTTACTTGTAAATGCACTTGGCTGTTGCTTCATCATAAATGCATGCATTTAGTACCGTCACTCCTTTTACCCCTCAACTCTCCCAGACAAATGGTCTCCATTAAGAATCATCAGGCTCAAAGTCTCTGTTCCCTCTCCACAGATGCTGCCAGACTTGCTGAGCTTTTCTGTAATTTTCTGTTGTTATTCCATTAACCTTTCCCCAGCTTAATTAAATCATAGACTCTCCCAGCTTGATGAAATATTTCACAAAAATATTTAAAAAAATAACATCCATCTTCACACCGCTGTAAAGCAGGTGGATTTAAAGGTCCAGCCATTTTGAGAAACCAGGGAGATGGCCGGTGTTCACGGGCACGATGGGAATGTGGGTGGTCAGTGGAGGGTATTCGGCTGCATAGTGGGGAGATTGGGTGTTCAATGGAGGTGTTTGGGGGTAATCATGGGTGAGGGGGGGAGCTAACCCGGGTTTTGGGAGGGTGTAGTTGAGGTGTGGGGGTCAGTGTGGGGTTAGGGGCACAGTGGGGAATCAGGAGTGTTCAGTCAGACATCAGGAGGTAGTTGGGTTGGTGGGGGGGGGGAGACAGTCGCTGGGGTGAAGGGGTGTAGGGTAGTCATGAGGGTCGTAGGGTGAAGTGCAAGGGGAATGTCAGGGTAGGGGATCAGTAGTATAGTTACCCATGAATTAGAAATGGTTGTAATTCTCCTGACATTTCCTGGATGACTGTTCCTGTAAGACAGCTGCTACCATCTGAAGTGTGTAATTTAAAGCAGAATATCAGATGGCTCCTAGTGCAACAAAATTTCCCAACAGAAGTCTGAACGTCCCGGGCAATTGGCATGCTGTCCTTATGTGGAAACCTCGGGGGGGGGGGGGGGGGGGGGGGGGGGGAGAGAGAGAGAGAGAGATGGTGATAGCTGCATAGATGGTGACGGGGAAGTCAGCCCGCACATCATTGGACTGCCTCCACGGTACAACGCCCCGGAGATTGGACGTTATGGGCCACATGGTTTTTAAAAAGCTTTTGTGGTATCGTCCATACCCAGCAGTCTCTGCACTCATTCCAGAGGCAGCAGGTGTAATTCCTGTTTCTCCCGGATTGGGTTTGTGGATCTGGGACTCTGGGCTCTTGACTAATTAGGCAGTTGTTGGGTGGGAATTGCCGCGCACCCGCCACGTGGTTCCCAGCAGCGGGAAGTGGCCCATCTTCTGGTCCTGTTGTTGTCATCGAGATTTCACATTGAATGCACCCCTCGCTGTCGCATCGCACACAGCGGGGTTGCGGCGCAACTAGAAGATCCCGCCAGCTTGAATGGCTGGGACGTTTCGGCCAATGTATATAAAATCAGCAAATATATGCATTAAATTGCAGAATAATAGTTATAGGTATCACCTCGACAAGACGAACGACGATTTCTAACTATATTACTTCTCCCTATATTCCTTTTGTAAAGAGAGCTTAATACTCTTCACATCCTCCCCAAATCTTCAGGGTTCTATGCTGCACCGAGAGGTGCGTTTGAGAGGAGATTGAAGAAATCGGATTGCTAGCTTGGAGTTTGGAGTTCCTGAGATGACGTCAGGATTCAAAAGTGCTGAGTGACAAGAAGCAGCAGATTGTGACAGTATGGTCGGGTAAGCCATGGGCAGCACGGTAGCACAGTAGTGAGCACAGTTGCTTCACAGCTCTCGGGTCCCAGGTACGATTCTCGGCTTGGGTCACTGTCCGTGTGGAGCATACACATTCTCCCCATGACTGTGTGGCTTTCCTTTAGGTGCTCCGATTTCCTCCCACAGTCCAAAGATTGCCCTTGGTGTCCAAAAAGGTTAGGTGGGATAACTGGGTTACGGGGATAGGGTGAAGGTGTGGGCTTGAGTGGGGTGCTCTTTCCAAGGGCCAGTGCAGACCTGATGGGCTGAATGGCCTATTTATGCACTGTAGATTCTATGATTCTATGAAGTATTTACTACTTACACCGATTACAGTTTGTAAGGTCTTTATTTTGTGGTTTATAGTTTTTGAGGGCTATATTATTTAATAACAAGAACCAGGGAAGAAGGGCCCTGGAGTAATTGATATTGTTTGATATTAAGTATCTACCCAAAGATTTAATTTACAGGGGTAAATAATAGTAGGAGAGCGTAAAGCCATAGTGTACACCTGGATAAAAGCAAATGGCTGCGGTTGCTGGAATCTGAAACCAAAAGAGAAAATGCTGGAAAATCTCAGCAGGTCAGGCAGCATATGTAAGGAGAGAAAACAGCTAATATTTGAGTCAAGATGACCTCTTGTGCTATGTGGGAAGCCAGGAATATTTTCAGTGCCCAGGGCTAGCATGTGTGCCGAAAGTGTCTCCAGCTGCAGCTCATGGATGCGCTGATTTCAGAGCTAGAGCGGCGGTTAGGGACGTTGTGGAGCATCGGCTGGGTGAACAATATCGTGGATGGCATGCATAGAGAGATAGTCACAGCACAGCCTAAGACTCCACAGGCAGGAAGGGAATGGGTACCACAGGCATAACAAGAGGACTAGGCAGTGCCAGAATCTCCTGTGGCCATTCTCCTGCAAAACAGTAATACTGTTTTTGGATACTATTGGGGAGAATGGCCTCTCAGCGGAAATCAGCAACAGCCAATCTTGTTGCAGCAGGGCTGGCTTCTGCTGCACAGGAGAGGACTAAAAAGTGTGGGATACAATAATTAATGGGGATTCAACTGCCAGGGAATAGCTAGGCACTTCTGTGACCACAAATGAGACTTCAGGATGGTATGTTGCTTCCCTCGTGTTAGGGATAAGATGTCTTAGAGATGTTACAGGACTAATGATTTTGATGAGTGCGAGCCAGTCGATAAGATTTATTTGGACTTTCAAAAGGCTTTCGACAAGGTCCCACAAAAGAGATTGCCGTTAATATTTAAATTTAAATGTATGGGATTGGGAGTAGTGCATTGACATGTAAAGAAAACTGTCGGGCAGACGGGAAACAAAGCGCCGGATCTTTCTCCAAAGAGCAAGCAGTGACTACTCGGGTACCGTAGGTATCGGTGGCAGAACACCAACTATTCACAATAGAAATGAATGATATAGATGAAGCATCTTAATGTAATATCCCCAAATTAGCAGATTGGATTGGATTGGATTGGATTATTGTCATGTGTACCAAGGTACAGTGAAAAGTATTTTTCTGCGAGCAGTTCAACAGATCATTAAGTACATGAAAAGAAAAGGAAATAAAAGAAAATACATAATAGGGCAACACAAGATACACAATGTAACTACATAAACACCGGCATCGGGTGAAGCAGACAGGGGTGTCGTGTTAATGAGGTCAGTCCATAAGAGGGTCGTTTAGGAGTCTGGTAACAGCAGGGAAGAAGCTGTTTTTGAGTCTATTCGTGCGTGTTCTCAGACTTTTGTATCTCCTGCCCGATGGAAGAAGTTGGAAGAGTGAGTAAGCCAGGTGGGAGGGGTCTTTGATTATGCTGCCCGCTTTCCCCAGGCAGTGGGAGGTGTAGACGGAGTCAATGGATGGGAGGCAGGCTTGTGTGATGGACTGAGCTGTGTTCACGACTCTCTGAAATTTCTTGCGGTCTTGGGCCGAGCAGTTACCATACCAGGCTGTGATGCAACCAGATAGGATGCTTTCTGTAGTGTATCTGTAAAAGTTGGTAAGAGTTAATGTGGACATGCCAAATTTCCTTAGTTTTCTCAGGAAGTATAGGCACTGTTGTGCTTACTTGGTGGTACCGTCGACGTGGGTGGATCAGGACAGATGTGTACCCCTAGGAATTTGAAACTGCTAACCATCTCCACCTCAGCCCCGTTGATGGTGATAGGAGTGTGTACTGTATGTGGCTTTCTTAAGTCAATGACCAGCTCTTTAGTTTTGCTGACATTGAGGGATAGATTAATGTCGCTGCACCACTCCACTAGGTTCTCAATCTCCCTCCTGTATTCTGACTCGTCGTTATTCGAGATCCAGCCCACAATGGTCGTATCATCAGCAAACTTGTGGATAGAGTTGGAACCAAATTTTGCCAGGTGTGTACAGGGAGTATAGTAGGGGGCTAAGTATGCAGCCTTGCATACTTAGCCCCCTACTGTACTTCCTGTACACACACAAAGCTTTGTGGGAGGGTGAGCTGTGAAAAGGAGGCCGAGATCCTTCAGTGTGATTCAGACACATTGAGTGAGTGAGCAAATGCATGGCAGACCCAATCTAATGAGGATAAATGTGAGGTTATCCACTTTGGTAGCAAAAACAGGGAGCAAGATTATTATCTGAATGGCTATAGATTTAGAGGTGAATGCGCAAAAATGGGTGTCTTTGTAAACCAGTCGCTGAAAGCAAGCATCCAGGTCCAGCAGGCGGTGAAGAAGTATTTTGGCCTTCATAGTGAACGGATTCAAGAACAGGAGCAGGGATGTCTTGCTGCAATTATACAGGGCCTTGGTGAGACCACACCTGGAATATTGTGTACAGTTTTTGTCATGATATACATCAGCATATCATGGTGCAATCACACACACACTGACGGACATACAGTAGGACCAACCAGCAAACACAACATAGCAGCCAATCACCAGTGAGAGCACATGCACTATAAAGACAGGGGACACCAGAGTTCCCACTCATTCTAGCAGCAGCCAGCTCAGAGCACAGAGCTCACAGCCTGCCTCTCAGACATTCACCATGTGTTGAGTGCCTCACCTAGATAGTGATAGGACAGGGTCCACAGATAAGTTGGTAATGCACGTACCCAAGCTTACAGTATGTTATTACAGTTGAGTTGTTAATAAAATAGAATTACACCATCTCCAGCCATGTTTACCTGTTTGTAAACCAGAACACCCAACACAACATGGTTCCAGGAGTGGACGCATACTAGCCCCTGTGAAACCTACCTGCAACTTATCAGCAATCCGCCATCCTGCAGCATGGAGAACATCAATCCGCCACCGCCACTACGCATCGCTGGCAATCTCGGGGTGAATTGGAAGCTTTTTAAACAGCGCTTCCAGCTCTTCCTAGAGGCCACAGACAGGGAGAGTGCATCGGACACCAGGAAGATTGCCCATCTTCTCTCCACGGCAGAGCAACACGCCATCCACATCTTTAACTCCCTTACATTCGCCGACGGTGAGGACAAAACCAAATACAAGACGGTGCTCCTAAAATTTGATGAACACTTCAGCGTTGAAGTCAACAAAAGCTTCGAAAGGTACCTGTTCCAGCACAACAGTTTTGGTCTCCTTATTGAGGAAGGATAGTTTTGCTATAGACTGGATAGAGGAAACTGATGGAAATCCTGGACACTGCGAATCTAGGCCTCATCTTAATTTTCAGCCTTCTAGCTGTCACCTCTTACATTGAGCATTGTTCATCTTATCACTCCAATCCTTACAGAAAATGGTTAGTCAATGCCTGCTCTTGCGATTTGAGGGAACTAGTTTTGTTGCAGTTTTCTTCCCAGCACCCATTCTGAAATGAGTGTGGCAGAGCAGTTTTAACATCTCCTGGTGCTCGTTTACATTGTCAGCTTCAATCGTTCTCATGCAGCAGAGGTAGGATCTGGGAGAGGTGCTGCTGTAGTGGCAATATCACTGAACTAGTAACCTTGAGGCCTAATGCTTTGAAAACAAAGGCCAGGTTTTTCTGGCCTCTGCTGTCCAGGAGGATATTATAGTCCGGCCGAAGTAGACCGCAATTTAAACGGCCCACCGCATCCACCGGGGGAGGGGTTGGAGGGGGGACACAAGGCATGGGGGTGTGCCGCAAAATCCTGGCCATCCTGCACTCTGGTAACTCATGGAATTTGAATTCAATGAATAAATCTGCAATATATCGCTGGTCTCAGTAATGGTGACCATGGCAATGATCATGGACTGCTCAACTGGTTCACTAATGGGAAGTAAGATCGACAGCAATGAGGTTGGAATTTAACTGCCCCTCTGAAATGTGTAATGATATTCAGGTAAACATCATAGCACATACATACATACATACTGATGGACAGATCAACGGACGAATCAACACACACACACACAACACGACAGCCAATCACAAGCAAGAGCATACACAGTACAAAACAGGGAGCACGACACTTCCTGAGCACTCGAGCAAGGAGACAGCTCAGGGCACAGAGCTCATAGCAAGCCACTCAGACATCCACCATGTGCTGAGTGCCACTACAAGATAGAATTAGGAATAGGTCCACAGATTCAAGGGTCATGATCGAACCTCAGTAAACAGTTTACCAGTGTAAATAGATGTTTGAAATAAAACTGAGTTGTACCATTCGCAACCGTGTTGGTTCGTCTGAGTTGCAGAGTACCCAACACTTCATGGTACCAGGAGTGGGGTGCAGAGTACCCAACACTTCAAAATGGACGAGCAAGCCACTCAGTTCTCAGATAATTAGGGATGGGCAACAAATGCTGGCCTTGCCAGTCACACCCACACCCCATGAAAAAAATAAGACAAACATTGTGCAACACATGTACCTACAAGAATGCAGCGTGTTTGCAATTTTAACACATTTTGCAAAGCTGAGATTTCCAAATTTCATTCTGAGAGAGGAAATGCACACTGCTAACAAATTAATTTGCAGGATGTTGGATTATGGGACTGTGAGGCTACAGCAATCAGCATTTTTAGTGAGACATGCAGCCATTTTAAGATTGAATGAGCGGTACAATTTTATGCAAGTTCAGTATATTTTCCCTCTTCACCCTCTGGATCATTGTTTCCATTGCAATGATTCAGTTCAAAGGGTGCCAGGTACCCTTTGATCCCTCGTTCAAATGGCGTAACAGGGTATTTAACTGCAGAAGGGAGAATGAGGTCATACCAAAATTAGCTCAGAACCATAGAATTTTACAGTGCAGAAGGAGAACATTCAGCCCATCGCGTCTGCACCAGCCCTTGGAAATAGCACCCCACTTAAGCCCACACCTCCATCCCATCCCCGTAACCCAGCAACCCTTTTGGACACTAACGGCAACTTAGCACGGCCAATCTACCCAACCTGCACATCTTTGGA
Organism: Scyliorhinus torazame; assembly: GCF_047496885.1. Taxonomy (NCBI): domain Eukaryota; kingdom Metazoa; phylum Chordata; class Chondrichthyes; order Carcharhiniformes; family Scyliorhinidae; genus Scyliorhinus; species Scyliorhinus torazame. The sequence continues at coordinate 238,906,424 of NC_092716.1, forward strand.
CTGTGGGAGGAAACCGGAGCACCCGGAGGAAACCCATGCAGACACGGGGAGAACATGCAGACTCCACATAGACAGTGAGCCAAGCCAAGAATCAAACCTGGGACCTTGGAGCTGTGAAGTGATAGTGCTAACCATTATGCTACCGTGCCGTGCTTTCATACAAACCAAACCTCACCATATTTACATGGTATTGCTGGTGTGAAGCTAAAAGACTTTCTGCCAACACAACTGTAACAGCGGATTCAAAGAGCCTGATTTCTAAACAGACACTGGAACAGAGCAGAAAAAGCTCAGGTTTTTCCACCTGATTTACACTTCAACATCAATATTGGTACAAAGCTGTTTTAACCTTGTACCGATGCTAAATTTGATGGGGTGGAATTGGCGTCTGGCAATTGCCTGAAGGGTTCAGAGCGAATTGGCAGACAGTTTTACACCACTTCCAAGTTCCTTAGTAGTGAAGAAAATCGGGCACAACTGGCTTGCTGGAAGCACTTTTCATACTATTGGCTGGCCCCAAGTTCAGCCCAGTGGAGTGTGAATTCGACACCGCTGTGTTATACCCCAAGCAGAAAGAATAATCTCCAGCGTTTGCCCTTGTTTTAGCACAGAAACAATTTAATATACCATTGTGTTCACCTTAGATTAAGATTTATTTCTTCCCACTCTAATATCCTTTGGTAATTTATCACTTTTCATGGTGTCCTTATTACCATTCCTCAGCATTCTACCGTGCGTTGTTCCATGTAATTGGCACGCAGACACTTGGTCCTATGGGTTTGACAGTACCACTCTGTAACTGTCCACAAACAGCTGCTTCAGTTGACTCTCATTGTGTGAAAATGCCAAATTGTAAATGTAAAGAATGGCTGCAAGTGAACAGCCCCTCCACTGGTATATTAACTCACAAGGCCATCTATTTACAGTTGAGATCTGGTATTTTGTAAAATGTATTTTTTCAAAAGATGGTGGGCGTCGCTGGTGAGGCCAGCATTTATTGCCCATCCCAAATTTCCCTTGAGAAGGTGGCGGTCAGCTTCCTTCTCGAACCCCCAGTGCTGGGAGGGAGGGATTCCAGACTTTTGACTGGAAAGCAGCGAATGAACAGTGATCTCGTTCCGAGTCAGGATGACGTGTGGCTTGGAGGGGAACTTGCAGGTGGTGACCTTCTCCTACATCTGCTGCCCTTCGAGGTGGTGGAGATCGCCGCACCCTCCAAACTGGCATCATCATGATGCTCGCCATGCGCCGTTTCAATGCCGTTGGCGCATCATCGGCCGGCCCACCCGCGATGCTCCACCCCCGATGGGCCGAATTCCCGATGGCGCGGGTCACGTTTAGTCCCAACGGTCGGGAACCTGGTGTGCAGGCTGCATATTGTGCCCAGCGCCGCCACACTCAGCCGGGATCCGTGCTACTGGCTGGAGGGCTTCTGCTGGGGCTGGGGGGATTGGTGGGGGGTGACCAGGGGGTGGTCAGTGGGGTTGCGGATGGGGGGGTTGGGTTCACGCACGGCTGGCACCATGTTGTACTGCAGGCCATCAGCTGTGCGCATGCGTGGCCTGGGACCCGGCCATTTCCGGCGCAGGCGGCGGGAGTTTCAGTCACCGCCAGTGCTAGCCCCTCACCGGAATTGGTAAGGGTTTTACGGTGATTTTTCGTTTGTGAAAGACCACACATGCTCCGCTGGCATCAGCACTCAGTCTCAGGAACGGAGAATCCAGCCCAGAATCTATGATTGGAGGAGCAGGAAGGGTGGGAGGGAGGGACCTTGTGATTGCAGCAGCTGGAGGATGTATTCTGGATGGGTCTGCTGCTGCCGTGAAGGAGTTTTCGGCGCTGGCCCAGAGTCTTGACCAGGGTCATTTGACAGTGGATTTGGCAGCTGCTGGGTGAGTGGTGATGGGAGGTTTGGGAAGAAGGGCATCTGTATGTAAGATGAGAGAAGAGGGACTGGTGACAATGTGGGTGCGAGTGTGAAACTGAAGAAATAATGGTTACTTGATATTTTACCTGAAGTAATTCAATTCATTTTTAGTTGTTGGGTTTTCAATTGGAAACTCCTGCCCTAGTTCATCATTTACTAGAGTTGAACAATTCAACATCAACATGAATTTGGAAAGCAGTGGTATAATCAGACAAAGTCAGCATGGATTTGTGAAAGGGAAATCACGTTTGACTGTTTAATGGAATTCTTTGAAGTTGCAACTCATTAGTAGAGTTGAGCAGGGAGAATCAGAAGATCTGGTTTATTTAGACTTTCAACAATTGCTTCACAGCTCCAGGGTCCCAGGTTCGATTCCGGCTTGGGTCACTGTCTGTGTGGAGTCGGCACGTCCTCTCCGTGTCTGCGTGGGTTTCCTCCGGGTGCTCCGGTTTCCTCCCACAGTCCAAAGATGTGCAGGATAGGTGGATTGGCCATGATAAATTGCCCTTAGTGTCCAAAATTGCCCTTGGTGTTGGGTGGAGGTGTTGAGTTTGGGTAGGGTGCTCTTTCCAAGAGCCGGTGCAGACTCAGGGGGCCGAATGGCCTCCTTCTGCACTGTAAATTCAATGATAATCTATGATTAATCTTGGACAAAGGTTCGGCACAACATCGTGGGCCGAAGGGCCTGTTCTGTGCTGTATTTTCTATGTTCTATGTCTCATAGCAGATTACTATGTCAAGTTAAAGCGCATGGGATTGCGCGTAGTGTCTTTAGATGCATAGAAAGGCTGTTTAGCAGGCAGGAAGTAAAACGCTGGAATAAATGGTTCTTTTTCTGATTGGCAGGCAGTGACTAGAGGAATACCGCAAGGATCTGTGCTAGGACTTCAACTGTTCTCATTATATATTAATGATTTGGATGAGGGAACTAAATGTATTATCTCCAAATTTGCAGATGATACAAAGCTTGGTGGGAGGGTGAGCTGTGGGGAGGATGCAATGATACTTCAGCAGGATTTGGACAGGCTGAATGAGTGGGCACATGCATGGCAGATGCAATAGAATGTCGATAAGTATGACGTTATCCACTTGGTAGCAAAAATAGGAAGGCAGATTATTACTTGAATGGGTGTGAACTGAGAGAGGTGGATACTCAGCAAGATTTTGGTGTCCTCGTGCATCAGTCTCTGAAAGTTATTGTGCAGGTACAGCAGGTAGTAAAGAAGGCAAATGTATGTTGGCCTTCACAGAGAGAGGATTTCAGTAGAGGAAAAGGGGTGCTTTACTGCAATTGTATTGGACATTAGTGCGGCCATACCTAGAGTATTGTGTGCAGTTTTGGTGTCCTTATCTGAGGAAGGATGTTCTTGCTATGGAGGGAGAGCAGCGAAAGTTTACCAGTCTGATTCCTGGGATGGCAGGACTGTCATACGAGAAGAGACTAAGTGGGTTAGGATTATATTCATTGGAGTGTACAAGAGTGAGAGGGGATCTCATAGAAACTTATAAAATTCTAACAGGATTAGACGGGATAGATTCAGAAAGAATGTTCCTGATGGTGGGGGAGTCCAGAACTAGGGGTAATAGTTTGAGGATAAGGGGTAAACCATTTAGGACTGAGGTGAGGAGAAATTTCTTCATCCAGAGAGTGGTGAACCTGTGGAATTCATTGCCATCGAAAGGAGTTGAGGTGAAAACATTGTGTAATTTCAAGAAGGAATTAGATATGGCTCTTGAGGCTAAAGGGATCAAGGGAAATAGTGGGAAGGTGGGATCAGGGTATTGAAATTGATGATCAGCCATGATCATTATGAATGGTGGGGCAGGTTTGAAGGGCTGAATGGCCTCCTCCTGCTTCTATTTTCTATGTATCTGTGTCAGTTCAGGTCATCCAGAATGCCAACATTAGGTGGGGTTACTGGGTTACAGGGATAGGGTGGAGGTGTGGGCTTAGGTAGGGTGCACTTTTCGAGGGCCTGTGCAGACTCGATGGGCCGAATGGCCTCCTTCTGCACTGTAAATTCTATGATCCGACTCAATAAATGGTATTTAGAAAATGGATTAATAGAACTCTCATTACAACATATATATTATAAAATAAAATCCCATGAAAATGGCTCATTTTTAATGCAGTTACAAAGAGCCACAATTGATGTTCATTTCGTCCATCTGATCTATGGGTGAGATGTTTCAACGCTGTTTTTGGCAGGCAGGAATGGCAGTAGGGCAGAAACTCCAGCGGGAGCACAAAAATTGCATTGACGCTGGCAGTGTTTCCTCACTGGATCACTGGATTGTCCCCACTCCGCACCAATGATGTTCTGAAGATCTTGCCATGCAATGACCATTGGATAGACAGCCGATTTGTGATTCGGAACAACGCCAACAGCACAAGTTCAATTCCCGTACCGGCTGAGGTTACCCATGAAGGACCCCCCCCCTTCTCAGTCTTGTCCCTCGCATGAGGCGCGGGGGCCCTCAGGTTAAATCCCCCAAAGTCAGTTCTCTATAAAAAAGGGAGAGCAGCCTCTGGTCCTCGAGGACCATGCCAACATTTCTTTACTATCTTATCTGTCTAAAGAAGAAAAGTTTAAAAAGCATTCAATGCAAATACACAAGGTAATGCTGCAACATGACTGCATCATCTTGTAAAAAAGAGAGTGAGAGTGACTGCCCTTGATAGCATTTGACCGAGTATGGCATCAACGATCCCAAGAAAAACTGGAGTCCGTAGTAATCAGGAGGAAAATCATCTGCTGGTTGGAGTTATACCTATCAAAGGAAGATGATTGTGGTGGTTGGAGGTCAATCACCTCAGTTTCAGCACATCATCTCAGGAGTTCCTCAGGGTAGCGTCCATACCCAACCATCTTCAGCTGCTTCATCAATGTCCTCCCATCATAAGGTCAGAAGTGGAGATGTTCGCTGTTGATTGCACCATATTCAGCACCATTCCCGACTCCTCAGATACTGAAGCAGTCCATGTCCAAATGCAGCAAAAACTGGACAAAATTCAGGCTTGAGCTGACAAGTGACAAGTAACATTCACGCCACACAAGTGCCAGACAATGGCCATTTCAAACAAGAGAGAACCAAACCATCGTCCCTTGACATTCAATGGCATTACCATCACTGAATGCCCCACTGTCAACATCATTGACCAGAAACTGAACTGGACCAGTCACATAAATATAATGATTACAAGAACAGGTAAAAGGCTAGGAATCCTGTGGTGAGTAACTCACCTCCTGATTCCCCAAAGCCTATCCCCAATCTACAAAGGTACAAGTCAGGAATGCGATGGAATACTCTCCACTTGCCTGGATGAGTGCAACTCCAACAACACTCAAGAAACTCAACAGCATCCTGGACAAGGAAGTCTACTTGATTGGTACCCCTTCCACAAACATTCACTCCCTCCACCACGGACGAACAGTAGCAACAGTGTTTACCATCTAAAAGATACATCAAGGATCCTTAGACAGCACCTTCCAAACCCACAACTGCTACCATCTAGAAAAACAAGAGTAGCAGATACCTGGGAACACCACCGCCTGGAGTTTCCCCTCCAAGCCACTCACCATCCTGACGTGGGGATATATCACCGTTCCTTCACTGTCGCTGGATCAAAATCCTGGAACTCCCTCTTTGTCAGCATGGTGGGTGTACTCACACAACAATAGTCCAATGAAGACAATGAAACTATTGTTGAATGTTGTAAAATTCCATCTGTTTCACTAATGCACTTTAGGGAAGGAAATTACCATCCTTACCTGGTCTGGTCTACATGTGACTCCAGACAGCAATGTGGTTGACTCTTAACTTCCCTCTGAAATGGCCACTCAGTTAAAGAATTAATGAATAAATTACCAAATGTTGGCTTAGCCACTGGAACCCGGATACAACGTATGAATTTTTAAAAAAAGTCCTTGAAAACCAAAAAGTATCCGCTGAAAACCTTTGAGAGAATTTCACACAGAGCTACGAAAAAAATTGATCCCGTGATAAACATAAACAATTGTATTTCAAGTAGAGATTTGCCTCAGAACAACTAAATCAGCTTAATAAAAATACAAAATAAAATGTGTTCAAAATGATTGTGTTCTTTTCACGACAACACTGAAATATTCAAGTGTGCTGCTGGAACTATTTTGAAAATGTGGAACTTTGAACGCCAAGTATTGTAAAGTTACATATCGAATATTCTACAACTGAAGAGAAATCTTACTTGCTGGGCCTTTGTTACAAGATGAAAGGAATCCAATATTTTCACGTGGTCAGAACCCATTAAACACAGTTCTACTGCATCTACACAAAGCATCATCCTGCGTCCTGACTCGTTTATTGATAATGATGAGCGAACCATGAAAATATTTGCAACAACAGATTTCCTGCTTTTCCTGAACTACAAAAGTTCTAAAAAAGGACAAAGGAATTAAAATAACTTGTACTTATACAGTGCCTTGTTGCATCCTCAATGCAAAGTATTCTGAGTTTGTAATTGTTTGTAAAATAAATCATTGCAAATTGGGCGGTACGTGGTTAGCACTGCTACCTCACAGCGCCAGGGATGTGGGTTTGATTCCAGCCTCGGGTGACTGTGTGGAATTTGTACGTTCTCCCCATGTCTGCGTGGGTTTCCTCCAGGTGCTCCCATTTCCTGCCACAGTCCAAGGTATGTAGGTTAGGTGGAGTTACGGGGTTACGGGAAAGGGCAAGGGAGTGGGTCAAGGTAGGGTGCTCTTTTGGAGGGTTGGAGCAGACGAGAAGGGCCAAATGGTATCCTTCTGCACCGTGGGGATTCTATGGATTTCAGTACAATCATTCTCCACGTGGACTTCTAAATTGTTTCTTTTCAGTTTCTATTATTACTTCATGATGCACAGAATTCCCAACAAAAATAATCCCACCAGCTGGCAAGGTCAGCATTTATTGGCCATTCCTTATTGTCCTTGAAAGGTGATGGTGAGCTGCCATCTTGAACCACTGTAGTCCATATGGTGGAAGTGTACCACAGTGCTGTTGGAAGGGAGTTCCAGGAATTTTACCCAGCAACAATAAAGACTCAGTGATATAGTTACAAACAGAGCCAGACTAACAATGAAACGCACAGCACTGCAAAGTGGGGCTCCAGCCAATGGGTGGGGGGGGGGGGGGGGGGGAGGAGGGGGGCACACTTAGAGGTGGATGTAGTGTGGGAGCACCAATCAAAGCCTGGTATCTCTGAATTTGTTGATAGACATCTTGAGCCTATCAGCAGGCAATATAGAACAACATTGGGCTCTGATTGGTGCACTACCCTGTAGAGCGGGAAATTAGTATGCCAGACGTTGATAGGCCATTGGAGACAAAGAGCAGTTCAGATGGATCTCCTGATTGTCTGGTGTGAGGTTTCTGAACAGTCATTGAGTGAAGCAGCAGCCAGGTTTCCGACATTCGGCCTGGCAGCCTGAGGCAAAAGTGAGGTCGCTGACCTTATATCAGGGTGCGAGCCTGCGAAGCCTTCAGCGAGGCGAGGAGGAAGCACGAGCCAATGGCGATCGAGGGGAGCAGCTGGGTGAATCTCAACCTCCAGAGCTGAGGAGGGTGGGCAGGCAAACAACCCAAAGAAAATAGAAAGAGAGACCAGGCCAGGGCAGATCAGAGAAAAACAGTGCCCAGCAGCAACCAATTGGCAAGCCAGGAACACACACAGTCAACGAAGCTCAATGGACGCCCACCCGAATGGGCGGTGAGCAGTCTGGGAGTGCAAGGGCCAGGCAAGCGCCGGTGTTGTGCTTTTCGAAGAGCAGCAGCCAGCGGGATGAAACAATTAGAGCAGTGACCATAGCTTAGAGTAAGAGGTCTGGGGGCAAACAAACAGACTGGCGAGGGTGAGAGCAGAGGCCAGGCCAGATGGTTAGCAGTAGCAGCCAGGCAGCCAACCAGCAGCACGCACTGTCATTGAGGCTCGCCGTCCGGCCACCCGAGCGAGAGGTGTGAGCAGTCGGGTGGTGCGAGGGCCAGGCAGGCGCCGGCGTTGTGGTTTTTGGGGAGCAGCGGGGAAACTCGACCAGAGTCTAGGGCTGAGAGTAAGAGGGCTGGACGGGAACCCGACAAGCTTGGCGAGAACAAAGGTCAGGCAGGGGTAGGCAGCACTAGCAGCCAGGCAGACAGTGAGCCACCAGAAGCACACCAATGAACTTACATTATCGAGGGGAGCAACTAGCCCAGGAAGGCAAAGCAGCCTGTTATTTCTGACAATTCATATGCGTTGAAATCGAGACAGATCAGTCAATATGAAGACACACTATGGGCCTGATTTAACGCCCAAAAAACAAACTCCCGTTTTGGGCGTGCACAGCAGAGTGTTATCAAATGGGGCTGTACTTTTTTGAGGCCTCAGGGTGGAATACCCTGCTGAGGCAGCACTTACCCCACTTCATGCACTGACAATGCAGGAAGAGATCGGGGCGCCATTTTCAAATGCTGCCCTGATCTGTAGACCCCCCACCCACCTCCTCGGACTCCCCACTGCAGCCTCAGGACCCCACCACCAACACCCCAATTTACCTCCCACGGGCCAGACTCCTTGGTATTGCCAGCCTTGAACTCTGGCAGTGCCACCAGGGCACCCTGGCAGTGCCAGGGTGGCACTTCCAGAGTGCATGGGTGGCACCCCCAGAATGCCCAGCTGGCAGTGCCAAGGTTCCAGGATGGCAGTGCCAAGGTACTCGGTGGCAGTGGGAGTGACTTCCCAGAGAGTGATCATCCTAGGGCCTCCGATGGCCTGGATCATCCTCCTAGGTGCCATTATGCCTGGTCCATGTTTGTGCGCACCGGTGCTAAATGATGCCATAGCGAGGCCTCCCAGGCATGGGCATTCGTTCATGGGCCTCGGGAGAATAGGGTGCAAACGTAGTTAAATGAACCTAATGGTTCACATAAATATGTTCATCTGGATCTCGCCCAGTGAGGCCGAGATCCAGATTGCGATGTCTCGCGAGATCTCATTAGATATCGCGAGGTGTTCCAAGCTTCGTAAATCCTGCGACAGGCCTCATAGCGTTATGGCCAAAAATCAGTTCCACTGGGTATGAATGAATATCTTGTCACAAATAGACCAAAGAACATCGGTAATATGGAAAGTTTGAGAAAAGAGTTTGAGGTTCAAGGCAGAAAGCAGTTTTGAACTCTTCCATGAGTTCCATTTTCTGAAGGTGAAGAGAAATGCCATTATGGGAGAGCGGAATTGATTGATTTTTTTGGGAAACCTTGAAGGAAGTCTACGGTTATGTTTGCAAATTATTCCCTGACCTGAGTAAAGAGAAACAAGCATCAGTCGAGGTGTACTCTAACTGGAGAAACGTTGGAAGAGATATTGCTGATCATGAAACTTCCAAATGTCACATTAAGGCTATGTGTGCATTTGTTCAGAGATGTAAATTACCTGGCAGAGTTGATTCTGTGTTATCAACTCAGTTGGAAAAGGAGGAAAGTGTGAACCGTGTGGTTGCCACAATCAAACTGCGGTCTTCTTTGGGACTTCCACCAAAAGGACATGATGAGTCATCAGTGTCCAGTGGGAAGACTATTTTTTATCCTACCTTTAATATCCCAGTGGATTTGACGAGTTTCTCAAAGAGCATTTGAAAAGTTATCAATATTGTGGGGCTCAGGGAAGACCAACTTTTTAATGCCCAGAACTTACGATGACTTCATCAATAAATGGCGGAGCCGCTCAGAAACCAATTTATTAATGAAGTCAAGGATGCCAAAACTTATTCTATAATAGTTGATTCAATACCAGATGTGAGTCATGTGGACCAATTAACATTAATTTTAATATATGTGAACAGCAATGGTGAAGTTACAGAGCGGGTTTTCTGTTTTATCCAGCTACAATCCCACACTCCTGAGTGTGTGGAAACAACTGTTCTGGAAATCATTGTTAAAGTTAGGTTTGGACATTCAAAATTGTCATGGGCAGAGCTTCGATAATATGGCAGGAAAATATTCAGGCCGACAAGCAAGATTGAACAATGCAAGCTCCTGCGCATTATTCATTCCATGTTCCATCACTCCTTTAACCTGCAATGCAGCTGTTTGATCATGTCAGGCAGCCATACATTTTTTAAACTTATATGCCTTTTTTTTGGTTTCCATGCAGTGGGATATGCTGTAATCACACTTGAAGCAGGCATCTGGAAAATATTTGACAGTCAAAAGGATTTCTAACACCAGGTGGTCCGCCTGTGCAGATGCTGTTTTGATTCTGAGAATTAACTTTGTCGATATAAAGGAATGCTTATCAGACATTGGCGCATCAAATTTAGAGAAATCACTGTGAAAGCTGAAGCAAAATCCTTCGCAGAGAAGTTTGAAAAGTGCAATATTGCAGTTTTTACTGTTTTGTGGAACCTTCTACTTCAAATAATTGATGGCATCAGCAAATCACTGCAAACTGTTGAAAAAACTTTATTGAATGCTTCACAATTGTCAGCCTCAGTTCGAACTTTTGTCATGGAAGTTTGAAATGACTATACCTCAGTGGAAGCAGAGGCGCTAACATTAAGAAAGAATACAGGTCCCTCTGATGATGAGAAGCGTACAAGACACAGGAATTTATTTTTTAATGCAACGAGAGACAAGTAACTCACTTTAAAAGGGAAAGAAAAGATCATCATTGAGACAGTCAATGTTATTGTGACACAATAATGCTGCAATTGCAGAATACAAGTGCATCACTGAAGAAAACTGTTGAACTATTTTGTGTGTGTTTTTGACAATAGTTTGGATGAGAATGCTAAGAGCCACTGCATTAAGAGATTTACTGCATGCTACTGGGTGGATGCAGAGAAATATTTTTGAAGATGAAGTGTAACAATTCATTCGTTTAATCAATAATGATGAGATCGGTGCTTCGAGATCACCAGCTGATTTGTACAGACTGGTATATGATGATTTGCAGGCAACTTTTTCAAATGTGGAAACTATTCAGAAAATATTTTTAACAATACCTGTCACAAATGCTTCCGGTGAATATTGTTTTCCGGTTTTGAAAAGAGGAAAAATTATCTGCGAAGTACAATGAGTCAGGAACATTTATAATAATAATAATAATTGCTTATTGTCACAAGTAGGCTTCAATGAAGTTACTGTGAAAATCCCCCAGTCGCCACATTCTGGCGCCTGTTCGGGGAGGCCGGTACGGGAATTGAACCTGCGCTGCTGCCTTGTTCTTAGCTCCTTTGATATATTGATGTTCTCAAGAGCATTCACACACCTATCCCTGACCTCAACATCTGTCATGTCCTTCTCCCTTGTGAATACCGATACAAAGTACTCATTAAGGATTTTACCCACTTCCTGTGGTTCCATGCATAACCCCCCTCCATTGTCCTTGAGTGGGGCTACTCTTTCTCATGCTACCCTCTTGCTCCTAATATATGCACTAAAAGCCTTGGGGTTCTCCTTGACCATGTTTGCTAAAGACATTTCATGGCCCCTTTAAGCCCTCCTAATTCCATGTTTATGTTCCTTCCTACTTTCACTGTATTCCTCAAGGGCTTCATCAGTTTTTAGATGCCTAGACTTATCGTATGCTTCCTTCTTCCTTTTGACTAAGCTTATAATTTCCCTTGTCAACCATGGTTCCCAAATCCTGCCATTTCTACCCTTCATTTTTGAGGGAACATAACTGTCCTGCATTTCAATCAACTGGCCTTTAAGAGCCTCCCAAATGTCAGATGTTGATTTCCCCTCAAATAGCCACTCCCAATCCACATTCCCTAATTCCTGTATAATTTGGATGCAATTGGCCCTTTCCCAATTCAGCACCCTCACCCGTGGGCCTCTCTTGTCCTTATCCATGACTACCCAAAATCTTATGGAATTATGGTCGCGAAGCCCAAAATGATCTCTCACCATCAAAACACACAGATTGCAATATTGACCAATTTTATTATCAAGCTGACAGTAGACAACTTTGGATTTCAATTAATCAATTACAGGCTTGGCCTCCAAAGTAAAAGAGCACTAAAGCAGTTAAGCAGTGATTTTGTAGTTTGCATTGTGGATTTCAGTTAATCAATTACAGGCTTTGTCTCATTAAGTTAAACTGCATTAACGCAGTCAAATAGTGATTTTTTTTTGTGGATTTGAGTTTATCAATCACAGGCATGTTCTCATAAGTTAAAGAGCACTAAAGCAGTTAAGCAGTGATTTGTGGGTTTTGTGAGTTGCATTGTGTGAGTTAAGGGTGGGTGGGGAAAGGAGGGCATCCACGACATTGGGGTGGGGCTTCACAAATTTGGAGGTGGGGCTTGACATCTTTGGGGGTGGGGCCTGCTATCATTTGTGGAAGGCTGCCACATCGTCAGAGGGTGGTGTCCTGCAAAGAGGGAGAATGCGGGGCCCCCAAAAGTGCAAGTCTGCCTCTGGGATGATGGTAACTTGGAGCGGAATTTGCAGGTTTTCCCCTGAGCTTGCTGCTCTTATCCTTCTAAATGGTGGATGTTGAAGCTTTCGAATGTGCTGCCAAATAAGCCTGAGCAAGTTGCTACAGTCTATCTTGTATATGGGTACACACTGCTGGCACCAGTGGGAGATCTCATGCCAATCATGTGGTTGATTTGTCCTAAATGGTGATGTATTTGTTTTATTTTTTCATGGGATATGAGTATCGCTGAATGGGGGCAGCATCTATTGCCAATACCTGAGGGCACTTAAGAGTCAACCACTGGAGTCACATATAGGGCACACCAGGTAAAAAGCATCCAACCAGATGGATTTTTACAACAATGGTTTCATCGTTAGAAATTTATTTCATTCAAATGTCACCATGGTGGGTTTTGAACCCAGGTCTTCAGAGCATTACCTGCAGAGCATTACCTTGGCTCTCTGAATTAGTTTTGCAGCGACAATGTCACGGTGCCACTACCACCCCTCAAGTTTCTTGAGTGTTGTAGTCAGGCAGGCAAGAGAATATGTCATCCCATTTTTGACTTGTGCCTTGCAGATAGTGGAGTCATGAGTTGTGTTACCTGCTGCAGAATGCCCAGCCTCTGACCTGCTGCTGTCACCATTGTGTTCATGTGACTTGTCCAGTTAACCTTCTGGTCAATGGTGACCCTTAGGATGCTGATTGTGGGCGATTCAGCAATGGTAATGCTGCTGAATGTCAGGAGAAATGCTTAGATTCTCTCTTACTGGAATTGTTCACCACCCAGCACTTCTGCATTAACTCTTAGAAATTATCTTTGCAAAACAGGGAACGTTATGCTTCTGGATTAAAATGCACCTAATAAAACTGTTTCTTGTGAAAAAGAAGTTGACCTTTTACTTTAAGGAATTAGAGTCATGCCACGAGACGATTAGCATGTCCATGGAATTTATACCAGCCTACAGCATGTTGCCTATTATATATCATGCCCAAGAGTCATACAGTATGCACATTTTAAATCAAATAATTTTAATGATAAGTAGCAGTTTCTCTGGCTTTATTTTTAGCAGAACAATTGGATAATAAATCATCATCCAAATTCTGCTCATTCAAATGTTTCTTCTGATTAGTCATTTTTGATATTTGTCACATCTTTTTTAAAAGTATAATTATGAGCAAAAGCAGTTAGTTACCTAGAATAGAGACGAAGGCTAACTGCTAAAAACATATTAAATGTTAAATTAACAAATACTGTCTCTGTCCATCAAACAAAACGGTATTTTTAACCTGCAGGCTGAAGTTCAAACAAAATGCCATTTCAATCAGCAATTAGGCCCTGTGGCCTGAGAGGGACACAGCTTTACCTCAGCAAGATCGACAACCTATATTTATACAGATCGAGTAACCATTATCCCAAATCCTCAATCCAAATATGTGCAAATTAGGTATTTTGGCCATGCAAAAATTGCCCTTAGTGTCCTAAGATGTACGGGTTAGGCGGGGCAAGGACGGGGGCCTGGGCAGGATGCTCTTTCAGAGGGTTGGTGCAGACTGTATGGGCCAAATGGCCTCCTTCGGCACTGTCGGGATTCTATTCTTCCATGAAAAGTCTAATCCTAGGCTCGTCATAGTAAATAAAATAGGAAAGTAAGATGCATCATCTGTGACTCTGTTTGTAGGAGAGGGTTCAGAGTGTCAGCGTACTCAGTTGAGAGACATTCTTGGATGCTTCCTCTAGCCTCATGAATATTGCTTTTTGTTTCATAAATTTATCTTTTTGAATATATGGATCATAAACTAGATATTCACAACACACGCCTGCCAAGCCTCCCAGAATCTTCAATATTTCAATGCTGTCACCTCTCATTATTCTAGATTCCAGAGACTCTAGGCCCAATTTAAGTAGCATCTCATCATTGGATAACCCTTTCATCCCAGTAACTATCTAGTGAACAATTGCTGTACCACCACTAAGGCAAGTATACCCTTCCTTAAATATGGAGGCCAAAACTGCATACAGTATTTCAGGGGTGGTTTCACCAAAGTCCTCTGCAATTTGTTGCAACATATGAATTCGGATGATATGAAAATAAAAATTAGGGACAGAAGTAGGCCACTCGGCCCCTCAAGCTTGCTCTGCCAATCAATAAAACCATGGTTGATCTGATGCAACTTAAACCTCGCATTCCTGCCTACCCTCAATAAGCGTTCATCTCCCCCCACCCCCTTGTTAATCAAGAATCTATCGAGATTTGCTGTAAAAATATTCAAAGGGTCTGTTTCCACTTCCTTTTGAGTTAGAGAGTTCCAGACAATCAAAACTTCTCAGGGAAAGAAATTCTCCTGACCTATGTCTTAAAAGAGTGACCACTTATTTTTCAACAATGACCCCGACTTCTAGATTCCACAGATTCAGAGAATCCCTCCAGTGCACAAGGAGGGTATTCAGCATATTGATTCTGCACTCATGCTTTGAAAGAGCATCCTATCTCGGCTCATTCCCTCGTACAATTTCTGTAACACCGCGCATTGATCATGGCTAATCTATCCATCTGACCTGCACAACTTTGGATGCTTAGGGGCAATTTAGCATGGCCAATCCACCTAACCTGCACATCTTTGGATTGAGGGAGAAAACCAGGGCACCCAGAGCATCCCCACGCAGGCACAGGGAGAGAGTGTAAACTCCACACAGTCACCCATGGCCGGAATCAAACCTGGTCCCTGGTGCTGTGAAGCAGCAGTTCTAACCACTATGCCGATTCTCTAAAAAGAGGAAACGGTCTCTCCACCTCCACCCCCAATACTCCTCAGGATTGTAACGATATCAATCAAATCACCTCTTACTCTTCTCAATTCTAGTGGAAATAAACCCAACCTCTCAAATCTTTCCTCATAAGACATGTCACCCATTCGTAATATTAGTCCAGTAAACCTTCTCTGAACTACTTCGAACACATTTACATCTTTACTTAAATAATGAAATCAATTCTGTTGAGTAAATCCACCAGTTCCCCTTTATCCACAGTGATGTGTTGGGTGCTCTGGATCCGTGGAACACATACAGGCCACCAACACTTAAAATAGTGCAACACTATTTTATTAAGCTAGAAACTGTTGAACATACATTCACTGTGGGTTAACACGATGTTAGATTAAACTAAAGACCTATGCCTGTCCTAACCAGTCTATGCACTCAGCACATGGTGAAGATCTGTGCTGTAAGCTGTAAGCTCTGTCCTACTAGGAGGCTGCATCTCGAATGAGCGGGAACTCTGATGCCCTCTGTCTTTATAGTGAGTGTGCTCTAACTGGTGATTGGCTGTGGTGTTGTGTGTTTTGATTGGTCTTGCTGTGTGTCCATCAGTGTGTGTGTCTGCACCATGATGTACTGGTGTATATTATGAGACACAGCACATGTGAGTTCTTCAAAGAACTGCAATGAATTGGTTAAACGTGACTCAAACGGTGTTTACTGTACGTATGTTCCGGTACACATTGATGCCACTGTCGAGGTGACGGAGAATCATGATTTGCCGTCAAATCAGTGCCCTCCGCGAATCTGGCGGTGGAACCGATTCTCCGCCTAATCCTGTTTGCGATTTCACCATCAGCCAACTCATTGTATTTTATATCATTTGCAGTAAATGTTTTAAAATCCTGTGTTAAGGAATATATTAAAGAACCTAGGTTAAGGTATCCAGAAAGGCTAAATCCAGCGTTGGGGACAAATGGGTGGGCGCAATCTGTTTCCGATGCTCCCCCCCCACACCCCCCCCCCCCCCCCCCCCCACACCCCCGGCATCTGGATTCAGATCCACACATTGCGGGAGGATGCAAATAAGTCATTAACACCATTTGCATTCACTTAGCGAACCTATTCTCTGGTGCTAAAAACTTGGCCCTGATGCGGCAGCCCTAGCAGTGGGCGAAGGGGCAACTCTTTAAAGGAGCTGCCCGCAAGGTCCGTTGGAGGGCCACGTTCCCTGCCACAATGCAAGATCAGCATGGTTGAGTAACTTTGAAGTGGTCAAACTGCAATGTTCATCAACATCAAGCTTAGATTGACAGTTCCTAGACCACTTCAAACAGAGTTAAGTGCTGTCAGTTTCTAGCTGACCATTTCAAAGTCACTCAACCACGAAGGGAGGTGTTTGGAGAGCAATGCCGGGGGTTGGGATGTGGCCTGCCACGGGATCGTACTATCGAGTGGCCTGCTCAAAATGATGGCCCAATATTCGGGTTCCCTTGGGAAATCCTTGCAATCCTTGCCATGGATAAATGTGCATGGTTAAGGATTGGAAATCACTTCCCAGAGCACAAATCAGCTGTAATTCATATCCGGTAGGAGAACATTGACTGGATTCTCCGATTTTGAGGCAAAGAACGGAGGATGTGTCTAGTTTTACGATGAAAACAATCGCCGAGGCCCCAGCACTGATACTCGGACCGATGAGGGACTAGCAGCCACGCCACGCAATATGCACAGTCTTCCTGATATAAATGACTGGAGAATTGCCGGGTCCGTGGCCACGCATGCACACAGCGAAGATCTGAAGTAGTCGCGAGTCGTACAACATGGCACCGGCTGCGCGAGAACCCAACCTACCAGATAGTGCCCCCCTGGACACCCCCTTGCCACCCCTGGGTCGCCCCCACCAGTCCCCCCTAACCCTCGCCAAAGCACCCCACTGGCCTACAGCATGGCTTCCCCCTCCCTCCCCCCAACCTTGGCAGCTGGACACAGTCCACAGTTCACATGCTGTGTTCATAAAAACTGAGAACACATGTGTGCTGCACCTTTGGGAACTTGGCCCACCAGCGGAGCATCGGTGGAGGGCCTTCAGGTGATGTCCTGAGGCCGTCCCAACGGCATGCGACCTACTCCTCGATTATGCCATTTTGGAGGGGCGGAGCATCCGAAAACAGGCGCCGCCCCCGATTCGACCGGAAACAGGGATTTTCCGCTCGATCGCCGATTATGATTTGGAAGTCCGGCAACGGGAATCCCGCCCATAGTCTCCCAAATGGAGAATGTTGCCCTGTGTGTTTACTAAATCTGTAATTAAGGAGTCCTAAAAGGTGAGGCATGATTGATTCCAAACACTTACTCGATTACAGATAAAAGAGCAAATGAATCAAGTTTTGATTCCTGGAGATTCCTTGGAGTGTAGATAATTTTTAAAGGATTGTGTCCAGTCCTCGATAAGCAGGCCATGGAACATGGTGGGATACAGATGGCGTAATTAATGTAAGGAGCCAGATCTGTGTGTAGTTTTGGCAACCTGCTAGAAGTTTTTAATTTGAAAAGCAGTTTTGCCAAATGCTGTCTGGTTGAGAGGAAGGGTCTGATAATACAGCGGATTTTCAGTTGTTTCTGAAAGCATCTCCCTCTCCAAAGGTCTGCACAGATAAGCAAGCAAATCTGTCCTGTTGACTTCATTTATAAGTGGCGTTTGAACTGTATTGGGGTTGGTTAATTGAAGTGAGTATAGATCGCAAGTAAGTTTTTCTTATGTTTAAGCACGGTTTAACTGATAATTGTAAAGATATTTAATTTGATGTTAAAGTGATTAATGCTGTGTTTAAATTAAAGTTTGTTTAACATAAAATATACCTGTCGATCACATTCATCACACTTGTGGTGAAATATTCTTTCCTCACAGTTTTACGATTTAAAGAAAAGTTGTTTGAGGTTCTTATCTGGTATCATAACAACAGCGATGTTGGACACTTTCCCTACCCCCTCTCTCCCTCAGCAGCCACGAAGCCGGTTTCACGATTTTTAAAAGCACAAGTAAACCGCGCCATCGGAAACTCGCCGCATCGGAGGCAGAACATCGCGAAGGCCCTGGAGAATACCGGGTTAAGCCCACTAATGACATGCAAACGGTGTTTACTTTACGTACATTCTGGTGCGCATTGACGCCGCTGTCGTGATGACGGAGAACAGCGATTTGGCGTCAGAACCGATTCTCTGCCTAATCCTGTTACGCGATTTCAGCATTGGCCAACGGAGAATCCTGCCCATTGTATTTTATATCTGTTGCAGTAAGTGTTTTAAAAGCCTATGTTAAGGTATATGTTAAAGAACTTAGGTTAAGGATGTAACATTCAGGGATTGTAACATTCTTCAAATACTGAATTGAGTAAGCATGTTTTCTCAAATATATTTCAAATGAATACATAGACCAAAACATTCAGGCTGTAAAAAACTGCAAAAAGGTGCAGAGGAGATCCAGGACTGATTGCGCTGGAGCTTACGAAGTCAGTGCAAGGATACAAGTCAAATATCTGAAGCAGATAAGCATGCCACCAGCAATAATTGGGAAGCTGCCTCCTCCAGGGGGCTGGAAACCCAGCAATTAAAATACAGTAGTCCCCTTTTTTGAGAAGGCCAAAATTTGGCTGCCAAATCTCTTTTCCTTTAGGGAACCAGTAGACCACATCCCAGACAATGTGGTATGCCTGGCCCCAGTAAATTTACTGGCCTGACAAGATTCCATCGTATCCCCTGTTAACAGTCTTTGTTAAAGACCAGGGAAAGGCTCCTTCCCCACCCTGACTCAATGGAACGTCTGTGCAAATCTGCTGAGATACACTGGGGAGTACATTAAAGATAACAAATGTTAATCTCATATAAGTTTAAATTCATTAAAATACATGATAGTACTTTTCAAAATATCATAAAAGCGTGAAAAGAAATAAGAAAAGGTGTCTTCACAGAAACCTCAATGATTAATCAGGATGATGTAAGGATCTGCACATCAGCAATTGGAATGGAAAATACTTTTTCCCAATTGAACTGAACATCAACTCGGCATGGATTTTGCTCAGTTGCAAAGTGACGGTGCTTGCTACTCATCTCGAAGAGAGCTACCCACAAGACCTGCCAATCTCCAACTTCACCTCTCTTGACATGAATTTTGTTCCAGCGTCAGAAAACGTCAGTCTCTGACATTCAGCAACAGTGGAATAATCAAGAGACTGAGCAACCAATCACATTGAAGAAACCTCACAAGCAGCAAATCAGGAAATAATAAAAACTGATTCGCCTTTCCGTTTAATTGTTTTATGAAAAGCAAAATAAACATTGAGACATGTCCATTGGGGTAAGGTAGACGCTGAGACATCAAAAATAAACTTGTAGACGTTTTCACAATAATGGAGAAAATTGATGTTCTACAACATGTGGGAATCTTTGCCACAGAAGGCAGTGGAGGCTGTGTCACTGAGAGCCCTTAAGACAGAGGTAGATAGGATTTTAATTAACAAAGGGATCAGGGATTATGGGGAGAAGGCAGGAGAATGGGGATGAGTAACATATCAGCCATGATTGAATGCCAAAGCAGGTTTGATGTGCCGAATGGCCTAATTCTGCTCCTATATCTTATGGTTTCAATATAAAATTGGTTTTTTTCATGGCCAGAGGTGCTGTTCAGTACTAATTATGGAGCTGGATTTTACGGCCCTGTCTAGCATGTTTTTGGCAGGGGGCACATAAAATACAATGAGTGAGTGCCCATCCCCTCCCCATCCATTCTCTACCTGCTTCCCACAATACGGTAGGTGGACAAGCGCCAAAATCAGCAGTCCACCCGCCTCTTTTTCAAAGAATAACGGGCAATTGAGCTTGACACAGGACCTATTTGCAGTCCCAGCAGTGGCCACCACTCAGGTGTGTCAGTGCTAAGACTGCCAGAGCTGCCAGCCAATCAGGTTGGCTGATAGCTCTCAAAGGTGGGACATACTCCCACTGAGTGGCAGAAGTCCCATTATCTGCCTGTTTCGCCTATTGATAGCGTGTTATTGCTGCGGGGTGGCCATTTTTTCTGTGTGTCGGCTGCTGGCCAACTCTTGCATTGTGGGGTGGGGATGAGGAACAAAACTTGCCTGTGAATTCAGCCCATTAAGTTCTTACACCGTCGAATCCCTGTAACATCTCATTTAACATTGGCGGCGCGGTGGCACAGTGGTTAGCACTGCTGACTCACAGCGCCAGGGCCCCAGGTTCAATTCTGACCTCCCGGTGACTGTTTGCGTGGAGTTTACACTTTCTCCCCGTGTCTGCGTGGGTTTCCTTCAGGTGCTGCGGTTTCCATCCACAGTTCAAAGATACGCAGGTTAGGTGGATTGGCCGTGCTAAATTGCCCCTTAGTGTCCAAAGATATGTAGGTTGGGTGGGGTTGTAGGATGGGGCAGGTAAGTGGGCCTAGGTAGGGTGCTCTTTCCGAGGATCGGTGGAGGCTGAATGGCCTCCTTCTTCACTGTCGGGATTCTATGAAACATGGTATAACTTTTTCAAATGGCAGAGGTACTTATAAAATCAAGTGATTTGTAAGATGCCAGAAGTTGTTATCAGTGTTCACAGAGCAATGACAGTGAACATTGACAGTTTCGCTCTCAATGCCACCACAAAATCTGGGATTGTAAAAAATGCATCATTTATAATACGAAGTCTTACAACACCAGGTTAAAGTCCAACAGGTTGGACTTTAACCTGGTGTTGTAAGACTTCGTACTGTGCTCACCCCAGTCCAACGCCGGCATCTCCACATCATCATTTATAATGTCATACAAACCCAAGAATTTTAACTGTCGTAAAAAATGCTGTAGCCAGTTAAAATGGCTAACTCCCGATTTAGAATTGCTAACTCCCGATTTGAAATAGCGAACGGCAAAGGCTGATGGGAAAGTCAGCCAACAGGACACAAACGAGCAGCTGCAGGTTTAGTGTGTATTTACCTCTGGAAAGACCAGACAAGATCGATACCGGCAACCATCAACATAACAAAACACCAGCCATCTGCATATTAATGAGCAATCCCCGGGAACAATGAGCAACATTTAGACACATGAAGCCAAACCAGACTCTTTGGCGCCAGCAGAAGCCGACACAATGGGAGGTGAACGGCCACCTCAAGACCGCACATCGATCAGGGAACCACTCCAGCATTGGAGAAAATCGAACCAAGTGATTGGGACAAAGTCCAATCACTTGGAACTAGGTACAGTGTCCCCCTCGAAAGGCAGGAAGCCCCTGGGGACTATAAGAATCAAGCCCAGGTTCAAATCGCCCCTCGGCTTCTCTGCTTGACCGGGTCACTCAGCAACGCGAACCAACCCTTGACAGTGACCGGTCCAGCCATCGCTGACATCCAGTAAGTCTTACTTCAACGCTCGCTACGAGACAGGCGCTCCTAGCTACCAATCTGTACCAACTTTGAATCCCGCAGGCTCAGAACCCGAACGAAAGGCCATTCGTTTCCCTGACCTGGTGGGCCAGTTCCAAGTTAAGTATTGGCCTGTTAGCTGTAGACGTAGCTTAGACGTAGAATTTGTACATGAGTAGTGATTGCTGTGTATAATAAATGTGCTTTGATTTAACTCTTACTAAGCGGTGTATTGGATTATTGATCATTACTTGGACTTGAACCACGTGGCGGTATCAGAAAGATACCTGGCGACTCAAGAGCAAAGGTGATAAAACAGAGCAATTAAACTAAGGCAAAAGTTAGCAACAATACGTCATACAGCTTACAGCAGTTCAAGAATGAACCACCTTCTCAAGGACAACTGAGAATGAATAATAAATGCTGGCCTTGCGGGACACACTCACATCGCATGAAATAAAAAAACTACAATCTATAGAAGCAAACTGTGCCACCATTTGTGTTGGTCCTAAATTTAGGGGCAACTAAAACTTTAATTCAGCAATGTGCACAGTGAGCTCTGGTTGCCTGGATCTTCACCTGTAATAAAACCCTCCTTCCTGAGAGATTTTCCTCTATTCCTCTCTGCAGTTAAAGAATGAACTGAAAAATATATTTATTTTTACTTATGACCCCAAGAAACGAAGGAAACAGTAAAATCTGGGGCGGGATTCTCTGATGGCGAGTCAGAGTGTCCGCGCCGTTGTGTACGCCGTGGCGTTTCACGACTGCGCGAACGGGCCGCCGGAATCATCGATTCAGGCACCGAAAAGGAGCCAGCAGCGGGGTCGCGAGAAACGCGGCACCGTGTCATTTTATGTGCGAGATCCGTGCACAGGCCCCGACACAGAGAGATGGCTGTGCCCCACCGTGCCGCCGCCAGGTTCCGGGACAATGACCTGGAGACACTGCTGGACGCGCGGAGTGGAAGAGCGGAGGGCGATCCTGTGCCCTGGACGTGGCCACCGGCACCCGGCCAGCACAGTCAGGCGCAACTTGAGCAATGTGGGCATTGCCGTTAGCGCTGTGGGGCACACCCCACGCTCGGGAGAGCAGTGCCGCAGGAAGCTCCACGACCTCACGAGGGCAGCCAGGTTAAGTACTCCGACAGTTCCCCCAGGTCACACCCCACCCCTCCCCCCCCCAACAACATGTCGCGCACCCCCCCCCTCCCCACGCAGGAGGGGGGGCACCACATTCCACCCGACCTACATGGGCACCACACCTACTTGCGAGCCGCCGTCCCCCCCCCCCCCCCCCTGTCCCCCCCCCCCCCCCCCCCCCCCCGCCGCAGGATAAGACAGCCCAGTGTGAGCGTGCAAGAACCGGAGGGGGATCAACTGTTCTGCACCCCCTCACCGTTCACCAATAGAGGGCTCTGGACCTCGCTGGGGGAGCCGCCACCTGGGAGGTAGCGCCATGCCAGTTCGGAGGCGCAGCACCAAGTGAGACTCCCCTGCCTGACTACATTTCCTCAGCCCCTCACCTTCCCCCTCACACTGCACCCACTCACACTGCCCCTTCCACCCCGAACCCCCCCCCCCCCACACTCCACCCCTCACACTGCCTCCTCTACCCCCTCACACCCGACTCCGTGTGTCTAACAATACATGCTTTATTGTATATTCCAGGGCCAGCTGACAATCGTTCCAGGACGTCTCAGACAAGCCACCTCCGTCCAGGTCCACGTCGATCCGCCCACAGGGACGCACGCCAGGGAGGGAAAGGAAGATGGACAGGAAGGCCCTCGTCCGAAGCCGGGGCACAGGAACCGTCGCACAGAGGACCGACACAAATGACCGTCACGAACAGAGGATGGACGGAGAGCTAGGACAGTGACGCACAGAGGATGGGGACTCAGGACAGTGACACACAGAGGGTGGCCAAACAGATGTTGGACAGACCAGTCACGGCCCCTCACATGGGCCGGGTACAACGTCCATCTGACCAAGGCTCGACCCAGGAGACCCCAGACCTGGGATCCGATGAGGACATGGACCTTGCATCACTGCTGTCACCCACACCCTCCACCATTGCAGATACACTCACCTCGGTTGGGCACATTAGTGATGAGGTTTCTGGGACACTGACTGGTGCGCACCACACAGCCGAACCTGTACAGCAGGTGGAGGTAGGAGCAGCCGAGGGGCTGGACGGTCGGAGGGCAGCCCAGCCCCAGCACCCAGCTGCCACACAGACGTTTCCCGAGTTCCTGGACTGACCAGACCCACCCACAGACCCTATGCGTTTGGGAACCCAGGGAGTGGACAACGGGATGACAGCCGCCTTCCAGCATCTGCAGATGCAGTTGGAGGAGTCTATCCGCGTCCAGGAGCAGGGAGTGGTGCCGGTCGTGGCTGCCACCCAGGCCAACGCCGCATGGGTGGCACCCGCGGTGCAGGCAATGTGGGCAACGGTTTCGGCCATGGGTCAGGTTCTGCAAGGCGTGGGGCTTCATGTGCACGCATCATCCGTGGCCCAGAACAGGGTTGCCCTCTCACAGGCAGCCATGTCCCAGAGCCAGCTGGACATTGCCGCCGCGCTCTGGGGTCTGGCCCAGTCTCAGCAGGCCATGGCCCAGTCTCAGCAGGCCATGGCCCAGTCTCAGCAGGCCATGGCCCAGTCTCTGCAGGCCATGGCCCAGTCTCAGCAGGCCATGGCCCAGTCTCAGCAGGCTATGGGCCAGTCTCAGCAGGCCATGGGCCAGTCTCAGAAGGCCTTGGCTCAGTCTCAGCAGGCCATGGGCCAGTCTCAGCAGGCCATGGCTCAGTCTCAGCAGGCCATGGGCCAGTCTCAGCAGGCCATGGGCCAGTCTCAGCAGGCCTTGGCCCAGTCTCAGCAGGCCATGGGCCAGTCTCAGCAGGCCTTGGCCCAGTCTCAGCAGGCCATGGCCCAGTCTCAGAAGGCCTTGGCCTAGTCTCAGCAGGCCATCGCTGAGAGCATCGGCGGCCTTGAGCACGTGCTGGATGATGTCTCACAAGCCCATATTTTAAATCAGGATGAAATGCAACTTAAGTTAGGAGTTCGTATTTCAATATTTGGAGAACACAGTGACACTAAACCTCAAACAAAATCTCAACAAGAAATCACAATATGTTTTACTAAAGATGAAACAATTTGTCTTGAACGGCTATTAAGACTTCAAAAAATGTAAACTTCCTTTACATGCTTTCAAAGTCATGGAAGATAATTGAAAGACACACCAGTTTACTATAACTGGAGCAGCTTCAGATACAAAATTAGCAAATTAAACAGAATCTAACCCAAAGTATGAATCGGCTTTTAACTTTTCGCATGTTTGGCGATTAAACTGTTGGTTAAGATTGAGCCCAAGTTTCCAAACAGATTACAGACAGTGAGAGAGTCTGAATTGCGAAGGGAAATATCAGTGGGAATTCCTGCTCATAATCACAATCACGAACTCACTGCTTGATGTGTAAATGTGGGGGGAAAATAAAACCAGGTTCCACTGCAATTACGTCCACTGCTAAATAGCCTGCGGATCGTAGAAATCATAGAATCCCTGCAGGGAAGAAGGCATCCATTCGGCCCATCGTGTCTGCATCGGTCCCTGCTCCCGACATAGATCCAATCCCCTGCCTCTATCCCCGTATCCTCACGTTTGGGCAACTTTAGCATGGCGAATCCACCTAACCTGCACATCTTTGGAATGTGGGAGGAAACCGGAGCACCCGGAGGAAACCCACGCACACACGGGGAGAAAGTGCAAACTCCACAAAGATAGAGATCTGAGGTCAGAATCGAACCGGGGTCCCTGGTGCTGTGAGACAGCAGTGTTAACCACTGTGCCACCATGTTGCTTCACAGATGTCAAGGAGTAGAAATAGGCAGTTTGTCCCTGTACAAATAGGGTCAGTTCTAATGGATATTTTGCATTGATATTCAACGATTCATTATTTTTCTTCCCCGACAATCTCCCTCACAGTAACTTCATTAGACAACAGAGCATGGTGAAAAACATTTTTTACTCAACATGGAAGTGATTTTGAGTTGGCCACTGTGCAGGCGGCTACTTAATTTGAAGGAAACCTAAGGGGCAGTGACCACGATATGAGTTCACCCTGCCGTTTGAGAGGGAGAAGCTGGAAACAAATGTAATGGTTTTACAATTGAGTGAAGGTAACCACAAAGACGTGAGGGAGGAGCTGGCCAGAGTTAATTGGAGGGAGAGCCTAGCAGGGAAGACAGTGGAACTGTAATGGCAGGAACTTTGGAGGGTTATTCAGGAGAAATTCATCCCAAGGAGAAGGAAACATGTAAAGGGAAGGACGAGGCACCCATAGCTGACGAGGGAAGTCACGGACAGCTTAACAGCACAAGAAAAAACATACAAAGTGGCGGGGATTAGTGGGAAGCCAAAGGATTGAGAAAGCTTTAAAAGCGCGCAGAGGACAACTAAAAAAAGCAATAAGGTGAGAAAAGATGAAATATGAATGTAAGCTAGCTCGTGATATAAAAGAAGATAGCAAGAGTTTTTTTTGATATATACAAGATAAGTGAGAAGCAAGAATGGACATTGAACCAGTGGAAAATGAGTATTAATAGGGAACAGAAAAATGGCAGAGGAACTGAATAGGTACTATGCATCAGTCTTCACAGTGGAAGAGACCAGTAGCATACCAGAACTTCAAGAGAGTCACGGGGCAGAGGCGAGTGTAGTCACCATGAATAAGCCAAAGGTTTTGGCGAAACTGATGGGTCTGAAGGTGGATAAATCAACTTGGCCGGATGGACTATACCCCACGGCTCTGAAGGAGATAGCTGAGGAGATTGTGGAAGCATTAGTGATGATCTTT
Organism: Scyliorhinus torazame; assembly: GCF_047496885.1. Classification (NCBI taxonomy): domain Eukaryota; kingdom Metazoa; phylum Chordata; class Chondrichthyes; order Carcharhiniformes; family Scyliorhinidae; genus Scyliorhinus; species Scyliorhinus torazame. Next base: position 238,932,803 of record NC_092716.1, read on the forward strand.
CAGGAATCACTGGAGTCAGGGAGGGTCCCACAGGACTGGAAAGTGGCTAATAAAACACCCTGTCTAAAAAGGGAGGGAGGCAGAAGATGGGAATTTATAGGCCGGTTAGCCTGACTTGGGCCGTTGGTACGATTTTGGAGTCAATTATTAACATTGAGATTGCGGAATACTTGGAAGTACTTGGAAGAAAAATAGGGCTGAGTCAGCACGACTTCATCAACAGGAGGGCATGCCTGACAAATCTGTTCAAATTTTTTGACGAGATAATGAGGAAGTTAGGCAAAGGAGTGCCAGTGGAGGTGAGCTATTTGGATTTCCAGAAGTCCTTTGACATGGTGCCGTATAGGAGGCTGCTAAATAAGATAAAAGCCCATGGTGTTAGGGGAAAGATACAGGCATGGATAGGGGATTTACTGACTGTCTGAAGGCAGAGAGTGAGGATAAAGGGGTCTTTTTTGGGACAGCAGCTGGTGACTAATGGTGTTCCACAGGGGTCAGTGTTGGGACCACAACTATTCATAATATACATTAGCGATCTGAAAGAAGTAACGGAGGGCATTGTTGCTAAGTTTTCAGGTGCTGCAAAGATATTTAGTGGGATAGGTAATGTCGACGAAGCTGGGAGGCTGGAAAAGGATTTGGGCAGGCTAGAAGAGTGGGCAAAGAAGTGGCAGAGAGAATACAATGTGGAAAATTGTGAAATTATGCACGTTGGTATGAAGAATAGAGATATAGACTAGTTTCTAGATCGGGAAATACTTCGGAAATCTGAAGCACAAAGGGACTAAGATGTCCTAGTTCAGGATTCTCTTAAGGTTAACATGCAGGTTCAGTTGCAGTTAGGAAGACAAATGCAATGTTAGCATTCTTGTCGAGAGGATCTAAGGAAGGATGTGCTGGCCTTGGAATGAGTCCAGAGGAGGTTCACAAGAATGATCCCCGGAATGAAGAGCTTGTCATATGAGGAGTGGTTGCGGACTCTAGGTCTGTCCTTGATGGAGTTTAGAAGGATGAGGGAGGGTCTCATTGAAACTGACAGAATACTGCAAGGTCTAAATAGAGCGAACGTGGAGAAGATGTTTCCCCGAGTAAAAGAGACTAGAACCCGAGGGCACATGCTGAAGGGACAATCCTTTAAAACTGAGATGAAGGGGAGTTTCTTCAGCTAGAAGGTGGCGAATCTGTGGAACCCATTGCTTGTCACAGAAGACTGTGGAGGTCAAGTCACTGAGTGTCTTTAAGCCAGAGATATATAGATTCATAATTAATAAGGGGATCGGGGTTATGGGGAGAAGGCAGGAGAATGGAGATGAGAAACATTTCAGCCATGATCGAATAGCGGAGCAGACCTGATGACCCGTCTAGCCTAATTCTGCACCTATATCTTATGGTCTTACGATCTATCAACTATGGCTCAGTTGGATGGAAAATGCCTCTGAGTCACAAGATTCTAGGTTCAAATCCGACTTCAGGCCTTCAGTATAAATGTCAAGGCTGATAGCCCAGTGTCTACTCGGGTGGATGTAAAGGATCGTATGGTGCTATGTCAAAGAAGAAGGCGGCACGGTGGCACAGTGGTTAGCACTGCTGCCTCCCAGTTCCAGGGACCTAGGTTCAATTCCGACCTTCGGTGACTGCGAAGAGTTTACACATTCTCCCCAGGTCCATGAGGGTTTCCTCCGGGTGCTCCGGTTTCTTCCCACAGTCCAAAGATGTGCAGGTTGGGTGGGTTGGCCATGATCAATGTGTGCAGGTTTTCAGGGATAGCGCAGGGGTGTGCTCTTTCAGAGGGTCAGTGCAGACTTGCTGGGTCGAATGACTATAGACATTCTACGAAGAGCACGTGAGCTATCCTCAAAGCCCTGGCCAATACTTACCCCTCCATCAATATCACAAAACAGAATATTTGGCTATGATCTCATTGCTGTTTGTAGTTGTTTGCTGGTAATGTTTCCTACATTTCAGCAGTGGCTAAACTTCAACAGGTATTTCTGTGGCCGTACAGTGCTTGTGTCATCTGGCAGCAGAGCAAAATGCTACTGAAATGCAAGCCTCTCTTTGTACAAATAACAATGGCTCTCTTTGATTCCGCAATATAATTTTCTGAACAAGAATATCATCCAAAGCGAATAAATAAATTGAGGCCTCACAAAGAAAATTGTAAAGACTGGACCACTGGGCTAGAGGGTGATTTTTGTCATTGTAAAAATCAACACTCCAAAATTCAAAGAAATATTATATAGCTTGGAGGCTCTCCTTGGTCAACAGTTCAATGTCAGGTACTGATGAGGTACACAAGAGTTCTCATCATCTTTAATTGCAGGACTTTCTGTAATTGCTGTCCGACTGAAATGATGGTGCAGCCTTCCTGAGGTCTTCTCTAAACTAGCCGTGACTGATTTCCTGATGTGTGTTCTCGCACGTCAACGTACAAGAAGGCAAAAAGATTCAATCGTCCCAAATATTCTGAACACATGTCTGTGGTAATATGCATATGCACAATAAAGTATATAATTATACATATGACCTCCGACCAGCAGGTGGCAACAGGGATCCACCATGTGACTCCAGAGATTGGGCAATTGGCAGCAAGTCGTATCAGAGGACAGTCGCATTAGAAGTAGCTCCAAGAGAATTCACTACTTGTTGTCGTTTGTATTATAGTTTCTTTAGTTATCTTTCCACGTGTTCATTTTATCAATAAAGTATCTTACTCGTAAAGAACTAGATGTTCTGTGTGCATCTTTACAATAGCCACAACACAGAACATAGCAATGGCAACACAAGAAGCGATGCCAAATTCCAGCTCCCGAGATTCGTGTAAATAAAAGCAAAATACCGCAGGTGTTGGAGATCTGAAATGAAAACAGAAAATGTTGGGAAAACTCAGTGGGTCTGGCAGCATCTGTGGCGATAGAAGCAGAGTTGACGTCGTGAGTCGGTGTGGAGAAGAGTCACCCGGACCCGAAAGGTTAATTCTGTTCATGATTCTGCCAGACCTGCTTTGGGCCTTTCTAGCATTTTCTGTTTTTATTCCAAGTTTCATGCGTAACACAAGCCCTCAGCAACTTGGTTCAGACCAGAAGATTTGATTTGATTTTGTTTATTGTCATGTGTACCAAGGTACGCTGAAATGTAGTTTTCTGCGAGCAGCTCAACAGATCATTAAGTACATGAAAAGAAAAGGAAATAAAAGAAAATACATAAAAGGGCAACACAAGAATGAGCAGTTGAGATGTCGAGGCAACAACCACTTCCATGGAACTGCACCAAGATCATGGTGGGAGGCGGGGGTGGGGGGGGGAGCAATCAGGAATAACGACTTCCACAGTCTTTTGGCATGAAAATGTAAGTACTGACTTCATATCTCCCCTGCTGTGCACCTCAAAACACTGTTAACGCTGTACACATCACCTTCCCTGTTCTTGGCTTTCAGCTCTGGTGAACCTGCGCCATTTACATTTCATGACAGATTGCAGCATACTCGCGACAACACAACAGAAATAAAACAGGGTGGAACTTTCATTTTCTGGCCATGGTCCCTCCTTGCTAGCTAGAGGGCAGCCAGAAGGGCCAGCGATTGAACAATTATATTGTTCGCCTGGATGAGCGGGATCAGAAAACATCCCACCCACAACCAGGATAAAATGGTGCCTGGCAGTGTGTCGTGATGTGAATGCTGCCTCACTGGCTTTGCGACATTGCTGCCAATGTCTGTTGGCAGTGCCATGCTGCAGTGTAAGTGTAGCAAATGCCATACATCACTGAAGACACAATCTGTTACATTGGCAGAACAGGCTGAGCTCCAAACACCTTCAACATGTTCCATTATGTTTGTAATGTCATGTTTAATAGATATAAATGGATAACAATAGGATGATACATCCGCTTTGGACTCATTTGACCATTTGCCACTAGAATTACTTTCCCCCCACCACCTTTCTAAACAACTTTCTAAACAACGGGGCAGCACGGTAGCCTTGTGGATAGCACAATTGCTTCACAGCTCCAGGGTCCCAGGTTCGATTCCGGCTTGGGTCACTGTCTGTGCGGAGTTTGCACATTCTCCCCGTGTGTGCGTGGGTTTCCTCCGGGTGCTCCGGTTTCCTCCAACAGTCCAAAGATGTGCAGGTTAGGTGGATTGGCCGTGATAAATTGCCCTTCGTGTCCAAAATTGCCCTTAGTGTTGGGTTGGGTGGGGTTACTGGGTTATGGGGATAGGGTGGAGGTGTTGACCTTGGGTAGGGTGCTCTTTCCAAGAGCCGGTGCAGACTCGATGGGCCGAATGGCCTCCTTCTGCACTGTAAATTCTATGATAATCTATGATAATCTATGAACTTGTACAGTTTGGTGATCTGGCACTCAGCGGAGCTCCCTAACGTGTTTATTCAAAGTTAATTGCCATTCTTTCGACAGAAAATAATGTTTTTGCCCCCCTTTTTTTTCCAGGCAGCAGCATTGTGGGCAATTGTAGTATTCTTACGGGTCACGCTAATCACGTCAGTGACATGCTGCAAATCGAAGACAGGAGCTCCCTGGTCTGTGGTGCCTGGCTATTTACACGTCTGAGCCAGTTAACTCACTGAGTGATCTCATCACTGGTAGTTGAAGAGTTTAATGACACAGTCCCTCTACAGAAGTCACCTGCCATGGATAGATGAATACTCTGACACATTTCACAAAACAGACGGGTCACCTTTTGCAACGGCTATTTACCAATTAAGCGAGAAACAAGGGGAGTTGCCAGCACCAAAATTAGTTCAGTAAAGGTGCTTCAAATTATGACATTTACAAATTAACACACGCAACCAGAAGATATTAGCTGGGTTAGAAATATTCAAAGACTTTTTTGGAGATTCAGGCCTGTGGAAATCTTTGTTCATTGGTCAGATCCGGTTCATTTGATCAGTTTGATCACATTCTGTTATAAAAGCCTCATCAGGAAAGTAGAACGATGTGCTGTTAGCCCAGGAACTAATACACAAAAAAAACAGTGGTTGATGCAGACAAGTGCCAGAATTCTCCGGACGTTGGGATTCTTTTTTCCGCCGCCAGCGCACCCTCCGGTTTCCCGAAGGCGTGGGCTGGATTCAATGGGAAATACCATTGACAACCGACAGGAAGAGAGAATCCTGCCACCAGCGAGAAACAAGTGGCTGGGAGACCGGAGAATCCAGTCCAAGTTCACAATTATTGAACGTTCACAGGGGAAATGGTGGCTTGGCGATAATACCACTGAACCTGTAATCCAGAGGCCTAGGCTGATGTCCTGGGGACTTGGGTTTAAATTCAATTAATATACCTGCAGTTTTCAAGCTAGTCCCAGTAATGGTGACCACAAAACTGTCGTAAAAGTCCATGTAATTCACTAATGTCCTCTCGGGATGGAAGGAAATCTACCTTACATCCCCGGTCTGGCCTACTTTCATGAAGCACGCTCATGTTATCTGCGAGGGTATCCCACTTGGAACACCGGTTTGTGGGGTGTGTAGTTTTATTTTGTTTTGGTGTGAGGAGATAAGTGAAACTCCAGTGAGAATAAACAGCCTAGTCGTCGAGTAACAATAATTAAAGACTACTTATGAAAGTAAAGAAAAGTCAAATACACACAAACTGGACTACTTTACTCTCAGACAATTACGGTACATGAATCACTAAACACACATATAGTTTGTGTTGAACATACTCCTTATTCCAAAACATACCTACGATACCTGAACTAACTGAGACTTTGCTTGCTCCCCAAACAACATCCAAATCAAATAACCAGCTTACAGTTACCGCACAATATAAGGATGATACTCAGTTCTGGGAAATGTCTTTTCTTGGTCCAGCGAAGATATTTAAACTGCCTTTTCAAAGGTTTTCTGCATTGACTTGGGTCTGACACTGAGAGGCTTCATTGATGTAAACTTGACTGCTAGGCTGCAGGCTGGAAAACTCGTGTGTCTGCTTTGGCGGCTGATAGGTGTCAACTGCCTGGCTTGTTTCGGAGTGTCTGGTCAATTATATCTTTGTTCCTCTTTGATTCTGCCTTCTGTGTTTGCTGTGTGCCCCATCAACTTCCTTGACAATACATTATCATATGCATACCTCACTGATCTTCCCAAAGGTCTATAAGCTGTTTCTCCTCAAAAGCCATTCATATTTGATTGTTGTCTAAACTGCCTTCTGAACTCGTTACTGGCGAAGAGACACATCTCATTGGGGCCTTTTTCACACTGGCTACTGTTGTCTCTAGGCTGATTTCTACACGTTGCTGGACTTGTCACATCCTATTCTATTTTGTTAAATCTGCTTTACTGCTCTTGCTAGGCAGATGCATGACACATGTGACTCCTGACCCACAGCAATGACTCTCAACTGTCCACTGAAATGGCCAGTCAACATAAGAACATAAGAACTAGGAGCCCCTCGAGCCTGCTCTGCCATTCAATGAGATCATGGCTGATCTTTTGTGGACTCAGCTCCACTTTCCGGCCCGAACACCATAACCATTAATCCCTTTATTCTTCAAAAAACTATCTTTATCTTAAAAACATTTAATGAAGGAGCCTCTAGTGCTTCATTGGACAAGGAATTCCACAGATGCACAACCCTTTGGGTGAAGAAGTCCCTCCTAAACTCAGTCCTAAATCTACTTCCCCTTATTTTGAGGCTATGCCCCCTAGTTCTGCTTTCACCCACCGGTGGAAACAACCTGCCCGCATCTATCCTATCTATTCCCTTCATAATTTTATATGTTTCTATAAGATCCCCCCTCATCCTTCTAAATTCCAATGAGTACAGTCCCAGTCTACTCAACCTCTCCTCGTAATCCAACCCCTTCAGCTCTGGGATTAACCTAGTGAATCTCCACTGCACACCCTCCAGTACCAGTACGTCCTTTCTCAGGTAAGGAGACCAAAACTGAACACAATACTCCAGGTGTGGCCTCACTAACACCTTATACAAATGCAGCATAATCTCCCTTGTCTTAAACTCCATCCCTCTAGCAATGAAGGACAAAATTCCATTCGCCTTCTTAATCACCTGTTGCACCTGTAAACCAACTTTTTGCGACTCATGCACTAGCACACCCAGGTCTCTCTGCACAGCAGCATGTTTTAATATTTTATCATTTAAATAATAATCCCTTTTGCTGTTATTCCTACCAAAATGGATAACCTCACATTTGTCAAGTGACCCAGTTCAGCAACTGCTTGCCTTAAAGCGAGATGTCCATTAATTATCCATGGACTAAAAATATAACGTCAAAAATACTAGAAGGGGGAAATAAGGGAATAAACATGGAGTAAACATGAAGGACCTTTACACTAGTTAATATCAAACAGGTCTTTAATAAGGACACGGGGAGTCCACAGTGATTAAAATAAGAAACAACATTTTATTTACACAAATTATATGTACACTGCCCGGTAGATCCCTATTGCGATCCTCTCTGTTCAGTGCCTTACTGGCTGATCTTTTATACTTTGATTAATTGAGATACCCTGTCCCTATCAGGGGATTGTACTCCGCAAGGAGCACCGGGAAGACAAGCATTCCCACTCGATAGGTTCCTTGTGGGGTATTACAACATCCCCATCAAAAGCCCAAGTGAAATACTCTTGGTTGACTCCGACTTCTCCAACGGCATCCTCCATGACCCTTACCCCGATGCTATAATGGAGTACTTTTATACACCTGACAGTATACTGTACATTCAAGTCAAGTCAGGTGTGCTTCGCAAACACCAAAGATTCAGAAAATCGAGCGTAAGAGGACACTCAAAATATATGAAAGCAATTCACATTATTTTAAATTTGCTGTGAGTTTCTGTTTAAAAACAAAATCAAACTGTTTGGGTCTTGGACTGTGAAGACCAGTTTGTTCCCAAAATATTAACATGAGCCTGAATTTTGGCAGCAATTCAATTTGACCTTTAAAAGACACATGTTCCTTCAAATTGATGATGCCTTATACTGACTATTTCGTAGAATATCATAGAATTTACAGTGCAGAAGGAAGCCATTTGGCCCATTGAGCCTGCACTGGCCCTTGGAAAGAGCACCCTACTGAAGCCCATGCCTTCACCCTATCCCTGTAATCCACAAACCCACCTAATCTTTTAGACACTAAGGGGCAATTTTTTTTACATTTTTGTTTTAAATTTACAGTACCCAATTTATTTTTTCCAATTGAGGGTCAATTTAGCATGGCCAATCCATCTACCCTGCAGATCTTTGGGTTGTGGGGGTGAAACCCATGCAAACATGGGGAGAATGTGCAAACTTCACACGGACAGTGACCCAGAGCCGGGATCGAACCTGGGACCTCGGCGCCGTGAGGCAGCAGGGCTAACCCACTGCTCCACCGTGCTGCCCCCCTAAGGGGCAATTTAACATGGCCAATCCACCTGACCTGCACATCTTTGGCCTGTGGGAGGAAACCGGAGAACCCTGAGGAAACCCACTCTGACCTGGGGAGAACTTGCAGACTCCGCACAGACAGTCACCCGAGGCCGGAATTGAACCTGGGACCCTGGAGCTGTGAGGCAGCAGTGCTAATTTGGTTCATGAGCAAACGCTGGAACTTGAAAATAGTTTTAAAGGATGGAAATGATAAACAAAAGAGATTCTGTGCCTTTTCCATGGTTAGTCTCTGTTGTCTTTTTAAAAAATAAGCTGGTGTTTCTCTTTAACTCTTAAAATCCTGGTTGTACCAAAAAAGATTGAGCGAGAGACATGCAAAATGCTAAGATAATAAAAGACTGAAAGGGAGCAAGCTTAAATTGGAGTTTGTTTTTATCATGCTTGGCCAAGTTTTTGTTTTATTACTTGAAGTGATGTCATTGCGTGCCAAATTTTCTCATCCCACCACACTCACACCCAGCAAAGTTAACTCTTTCTGCTGACAGCAGCTTCTTTATTTAAGATTCAACACACAACCTTCAGATTTCTAAACACATATTGGGCATCATTAGATTTGAATTTTTACAGAATAATACAGAGCAGAAGTGGTCCTTCGGCCATCGTGTCTGCACCGAAGCACAGAAAACACCTGGCCTGTCTACCTAATCCCACTTGCCAGCACTTGGCCCATAACCTTGAATGTTATGACGTGCCAAGTGCTCTTCCAGGTACTTTTTAAAGGATGTGAGGCATCCTGCCTCTATCATCCCCCCAGACAGTGCGCTCCAGACCGTCACCACTCTCTGGGTAAAAAACCTTTTTTCCCAAATCCCTCAAAATTTGCTAAATTTACAGATACGATTGGACACATGTGGCGGGATACTCCCGTACCTGGCGGGGCGGGGGGACCTGGCGGGACGGAGTGGCGTGAACCACTCTGGCGTCAGGCCGCCCCAAAGATGCGGAATCCTCCGCACTTTCAGGGGCTATGCCCACCCCGGAGTGGTTGGTGCCCTGCCGGCCAGCGGGATAGGGGCCTGGCGCCACGCCAACCGGCGCCGAAGGGCCTCCGCCGGCAAGCGTGAGTCGGCGCATGCGTGGGAGCGCCAGCGCACGCTGGCATCATCCGCGTCCATGCGCACAGGGATTCACTTCCGCACCGAGAATGGCGGATGACCATTGCCTCCGGTGCGGAAGGAATAGAGTACCCCCACGACACAGGCACGCCCGCGGATCGGTGGGCCCCGACCGTGGGCCAGGACACCGTGGGGGCACCTCCCGGGGCCAGATCCCCCCGCGACCCCCCAAGAACCCCGGAGCCCGCCGCTCCGCCAGGTCCCGCCGGTAAGGGACCAACTCTAATTTATGCTGCCGGGACCGGCATAGAACGGGCGGGACTTTGGCCCATCACAGGCCGGAGAATTTGGTCAGCCCCGGGGCACATTGAGTCGTGCCGGATCCCGCCATTCTCCTAGGCGGGCGGCGCGACTCACACCGGTCCGGCTTTTGGGGGCGGGAGAATTGGGAGGACGGCGGGGGCGGGATTAACGCCAACCCCCGGCGATTCTCCCACCCGGCGGGGGGTCGGAGAATCCCGCCCATGAATCCATTGGGTTCTTGGCCAGAACCACAATGAACTGTTTGTGCTTTCCTTTAAGACAGGTGATCATGGTTTTCAACTCAAGGTGAAGCCGGCGGTTTTGAGAATCAAAGCACAGCAAAAAAGACTATGGACGGGAATTTCCAGCCCTTCCCACCGATGGAACGAAGGGCTGGAAACAGACCGAGGGCACGGGGGAGGGGGTGGAAAATCACGCCCTTCACCTTTTGGAGACTTGGCTTGAACCATTCAGGCCGCTTGTTCCCATTTGTTTTCTGTGAGACAAAAAGTGTTTGACTGCAGGAAGTATGGAAATCATCTCTGAACTGATTGGATTCCAAAGACACCATTTTAAAAACACCAAGCCTATTTTTGAATTTGGAATTAATGAAACAACACTTGACATGAATTGCTGCTTCAAGCATTCAAAAAGCATTTAAGGGGCAAAACAAATTCTAATTTCCCAAACAAAGCTAATGGTAAGAGAGTCTAGCCGGTTTCGCAGTGTCAAGAAAGGAGATTATTTTTGAAAGGAATCTTCTTCCTCGGCGATCACTCCCTCATGAATATGATTGTCCATTTAAGATACACCATGTCACTGGTCATGGCTTCCGTGGGTCCTTGTGTGGCTGATACGTCCGATCCCAGAGCTGCACACTTGGCAGGGGTTTCTGGTCGTTGGGTTTGGTCCTTGGACTCAAGATCATTGATCTTCCTTCCTCAGGCTCCATTTCCGGACCTCCTCTTGCCATCGGGTGTTCTCGAAGAATTATGTCCCTTTTTAAATTAATTTTCAGGATGTGGGCGTCGCTGGTTAGGCCAGCATTTAATGCTCCTCCCTAGTTACCCTTCAGAAGGTGGTGGTGAGCTGCTCTCTTAAACCGCTGCAGTCCTTGCGGTGTAGGTACACCCACTGTGCTGTTAGACAGGGTGTTCCAGAATGTTGCCCCAGGGACAGTGAAGGAACGGCGATATATTTCCAGCTCAGGGTGGTGAGTGGCTTGGAGGGGAACCTCCAGATGGTAGGGTTCCAAAGTATCTGCTGCTCTTGTCCTTCTAGATCGTAGTGGTTGTGGGTTTGCAAGATGCTGCCTCAGGAACCTTGGTGAGTTGCTGCAGTGAATCCTGTAGATGGCACACACAGCTGCCACAGTTCATCAGTGGTGGAGGGTTTGAATGTTTGTGGAATGGGGAGCAATCAAGCGAGCTGCTTTGTCCTTGATGGTATCAAGCTTCTTGAGTATTCTTGGAGCTGCACTGATCCAGGCAAGTGGAGAGTATTCCATTCCACTCCTGACTTGTGCCTTATAAATGGTGGACAGGGTTCCGGGGGGGGTCAGGAGGTGAGTTACTCGCCGTAGGATTCCTAACCTTTGACCTGCCCTGGTAGCCACAATATTAATATGGCTAGTCCAGCTCAGTTTCTGATCAATGGTAAGCCTATTGTTGATTGAGGAGGACTCAGCGATAGTAATGTCATTGAATGTCAAAGGGCAGTGGTTAGATCCTCTCTTGCAGGAGATGGTCATTTCCTGGCACTTGTGTGGTACAAATGTAACTTGCAACTTGTCAGTCCCTTCAGTCAGGATATTCCTCCAAGTAGGTCTCTTCTGAGCAAGTGTTTCGCAGGGATTGACGTCTATGCTGTATTGCTTGAGGATAGCCTTCGGGGTGCCTTTGAAGCGCTTCCTTCGTCCTCCTCTTGTTTGGGAGCCTTCCTTGAGCTGGGCAAAGAAGATTTGCTTGGGCAGACATGACTCTGGGACGGCAAGCACATGACCAGCTCAGCGGAGTTGGTTTCAGATGATCATGGCCCTCGATGCTGATGCTCATGTGTCCTTCATAGACACTGATGTTGGTATGCCTGTCCTCACAGCTGATGTGGAGAATCCATTGAGATAGCATTGATAGTACCCCCATAGGGCCTTAATGTGGCATCTGTACGTAGTCCAGGTTTCTGAGACCTTTAGAAGAGTTGGGAGGATGACCACCTTATCCATGAGGATCTTGGTGTCAGTATGGATGCTGTGGTCATCGAGAACTCTCATCCTTAGATATCTGAAGGTGGAGCTTGTAGATTGGATATGGATCGTCACATCAATGTCAGCCTTAAATGAGAGGTGGGAAATGTTCCACGTTTGGGATTGTTTCTCCGTTGATCTTGATGGAAGGACAGAGCGGATCTTGTCCTGGGACAGGTTGGAAACGACTTGCGTCTTCTTGAGATTGAGGCTGACTTTGATTTTTCGGTACGGTCCTGCGAAAGAGTCAAGCTTGGAGAATCTCTTCTGAGAGAGTGGATATCGTGTTGTCAGTTGCATACTGAAAGAAATAAATGGAACACTAACAGAGCTTGTCAGCCCAACAACACTGCTCTTTGAATTTATGATCCTTTTAAAATTAAAAGGGAAAGACACAATTCAGTGCCGGCTTTGTCCAGCCTTTTCACTTGGGGTGGGGGAGGGTTACATTTCAAATTCTCATCTCCTTTGGCGGGGCCAAGAAACAATTTTTGAGAAAAAAAAAAGAAAATTGGCTGAGACAGAAGTTACTCCAAACAACACACATCTGCATCTCTGTGAAAACGCTGCAGATTAGAAGACTAATTTATTGCCTTAGTTTCAGTGCCCATTGAGCACTAATTCTGTGAGACATCTGCCCTTGTTTTTGCCTGACACAAGAAATCAATGTCCAATGTGTGCAGGAGGGTTTCCTGACACAGTGTGTAGATAGAGGCGAGGCCATATTGGATTTGGTACTGGGTAATGAACCAGGACAGGTGTTAGATTTGGATGTAGGTGAGCACTTTGGTGATAGTGACCACAATTCCATGACGTTTACTTTAGTGATGGAAAGGGATAGGTATATACCGCAGGGCAAGAGTTATATCTGGGGGAAAGGCAATTATGATGCGATGAGGCAATACTTAGGATGCATCGGATGGAGAGGAAAACTGCAGGGGATGGGCACAATGGAAATGTGGAGCTTGTTCAAGGAACAGCTGCTGCATGTCCTTGATAAGTATGTACCTGTCAGGCAGGGAGGAAGTGGTCGAACGAGGGAACCGTGGTTTACTAAAGCAGTCGAAACACTTGTCAAGAGGAAGAAGGAGGCTTATGTAAAGATGAGACATGAAGGTTCAGTTAGGGCACTCGAGAGTTACAAGTTAGCTAGGAAGGACCTAAAGAGAGAGCTAAGAAGAGCCAGGAGTGGACATGAGAAGTCTTTGGCAGGTTGGATCAAGGATAACCCTAAAGCTTTCTATAGATATGTCAGGAATAAATGAATGACCAGGGTAAAAGTAGGGCCAGTCAAGGACAGTAGTGGGAAGTTGTGCTTGGAGTCCGAGGAGATAGGAGAGATGCTAAATGAATATTTTTTGTCAGTATACACACAGGAAAAAGACAATGCTGTCGAGGAGAATACTGAGATTCAGGCTACTAGACTAGAAGGGCTTGAGGTTCATAAGGAGGAGGTGTTAGCAATTCTGGAAAGTGTGAAAATAGATAAGTCCCCTGGGCCGGATGGGATTTATCCTAGGATTCTCTGGGAAGCTGGGGAGGAGATTGCTGAGCCTTTGGCTTTGATCTTTAAGTCATCTTTGTCTACAGGAACAGTGCCAGGAGACTGGAGGATAGCAAATGTTGTCCCCTTGTTCAAGAAGGGGAGTAGAGACAACCCCGGTAACTATAGACCAGTGAGCCTTAATTCTGTTGTGGGCAAAATCTTGGAAAGGTTTATAAGAGATAGGATGTATAATCATCTGGAAAGGAATAATTTGATTAGAGATAGTCAACACAATTTTGGGAAGGGTAGGTCGGCCTCACAAACCTTAGAGTTCTTTGATGAGGTGGATGAGGGTAAACCAGTTGATGTGGAGTATATGGATTTCAGTAAAGCATTTGAAAAGGTTCCCCACGATAGGCTGCTGCAGAAAAGGGGCTGTTTAGCACAGGGCTAAATCGCTGGCTTTGAAAGCAGACCAAGGCAGGCCAGCAGCACGGTTCGATTCCCGTACCAGCCTCCCCGAACAGGCGCCGAAATGTGGCGACTAGGGGCTTTTCACAGTAACTTCATTTGAAGCCTACTTGTGACAATAAGCGATTTTCATTTTCATTTCAAAATACGGAGGCATGGGATTCAGGGTGATTTAGCAGTTTGGATCAGAAATTGGCTAGCTGGAAGAAGACAAGGGTGGTGGTTGATGGGAAATGTTCAGACTGGAGTCCAGTTACTAGTGGTGTACCACAAGGATCTGTTTTGGGGCCACTGCTGTTTGTCATTTTTATAAATGATCTGGAGGAGGGCGTAGAAGGATGGGTGAGTAAATTTGCAGATGACATTAAAGTCGGTGGAATTGTGGACAGTGCGGAAGGATGTTACAAGTTACAGAGGGACATAGATAAGTTGCAGCGCTGGGTTGAGAGGTGGCAAATGGAGTTTAATGCAGAAAAGTGTGAGGTGATTCATTTTGGAAGGAATAACAGGAAGACAGAGTACTGGGCTAATGGTAAGATTCTTGGCAGTGTGGATGAGCAGAGAGATCTCGGTGTCCATGTACATAGATGCCTGAAAGTTGCCACCCAGATTGAAGGGGTTGTTAAGAAGGCGTAGGGTGTGTTAGCTTTTATTGGTAGAGGGATTGAGTTTCGGAGCCATGAGGTCATGTTGCAGCTGTACAAAACTCTGGTGCGGCCGCATTTGGAGTATTGCGTGCAATTCTGGTCGCCGCATTATCGGAAGGATGTGGAAGCATTGGAAAGGGTGCATAGGAGATTTACCAGAATGTTGCCTGATATGGAAGGAAGATCTTATGAGGAAAGGCTGAGGGACTTGAGGCTGTTTTCGTTAGAGAGAAGAAGATTAAGAGGTGACTTAATTGAGGCATACAAGATGATCAGAGGATTGGATAGGGTGGACAGTGAGAGCCTTCTTCCTCGGATGGTGATGTCTAGCACGAGGGGACATAGCTTTAAATTGAGGGGAGATAGATATAAGACAGATGTCAGAGGTAGGTTCTTTACTCAGAGAGTAGTAAGGGCGTGGAATGCCCTGCCTGCAACAGTAGTGGACTCGCCAACACTAAGGGCATTCAAATGAGTCATTGGATAGACATATGGATGAGAAGGGAATAGTGTAGATGGGATTTAGAGTGGTTTCACAGGTCGGCGCAACATCGAGGGCCGAAGGGCCTGTACTGCGCTGCAATGTTCTATGTTCTACTCATGTACTTGACAGGGCGCCATGGCGCATCTTAGACTCAATGTCACCTGTCAGCCTGTGAAGAGCCCTACCCCCCTGACCTGCTGTGTCAGGGCCCTTCCCGAAGCCGGGCTCCCTTCCCCCCCTTACTCACCCCCATCCTCCCCCACCCACTCGAAGTTGCCGAAGACCCAACACAGTCCAAAGGCATGGTGGGCTGAATCCAAGGACTTCATGTGCCACATCCAGCCATGGACAAGACACACGCACCCATGGACAAGACTGACATAATGGGGCACGTTTGAGAAAATAATGTCTTGCTTGAGTGAAGGAACAAAGAAAGAAAATTTTAAAATTAATGCCTGGAATCAAGTGGGAATGTTTAATTTCTGTTTTAAGGATATTATGGAAACATGGAATTGGACTGCATAGTTTCTCCAGGGCACATGAACTAGGAAAGATAGTAACTATTGCATATGCATAACTGTTTGAGGAAATGATTGAAGATAGGCAATAGAATTAGTGAGAAGGGACATAACACCAAATGGGAATTGAAATAACTCACCTTGGATGTAGTTCAATGGAATATATGAATATATGGCAGCACGGTAGCATAGTGGTTAGCATAATTGCTTCACAGCTCCAGGGTCCCAGGTTCGATTGCCGGCTTGGGTCACTGTCTGTGCGGCGTCTGCACGTTCTCCCCGTGTGTGCGTGGGTTTCCTCCGGGTGCTCCGGTTTCTTCCCACAGTCCAAAGACGTGCAGGTTAGGTGGATTGGCCATGCTAAATTGCCCTTAGTGTCCAAAATTGGCCTTAGGGTTGGTTGAGTGGGGTTACTGGGTTATGGGGATAGGGTGGTGTGGGCCTCGGTAGGGTGCTCTTTCCAAGAGCCGGTGCAGACTCGACGGGCTGAATGGCCTCCTTCTGCACTGTAAATTCTATGATTCTATGATGAATCTGACATTATTGTACGTTCTAATGAAATGAAAGTGTTGAGACAAATAAGATGACAGCTTTCATGTGGAGATATTGGGTGTTTTAACGGCATCGCCACATCTGGCAAGAATCTATGCAAGCCGGTTCGATCGCAGGAACAGCCGAAATCCCTAGGCTCGCCAGGCTCCAGGTGGTTTGCGACCAAACTGGCATGCTCCCATTGGTGGATTCTGGAACTCACCTAGGCGCAGCGAGACCCACAAATCACCACTTAAAGAGCAATCTCTATCTCATTAAGAGATGGTCGCCATTTCCAATGGCCTTCTGAGATCGAACCGGCTCACCAGCAAGGTATCTTCAAGCAACGATTACAGCTGGTTCATGCAAACGAGCACTTGGGGGGTATGCCAAGCCATGGCGGCCCTTAGGTGGTCAGGGACAGGGCAGGGTAGCACTCTGGCTCTCTTCCTAACACCCAGACACCTTGATGCTGCCAAAGTGCCAGAGTGGCACTGCCAAGCTGGCAGGAGCACTCCCATGTTTCCAGTACATGTATATACATCACACTGCGAGCCCGACTGACAACCTTAAATTGGTTGTCAGTATAATTCTTGATGTGGAAATGCAGGCGTTGGACTTGGTTGGGCACAGTAAGAAGTCTTACAACACCAGATTAAAGCTGTTGGACTTTAACAGCAAATGTTGTCTGATCACAGGATCGCATCTAGTTTTGGCCACTGTATTTTGCATTTTGCACACACAGGCCAGTTGGGGGAGGTCAGTTCCTTACCCGTTGCATATAGCAGCTGGGACATGTTGTTTGATACTATCCACCAATGTTTAGAACATGCACGCTCCATACCCAGAATCACATTGACACTGAAGTTCAGATACCACATTACTCATATGTGCAATAGGCAGGGAATGTCTTTTTGGCTTGACAGCAGCATCCTGTTTGCGGCGAATATCACTCATGTTGTTACTGCATGGTAACTGCATGAAACAGTTAGCTTCACCTGTTGCTTACATTTTTTAGATACCTTGCACTTCTGGGGTAACCTGAGGTACAAAGAACAAAGAAACGTACAGCACAGGAACAGGCCCTTCGGCCCTCCAAGCCTGTGTCGAGCAGGCTGCCCGTTTAACCTAAAATCTTCTACACTTCCTGGGTCCGTATCCCTCTATTCCCATCATGTTCATGTATTTGTCAAGATGCCTTTTCAATGTTACCATTGTCCCTGCTTCCACCACCTCCTCCGGCAGCGAGTTCCAGGCACCCACTACCCTCTGTGTAAAAAACTTGCCTCGTACATCTCCTCTAAACCTTGCCCCTCACACCTTAAACCTATGCCCCCTAGTAATTGACCCCTATACCCTGGGAAAAAGCCTCTGGCTATCCACTTTGTCTATGCCCCTCATAATTTTGTAGACCTCTATCAGGTCGCCCCTCAACCTCCGTTGTTCCAGTGAGAACAAACCAAGTTTATTCAACCGCTCCTCATAGCGAATGCCCTCCGTACCAGGCAACAATCTGGTAAATCTCTTCTGCACCATCTCTAAAGCCTCCACATCCTTCTGATAGTGAGGCGACCAGAATTGAACACTGTACTCCAAGTGTGGCCTAACTAAGGTTCTATACAGCTGCAACATGATTTGCCAATCCTTCTACTCAATGCCCGGCCAATGAAGGCAAGCATGCCGTATGCCTTCTTGACTACCTTCTCCACATGTGTTGCCCCTTTCAGTGACCTGTGGACTTGTACACCTAGATCTCTCTGACTTTCAATAATGGTAGAACTTGAGGGTTCTACCATTCACTGTATATTCCCTACCTGCATTAGACCTTCCAAAATGCATTCCCTCACATTTGTCCAGATTAAACTCCATCTGCCATCTCTCCGCCCAAGTCTCCAAACGATCTAAATCCTGCTGTATCCTCTGACAGTTCTCATGGCTATCCGCAATTCCACCAACCTTTGTGTCGTCTGCAAACTTACTTATCAGACCAGTTACACACCGTATCATAAAAACGGAGTTTAAGTTCTGCACGGTAGCATTGTGGATAGCACAATTGCTTCACAGCTCCAGGGTCCCAGGTTCGATTCGGCTTGGGTCACTGTCCGTGTGGAGTCTGCACATCCTCCCCGTGTGTGCGTGGGTCTCCTCCGGGTGCTCCAGTTTCCTCCCACAGTCCAAAGATGTGCAGGTTAGGTGGATTGGCCATGATAAATTGCCCTTAGTGTCCAAAATTGCCCTTAGTGTTGGGTGGGTTTACTGGGTTATGGGGATAGGGTGGAGGTGTTAACCTTGGGTAGGGTGCTCTTTCCAAGAGCCGGTGCAGACTCGATGGGCCGAATGGCCTCCTTCTGCACTGTAAATTCTATGATATCGATGATATCTATGAAGCTCAAGAATATGGTTTCACGCAATGGTGGCAGGTCTAGGACATTGGTGAATAGTCTAGGAATGTAAAATGAGCACAGCATTGCCATCGATATGCAAACCCTCTATGGTTTTCACAAATGTGAAGGATCCCTTCACCATGTATGTAGCAAACATGCTCAAAACTGGTTGTAACAATTTGCCCATTTGCCAATTCATGCTGTGCACAATCCATGATAGGTAATCTAGGGTGCAAAAGGACACCACTTGTGTGTCTTGGGCAGCACATACATGCGCAGACAGAGTGAGCCGTGATGACAAGCCATGTCATATATGTCACACGGCAGCTCGCCACTCTTACACCAGTCCAGGAAGTGATCTTTTTTTTTAAGCTTACTTTCGAGAAAGGCCATCCAGTCATTTTGAGTGGCAGGTCCAATGGATACTAATTTGAACCCAGCATCAAGAATATTTTGTTGATATAGTCATGCTTGTTCAGAATGACTATTTGACGCTCATAAAAAATCCATCCGCTTCACGGATGCCCTTGAGGGAAGGAAATCTGCCGTCCTCACCTGGTCTGGCCTACATGTGACTCCAGACCCACAGCCATGTGGTTGACTCTTAACTTTCGTCTGAAATTGTCCAACAAGCTATTCAAGTCAAGGACCATTAAGGCTGACTGGGCAATAAATGTTGTTGGCCTTGTCAGTGCTGGCCATATTTCATAAAATAATTCAGAAAAAAATTAAGACCATGGCTGATTTTATTGTGCCTTACGTAAATTTTTCTGCATCTGTACGGAATCTGTAGTTCCGGAGTCGGGAGGTCATGTTGCAGCTGTACAGAACTCTGGTACGGCCGCATTTGGAGTAATGCGTACAGTTCTGGTCACCGCATTATAGGAAGGACGTGGAGGCTTTGGAGCGGGTGCAGAGGAGATTTACCAGGATGTTGCCTGGTATGGAGGGAAAATCTTATGAGGAAAGGCTGATGGACTTGAGGTTGTTTTCGTTGGAGAGAAGAAGGTTAAGAGGAGACTTAATAGAGGCATACAAAATGATCAGGGGGTTGGATAGGGTGGACAGTGAGAGCCTTCTCCCGCGGATGGATATGGCTGGCACGAGGGGACATAACTTTAAACTGAGGGGTAATAGATATAGGACAGAGGTCAGAGGTAGGTTCTTTACGCAAAGAGTAGTGAGGCCGTGGAATGCCCTACCTGCTACAGTGGTGAACTCGCCAACATTGAGGGCATTTAAAAGTTTATTGGATAAACATATGGATGATAATGGCATAGTGTAGGTTGGATGGCTTTTGTTTCGGTGCAACATCGTGGGCCGAAGGGCCTGTACTGCGCTGTATTGTTCTATGTTCTATGTTCCTCTTCACTGCCTGCTTTCAGCAAATTGGAGCTGCACTCATCCAGGCAAGTGGAGAGTATTCCATCACACTCTTGACTTGTGCCTTGGGGATGGTGGACAAGCTTTGGGGAGTTAAGAGCTGAGTTACTCACCTCAGGATTTCTACTTTTTCAACTACTCTTTTTGTTTTTTTTAAATTTAGTGTACCCAATTATTTTTTCCCAATTAAGGGGCAATTTAGCGTGGCCAATCCACCTACCATGCACATCTTTGAGTTGTGGGGGCGAAACCCACGCAAACACGGGGAGAATGTGCAAACTCCACATGGACAGTGACCCAGAGCCGGAATCGAACCTGGGACCTCGGCGCCATGAAGCAGCTGTGCTACCCACTGTGCCACCGTGCTGCCTCGCTCTTGTAGCCACAGTATTTATATGGCTATTCCAGTTCAGTTTCTGGTCAATGATAACCCCCGGGATGTTGATAGTCGGAGATTCAGCAACGGTAAAGCCATTGAATGTCAAGAGGAAATGGATACATCCTCTCTAGTTGGAGATGGCCATTGACTGGCAGATGTATGGTACAAATGTTACTTACCACTTGACAGCCTTAGACTGTATATTGTCCACATTTGAATGAAAGCTATAGGGTGCGATTCTCCGCTCCCGCGCCGGTTGAGAGAATCGCCTGGGTCGCCAAATTTTCCCGCGACGCCGGTCCGACGCCCGCCCGAGATTCACCCAAGCGGCGAGAACAGCCCCGTCAAGTTCCGCGCGGCGCAGGCCGGAGAATCGCCCGAGACACCCAAAATGGCGATTCTCCGCCACCCCCGCTATTCTCAGGTCAGATGGGCCGAAGTCCCGACGGCGTGACCCCAGTTCACGCCGTTGCCGTTCACACCTGCTATTTAAAGCTGACCAGTGAGGAGGTGAGTGGACTGTTCCGCAGCTCCTGGAGACCGGGGCGGCTTCCCCGAGAAGGCTGCGGCCAACGAGGGGATGAGGGAGAGTGTGCAGGTGGGAGGGGGGCTGAGGGAGAGTGTGCAGGTGGGAGGTGGGGATGAGGGAGAGTGTGCAGGTGGGAGGGGGGCTGAGGGAGAGTGTGCAGGTGGGAGGGGGGTGATGGAGAGTGTGCAGGTGGGAGGGGGGTGAGGGAGCGGAGTGCAGGTGGGAGGGGGGTGAGGGAGAGTGTGCAGGTGGGAGGGGGGATGAGGGAGAGTGTGCAGGTGGGAGGTGGGGATGAGGGAGAGTGTGCAGGTGGGAGGTGGGGATGAGGGAGAGTGTGCAGGTGGGAGGGGGGATGAGGGAGAGTGTGCAGGTGGGAGGGGGGTGAGGGAGAGTGTGCAGGTAGGAGGGGGGTGAGGGAGTGGAGTGCAGGTGGGAGGGGGGTGAGGGAGAGTGTGCAGGTGGGAGGGGGGGGATGAGGGAGAGTGTGCAGGTGGGAGGTGGGGATGAGGGAGAGTGTGCAGGTGGGAGGTGGGGATGAGGGAGAGTGTGCAGGTGGGAGGGGGGTGAGGGAGAGTGTGCAGGTGGGAGGGGGGATGAGGGAGAGTGTGCAGGTGGGAGGGGGTGAGGGAGAGTGTGCAGGTGGGAGGGGGTGAGGGAGAGTGTGCAGGTGGGAGGGGGGGTTGAGGGAGAGTGTGCAGGTGGGAGGGGGGATGAGGGAGAGTGTACAGGTGGGAGGGGGGATGAGGGAGAGTGTGCAGGTGGGAGGGGGTGAGGGAGAGTGTGCAGGTGGGAGGGGGTGAGGGAGAGTGTGCAGGTGGGAGGGGGGGTTGAGGGAGAGTGTGCAGGTGGGAGGGGGGGATGAGGGAGAGTGTGCAGGTGGGAGGGGGGATGAGGGAGAGTGTGCAGGTGGGAGGGGGGGATGAGGGAGAGTGTGCAGGTGGGAGGGGGGGTGAGGGAGAGTGTGCAGGTGGGAGGGGGGATGAGGGAGAGTGTACAGGTGGGAGGGGGGGATGAGGGAGAGTGTGCAGGTGGGAGGGGGGGTGAGGGAGAGTGTGCAGGTGGGAGGGGGGGTGAGGGAGCGGAGTGCAGGTGGGATGGGGGATGAGGGAGAGTGTGCAGGTGGGATGAGGGAGAGTGTTCAGGTGAAAGGGGTGATGGGGGAGAGTGTGCAGGTGGGAGGGGGAATGAGGGAGAGTGTGCAGGTGGGAGGGGTGATGGGGGAGAGTGTGCAGGTGGGAGGGGGAATGAGGGAGAGTGTGCAGGTGGGAGGGGGGGATGAGGGAGAGTGTGCAGGTGGGAGGGGGTGAGGGAGAGTGTGCAGGTGGGAGGGGGATGATGGAGAGTGTGCAGGTGGGAGGGGGTATGAGGGAGAGTGTGCAGGTGGGAGGGGGGATGAGGGAGAGTGTGCAGGTGGGAGGGGGGATGAGGGAGAGTGTGCAGGTGGGAGGGGGGGGATGAGGGAGTGTGTGCAGGTGGGAGGGGTGTGTGTGGGAGAGTGTGCAGGTGGGAGGGGGGTGAGGGAGAGTGTGCAGGTGGGAGGGAGAGTGTGCAGGTGGGAGGGGTGTGTGTGGGAGAGTGTGCAGGTGGGAGGGGGGGATGAGGG
The DNA here is from genome assembly GCF_047496885.1 of Scyliorhinus torazame. Taxonomy (NCBI): domain Eukaryota; kingdom Metazoa; phylum Chordata; class Chondrichthyes; order Carcharhiniformes; family Scyliorhinidae; genus Scyliorhinus; species Scyliorhinus torazame. The sequence continues at coordinate 238,955,232 of NC_092716.1, forward strand.
AGTGTGTGGATGGTATCGTCCATCCGCGGATGCCACAGGTCAGCCGCCCTGATATGGCAGGACGGTGACGAGGACACGGCCGCAGGTTGCTGTGTGGCTGATGGGCACAGGCGACTGGCACATTGGTGAGGAGTATGGTGTGTACTGACCGTTGGACGCAGACAGTGACCAGATGTTAGGCTGGCTGCGTATCTGCAGCGCGACCAGGCCACCGGGGCACACAAGTATCCTGTGCAACCCGGCTGACAAGGTGTGGAAGAACCTCTGTGTAACATGTTGTTTCTCTGCCCCCCACCACCCTCCTGCAGGTCACCATGTATGCCAACCAGACAGCGATGTTCACTGCCATGGTTGGAGCTGCAGCTCTGGAGTTTGCCATCCGGCAGCCTAGAGTCAGCCGCCCACAGTGGCTGCCAGATGCAGCGGTTGCCGGTGCAGCAGAGGGACTGGCCGCGGAGTGGCCCGTCGTCGCCGCGCAGGCCGCAGGCGCTCAGGCCGCAGGCGTCAGGACCCGAATGTACAGGGGGATGCCGAGGGGAACATTGACCCCCTGACGGCGAGGAATGCAGAGGAAGTGCTTAGGGGTGAGCAGGAGGAGGAGGAGGAGGAGGAGCAGGAGGATCCACTGATGGTGGTGCCAGGGCACCACAGGTGTCCAGCAAGCCCGAGGGTGTACCGTGACAGAATGTCGTTCGAGGCCCTACCGGACATCACATGCAGGAGGAGACTACGGTTCAGCAGGGAGACGGTCGCACATATGTGCCACCTCGTGGCACACCTCGCACCACTTGGAACTGGTGGAGGACACGCGATACCAGTCTCCGTCAAGGTGACGGTGGCCCTAAACTTTTATGCGACCGGTTCCTTCCAGGCGCCGAGCGGGGACCTCTCCGAGATCTCACAGGCATCGGTCCACAGGTGCATCAGGGCCGTCACCGACGCCTTGTACGCCATCGCGGACAGGTACATAAAATTCCCCGAGGACCGAGCACAGCAGGAAGCACGGGCACGTGGATTCGCCAAGGTGGCCGGGATACCGATGGTCCAGAGTGTCATCGATGGTGTGCACGTCCCCATGCGCCCGCCTGCAGACAACAGGGAAGTGTTCATGAACAGGAATGGTGCATACTCCATAAACATTCAGGTGGTGTGCGACCCCCCACATGAAGATCATGCACGTGAGCGCAAGGTACCCCGGGAGTGTGCATGACGCCTACATTCTGGCACAGTCATTCATCCCCGCAATGTTCGATGGATACCCCCCCCCCCCCCCCCCCCCCCCCCCCCCTGGCTGAGGGGCTGGTTGCTGGGCTACAAGGGCTATCCGTCGAGGTCATGGCTGATGACGCCAATACGGAGGCCTCACACCAACGCGGAGAGACTATACAACGAGGCCCATGCAGCAACCAGGGGTGTGGTGGTGCGGTGCATCGGCCTGCTGAAGATGCGATTCAGATGCCTGGACCGTTCCTGAGGGGCCCTGCAGTACCGGCCTGATAGGGTTGGTCGCATGGTTGTGGTCTGCTGTGCGATGCATAACATTGCCATGCAGAGGGGAGATGCCCTGGTGGAGGAGTCGGAGGGAGGACCCGATGGCACCGGAGCCAACGCAAACGAGGGGGATGGGGAAGAGGAGGAGGAGGAGGAGGATGATGGCGCGCATCAGGGTGGGGGAGGGGAGCAGGACACAGACACTGCCCGGGAGGTGGTTACGTCCAGGAGGCTGCACGACGGCACCGCCGCGGACAGCGGGCACGCGACGTGTTGGTGGCCGCACGGTTCACGCACTGTTGGGGTGGGGGGCGGGATTCGCTGAACACTGCACTTGCACCGTCACTCCTGTACACGGGCACCACACAGCACCCACCACCCCCGCCCCCCCCGCACCGCGTTCACGGCACCAATTCCACATCACCTTACCATTGCGGCACTGCGGGATTGCACAACAGTGATGATTGGGTAAGCGGGTGTGATCAGTGCCATGTGAATGATGACGGCCCGCTCTGCGATGAGCTGTGCGCTCAGATTCGCCAGCCGAGGTCTGACTCATGGTTATAGCTGAACCATGCACTCCGGTGGTCAGAGCCTTTGTGACGGATATTTCACCACATGCCCGTGTGGGGTGGCTGGCATCGGAGTGCCGAGGACAACGGTGTGCGATTATGGGAGGCAGGGGGGAAAGGGTCAGCACATCCGGAACAGACCTTGAACCGCTCGTATACCACTACGCCAATCGGGCACCCTCACGAGCCCCCTAGCACCGGACATAGCACACAGTCTTACAAGTCAAATTCAACAGTGAGTTTATTTTTGTGATTAACATAGTGCCCTACCCCCTACAACTAAACTGTGCACTGCACCCGTGCCAACTTCTTACGTGCCTAACTTCTTTGCCTTACGGGCCCTACCACTATGTCTAGGTGTGTTCCCAGATGGTACAGCAGGAGTGGAGGCGGACTGCTGAGAATCACGCCCTGCGACATGGCTCCCCATCGGGCACGCGTTTCCTGGGGCGGCCCAGTTTTGATGGGCCAGGCTGCTCGGCGGGCGTGCTGGATGGCGTTGTGCCACCCTGACATGCCCACTGCCCACCAGATGCGCCAGGGACGGAAAGGGGGAAGCCGAGTGTAATGAGACGTCCCTTGATGGAGCTACCGGGACGGGCCCCAGAACCTCCTCCTCCCTCGGGGAGCCCGGTGGCCCCCGGGCCTCACTGTGGGACGGAGATGCGATTGGAGACATGCCCCATCGCACCACTGACACCTGGCGCTGCCAGTCCTGGAGGCCTGCAGCGGGATCGACCCCGGTCCGAATGTTCGCCGAGACGGAGCTCAGGTAGTGCGACATTCCTGCCAAGGACTGTGCGATTTCAACCTGTGAGTGCGCCACGCCATCCATCACGTGCGCCAGGCGGTCAATGCTCTCCACGACTGACTGCTGGGACTGTGCCATCGCTTGCTGGGACCGGGCCATGGCATGGTGAGACTCAGCCAGGGCCCGGAGAGCGGCGGCAATGTCATGTTGGCTCTGGCGCATGGCTACCTGTGAGAGGGCAGCCCTCTCCTGGGCCATGGATGACGCGTGCACGTTAAGCCAACGCCTTGCAGAACCTGACCCATGGCCGAAACCATTTCACCCATTGCCTCCACCGCAGACGCCACCCGTGCGGTGTCGGCCTGGGTGGCTGTGATGAGCGGCACCACTCCCTGCTCCTGGACGCGAATGGACTCCTCCAACGGTGTGTGCAGGTCCTGGAAGATGGCCCTCATCCCGTTATTCAGTCCCTGGGTGTCCACATGCATCAGTTGTCCGGGTGGGTCAAGTACATCCAGCAACCCGGGAACCGTCTGGGTGGCAGCTGTTTGTTGGGCCTGGACTGCCCTCAGACCGTCCAGCCCCTCGGCTGCTCCAAACTCCACCTGCTGTACCGGCTCGGCTGTGGGGTGCGCTCCAGACCGTGACCCGGGGGCCTCATCACTTATATGCCCAACCGAGGTGAGTGTCTCTGTGATGGTGCATGGTGTGGGAGACAGCAGTGCCGCAAGCTCGAGGTCATCGTCAGTTAGGAATTCTTTCCTCCCACTCATGGCCCGGCGCAAGCTCCACGCCGGCCATGTCGTGCTGACCTCCAGGTGAATCCAGCGGGTGTGTGGCCGTGATGTGCGATTCTTCTTGAATGTCTGCCCTGTGCCCCTCACTATTGTCTCTCTCGGTGGTGTGAGCGTCCCGGTCCTGCGTCCCATACTGAGAGATTTGCCCTCCTGTCCGACCGACTGCCAACCTCTGGCGTGCGTCCCTGGGTGCACTTGTCGTTGCCGATGTTCCGCTGTCTCTTGGCCGAGACGTCCCTGGACGTTCGGCGGCTGGCCCTGGGGAACATAAAGATTTGGTGTCCGTTAGACACGGTGGCCCGGATGTATGGTGGTGGTGGGTGCACAGTGTGAGGGGGGACGGGATCGAGGGTGCAGTGGACAATGTGTGGGGGAGACGATGACGGGTTGGGGGGGGGGGGGCGTGAGGACGTGCAGGGTTGTCTCACTTGCTTCTGCGCCTCCGACCTGGCATGTCGTGACCTCCCGGGTGGCGGATCTCCCAGCGAGGTCCAGGGCCCTCTGCTCGTGAACGTTTAGGAGGTGCAGCACAGGAGAACCCCCTCCGGTTATCAAATGCTCACGCTGGTTGTGAGCTGTCTTGTCCTGGGGTGGGGGTTGGATAAAGCATCACAATTAGGCGGGTATCATCAGGGCGTGCAGATATAAACTACATTTTTGCTGGTTCAGGAGACAGCACGCCATGGCATCGCTCCAGGGGTGGTCCCGGATCTCATGTGGGTCGAGTAACTCATTGGGCACCCTGACCCCCCCAAACCCCCCTTGGTGCCCCAACACCCCCCTGACGCCCCCAGACACCCCCTGATGCCCCAACCACCCCCGACCCCCCCTGATCCTCCCACACCCCCTCCTCGTGCCGGGGGGGGGGGGGCTGGGGGCACCCTCATGGCACTTACCCTGGCAGCTCGAGTGAGGTCGTGCAGCTTCTTCCGACATTGCTCCCCGGTCCGGGGGGTCTGCCACACAGCACTGACAGCGGTGCCAACCTCATGCCAACCGCGCCTCACCGTGCTGGATGGCTGGCGATGCCCACGTCTTGGGCAGAGGGTGTCCCTTCTGTGCTCGACCTCATCCAGCAGGGTGCCCATGTCCATGTCCCGGAACCTCGGTGCGGCTCGTCGGGGCTCAGCCATCTCTTCCTCGCTCTTCTCCTCCGGGTCCTCTGTGCGCGGATTGCGCCATATATGACGCAGCGCCGCGTCATTTGGGCGTTGCGCGGTGACGACGCGGCTTTCGCGACACGCCCCCCCCAAGTTTCTCGCGGCCCCAATCCTAGCCCATTTTCGGGCCCTGAATCGGTCGGGATCGGGGCCGTTTCGCGGCGTCGTGAACCTCGACGGCGTTCACGACGGCGTGGGCACTTAGTCGCGGGAGCAGAGAATCGCGCCCATAATGAGGTCAGAAACTCAGTGACCGTGGCGGGAACAAAACTGAGCGCCTGTGAGCAGGTATTGCTTGATAGTACTGTTGATAAAGTTCTATACTTTACTGATGATTAAGAGTAGACTGACGGAGAAGCAATTGGCTGGATTTGATTTCTCAGCATCCCCCTAGAAATTTGAAGTGTAAACATCTGGGAGGAGACAGAGGTAATGTCCCTGCACTAGTAACTCAGAGGTACATGCTAATCTGGGCACACGGGTTCAAATCCCACCATGGCAGCTGATGAAATTAACACATCCGGAAGATAAAACAGGTCTCTGTAACAGTGACTGCCCTTGCCATAAAAAATAATAATCTGGTTCATTAATGCTATGCTGACCTTACATGTAACACCCAATTGACAGCACTTGTCACAAACAACAGTCTAATATAGTCACAAAAGTAGTCCAGTAGCATCTGGTCATATATGTGCAAGGAGACCTGACGCTAATTACCACCCACATACACCCCCAGCTGATGAATCAGTGCAGTACTCCTCCATGGTGAACACGACTTAGAAGAAGTGTTGCAAGGGCACAGAATGTTCTTTGATTGGAGGACATTATAATGTGCATTATCAAAAATGGCTTTATAGCACCATTACTGAACAAGTTAGCCAAGTCCTATAATGAGTTTGCAACAGGTGATGAAGGAACCAACATGAGGAACAAATCTACTTGACCTCACCCTCGCCAACCTGGACACGTTGGTCAGGGAAATAAATTTTCCCATTTACCTCCTTTTCCCACTTAGCTTTCTCTGTTCTCGTGAAAGGAGATCCAGTTTAATCAGGTTCCCTTGAAATCTATTTGGGGGGAGAATCTTCATCCTGCCAGACCCCCGCTGGCCTGGGGATCCTCCACCCCGGCATCCAGCCAATGAGGTTTCCCATTGTCGCCACCCTTATACCGAGGAGAAATCCGGGGGCGTGAATGTGCTGCTGGTGAAGTGGAGGATCCCACCGAATGAGAATTCCGTCCAAGGTCTCTTACCCTTGCTAGAATCTCAGCCAATTGTTGGTTACACTTGTTAAGGAGAGAGTGCAGCTGTGGCCCATAAGATTAAACCCTGAAGTGGAGAGGTCTAATGAGGAGCGATTGAGGAGACTGGGTCTGTATTCTCTAGCGTTCAGAAGAATGAGATGGAGGGCAGGATACTCCGTTCCCCCAGCAACGTTTTTCTTCAATGGCGGAATTCTTTATTCCCGCCGCTTGTCAATGGGGTTTCCCATTGAAGCCACCCCAGGCCATCGTAAAACTAACAGGTGAGGCTGGACTGCCAGCAGGAAAAGGGAATCCCAACAGCTAGAGAATTGTCTCGTTGAAACCTGCAAACTTCTTCAAGGGCTTGGCAGGGAAGATGCTGAGAGGATGCTTCCCTGGCTGAGGTTTCTAGATTGAGGGATTGCAGTCTCAGAATAAGTAGCAAGATATTTAGGATTGAGATGTGGAGGAATGTTTTCACTCGGAGGATAGTGAAGCTTTGGAATTCTCAACCACAGAGAGCTTGGAAGCTCAGCCATTGAGTATGTTCAAGACAGCGATCGATAGATTTCAAGATAATAATGAGATCAAGGGATAGCAAGGGCAGCACGGTAGCATGGTGGTTAGCACAATTGCTTCACAGCTCCAGGGTACCAGGTTCAATTCCCTTGGGTCACTGTCTGTGCGGAGTCTGCACGTTCTCCCCGTGTGTGTGTGGGTTTCCTCCGGGTGCTCCGGTTTCCTCCCACAGTCCAAAGATGTGCAGGTTAGGTGGATTGGCCATGCTAAATTGCCCTTAGTGTTGGGTGGGGTTACTGGGTTATGGGGATAGGGTGGAGGTGTGGGCTTGGATGCTCTTTCAAAGAGCCGGTGCAGACTAGATGGGCCGAATGGCCTCTTTCTGCACTGTAAATTCTATAATGATTCTATGAAGGGAAAGGTGTTGAGGAAGATGAATCCACCATGATCTAGTTGAATGGCTGAGTTGGCTCGAGGAGTTTTATGACCTACTATTGCTCCTTGTTCATATCATAGAATCCCCACAGTGCAGGAGGAGGCCATTCAATCTATCGAGTCTGCACCGACCCTCCGAAAGAGCACCCTACCTAAGCCCAATTGCCCAAACTATCCTCGTAACCCCCCACCTAACTCTTGGATTTGGATTTGTTTATTGTCACGTGTACAGAGGTACAGTGAAAAGTATTTTTCGGTGTGCAGCTCAAACAGAACATTTAGTACATGAAAAGAAAAGAAAATACAGAATAGGGCAACACAAGGTACGCAATCTAAATGGACACTAAGGGGCAATTTAATGTGGCCAATCCACCTAGCCTGCATATTTTTGGCCTCTGGGAGGAAACCTGAGCACCCGGAGGAAACCCACGCTGACACAGGAAAAATCTGCAAACTCCACACAGTCACCTGAGGTCAGAATCAAACCCAGTCCCTGGCGCCGTGAGGCAGCAGTGCTGACCACTGTGTTGCCCACACATATATTTTTATGTTCTCACCTATTCTCTTCCAGCATCAACCACTTATCTTACTTATCTCACTGCCTTCTCAGATTGCCTTGCAAGCACCCTTCATGCATTTTAGATACACTTGTAAAGCTTTTTTTTTCAATTCATTTGTGGGATATGGCCATCTCAGGCTCAACAATCATTTATTCCCTACCCGTAGCTGCCCTTCAGAAGGTGATGGTGAGATGCCGTCTTGAACCGCTGCTGTCTATGTGATCGAGGTATACCCACAGTGCTGTTAGAGAGGGTGTTCCAGGATTTTGACCCAGTAACAGTGAAGGAACAGCAATATGTTTCCAAGTCAGGATGGTGTGTTGCTTGGAGAGGAACGTGCAGGTACCGATGTTCCCATGCTGCCCTTGTCCTTCCAGCTGGTGGAGGTTGCAGGTTTGAAAGGCGCTGTTGAATGAGCCTTGGCGAGTTGCTGCAAATATCTTATCGATGGTACACTCTCACTCTGCTGCCACTGTGAACTGGAGATGGAGGGAGAGAATGCTTATAGTGGCGGATGTGGTTCCCCTCAAAGAGGTTGCTTAATTCTGGCTGGTATTGAGATTATTTTTTCTTTATAAACTTAGAGTAACCAATTATTTTTTTTTCCAATTAAGGGGAAATTTAGAGTGGCTAATTCACCTAACCAGCACATCTTTGGGTTGTGGGGGTGAAACCCACGCAGACACAGGAAAAATGTGCAAACTCCACACGGACAGTGACCCGGGACCAGGATTCAAACCCAGGTCCTCAGCGCTGTAGTCCCAGTGCTAACCACTGCGCCACTGTGCTGCCCTGGTATTGAGATTCTTGAGTGTTCTTGGAGCTGCTCTCATCCTGCAAGTGGAGTATATTCTATCAACTCCTGTCTTGTGTCGGCTTCCATCTGTAATCATTAAATTTTGTAATTTTACATTTGCTTCATTTTTTAAAAAAAAGTGAGCTTTTGTTCAATCATACTTTGTCAACATCGATTTAAGCCTCGATGTGACCGTGCTTTGATTATTGATCAATCATATAATCAGTAATATTATTAACTGTAGTCTTGGACTTTATCCCAGGTTTTTATGTTCACATCATGGTCACAGCTGTTGCTTTGACTGAATTTTTTTTTTTCTTGATGCAAAAAACTTTAGTTTTCCATTGTTTAACAGTGAAACTCTTTTTAATAAGGACAACACACCAAGTAAGAATAAAGAGCTTTGGTTTATTTACAATTACGTTTAATACAACTCCCGGTGAATCCTTACCGGGCCCCTCCACGATCGTGCCTTTGTGGCCAGACCTTTATACAAAGCTGAATGGAGTTCCCCCACCCCTCGGCGGGAGAGCTCGTACTCCGTGTGAACCACAGGGAAGATGATCATTCCCACTTGAACTACACGCCAGGACAGTAAGTGATCATACCTTTGGGGTGGTCAACTATGGTGTGGAATCAGGAGATGGAGTTTGATTGATGGACCTCCAAACTGCTTGATGACACCATGTGGAAACAACTTGAATTGTGAAGTCTGCATAACCTTGCAGTGGCGGCGAGGAGAATGGATAATAAGCATGTTACGATCCCAGCTGATGTTACCACTGGACAAGTGAGATCCCAGTTTGGAACCTGGCTTGATAGATCCGAACTTTTATGCTTTGTTTAGATACATGGATGAACAGAGTCTGAGTACAGTCGATGAACTTTTCTTATTGAATAAATGTTTCATCTATAACACACTATTCTTCACCCCAATGATATCTCTACAGATATATACAGATTTGTAAGGATAACGCCCGTTACAAAATCTATCTTATATTATAATGATCACAGTAAGTACACAGTCCATGTAAGCCAATCGGTGAAACCACACACTAATACCAAATGACAAATATCACCCAAAACAACTTTAGCAGATTTCAGTTCCACCCAAATGCTTGTCACACTGTGAGCCAAATGGCTTCACTGGAACTCTGACTTTCGCACAAAGATTTCCAAACTCTGCTCTCGAAGAACACACCTTGGAATAGTCTCCCATACACTGGGTGGGATTTTCCGCATCCCCGGAGCGTGTTTTGCAGCAGCGGAGTTAGCCTGCCATCAGCCGGTGACAGTATCTTCCAGTTTTCAATGGGTTTCCCTGTTGTACGCACCCTCTGCCACTGGGGAACCCGTGGCAGGGGGGGTGTGTGTGTCAACATCGGCGTGACCGGAAGATCCTGCCGGTGGGAAGGACCGGAAAATTCACCAAATGGTTTCTCTCAGGCGACACCACGGATCCACTTCCATGCTTTTCAACTCCCCTTTTGATATTTCTCTGCCGTGGATCACCATGTGCGTTCCAGCTTCTGCACAATCTCTTAGATGACTAGCCACGCCAACAGAACACCACTGTTTCACAGGCCCGCAAAAACGAGTCACCAACCCTCTGATTAACCTGGATGCATGGCTTCTTGCAAGTTGACTTAAAAATCTGCTTCATGCACGTGTCTCTTTAATTCAGAGCAATTTCTCTGCACTTTAATCTGCCTGAACAGGACCTAATTCAGACTCCTGTGCTTTCTTCCTTTGACTTAACTGTCTTCCTGGCACTCTCCTTCTGTCCGGTGCCCTGCTTTCTGGGACATTGTTTTGTCCTTTTGGGAACTGTACTCTCTGCAATTCTCTGTCCTGTGTCCAGTTGCTCCTGGCACCAGCTTATAACCAACTCAAAATGCTCTTGCTGTCACAGTGTGGCCCCTGGTTGCTAAACAACAGCTTAGTTTTTCTTCAAACCCCATTTGCTTTAATGTCGTAAAAACCCTCATGACACTGCTGGCATCTGAACTAAACTTAAGTTGTCAACCCTTTCCTGACACAAGGATACAGAAACATAAAATTAAGCTCAATTAAAGCCATACCTTATTTCTAATGCCCTCAAAAACAAACATAGTTTTCTCTAGTTCATGAGGAGAACTTGTGTGTCTTCCAGACACATTATTTTGAGAAAGTCTGTGCAAGGCCTTGAAATGCTAGTGTGGAGCCAGAAATTTGGCTTAAAGAGACACTGCAGCCAGAGTGGAATAGTCCACCGCTGAAGGCTACAGGGGAATGGGGCATCAGAGTGACTGGGCCAAAGAGTCCACACCTGCATGTAAGGTTACTCAAAAACTTGGTAATATATGCACCAAGGGGAAATTTTTATCAATTTACGAATCTGCTGTGGAACAGGCTAAGTTGGGGGTTACTGTTTATGCTTTCAAAAATGTGACATTCTTATTTTCTTCTGATATATGCAATGTGCTTCCTCCTTCAATAAACTTTGTTTCTTTTTACTTCTTTCTCTTTTTATGTGATCAATTATAATGGTCATGTCATTATTATTGTATTTATCATTATTCAGAAAATTGATTTGTCACACTATTTAACACTGTCACTCATTCCTGTTATGTCCCGCGTATTGCTCCGAACCTAAGTGAGACTCCACAAGGGACTTTCACACCCCTACAGTTGTGCATAGTAGATCGAGAACAGCATGTTTTGGTGAGTCACGAGGCCAATTAATTACCACAGTATCCAGTCTTTGACATGCTCTTGTAGCTGCAGTATATAGATGAAGGGGGCCAGTTTAGCTCACTTGGCTAGACAGCTGGTTAGTGATGGTTAGTGAAACATACTCAATGATTGAGCTTCCAAAGCCCGGGGGAAAAGAATTGCAAAGATTCACAACTCTCTTTGTAAAGAAATTTCTCCCCATCTCGGTCCTAAGTGCCTTCCCCCTTATTTTGAAAACGTGCTCCCTGGTTCTTGACTCTCCAACCAAGGGAAACATCTTACCAGCATTTACCCTCTCTATTCCTTTAAGTATTTTGTCGGCTACAACGAGATCACCGCTAATTCTTTAAAATACAGTCCCAGTTTGCCTAATCATTCTTCATAAACCAGTCCTGTCATCCGCAGAACAAGTCTTGTGAACCTTTGAAGCAACACCTCACTATTCCTGTACTGAAATCCTCTTGCAATAAAGGCTAACATTCCGAATAGCTTTTTCACTTGCATGTTAGCCTTCAGCGACTTATGGACAAGGACACCCAGGGTGGCACTGCCAGGATGTCCAGGTGACAGCACCAAGGTGACAGGTGCACAGTGCCAAGGTACCTGGGTGCCAGCAGGATTGCCACGGTACCACCTTGTGAAATGTCCAACCACCCAGGGAGACCCTCCCCCAAGGTGCTGCTATGCCTGGTCCATGTTTGTTTGGACCAGTGCTGAACGGCGTAAACGGCGCCCTGGCATGATCTCCCAGGTGCGGCATTTGGTCCCGGACCCGGGGACAATCCGGTGCAGGCATATTTAAATGAGAATAATGGCTCACTTAAATATGCTGATCTTGATCTCGCCCAGTGAGGACAAGATCCAGATGGTGACACCTTGCAGGATTTTGTTGAACCCCGTGAGAAGTTTTGAACGTTGCACATCTCGTGTTGATCTCTCCCAAGATTCAACGACCTTGTCACGTCACCAAGTCGGGCACGACAAGGCCGGTAAATTGCACCCACAATCTTTGGAGAAACCTCTTTCAACACTCTGGGGCGCATGATATCAGGTCCCGGGGCTTAATATCTTTCACATTAATTTCTCCAATACAACCATCTTACTTGTACTAATTTTCTTCAACTCTGCCTTCTTCCTAGTCCCTTGGATCTATCCATCTAGGAGATTTCCTGTATCTTCCTTAGTAAAAAATGACACAAAGTAACCATTTAGCGTCTATGCCATTCCTCTGCTCCCCATTTAGAATTCTCTTAGCTCTACCTGTAATGGCCCCACATTGTCTCAGCTAAACGCTTCTTTTTTACATTGCTTTTGCCGTTCGATTTAATTTTTTTTGCAAGATTGCAATCACATTCTGTTCTCCCTTTCTTTCTCAGTTTCGTGGCTTTCCTTTGCCGTGTTCGAAAAAACCTCCTAATCCCCATGTTTACGACTATTATTTCTGGCAACTTTAAAGTCCTTTCCTTTTAATCCTATACAATCCTTAACTTCCTGAACATTTTTTGGACTGTAATGCGTTCACCACTGCCTCCACCTTGCTGGGTGAGGTTGCGAGGCCAGTTTCATCAATCACATAGAACATAGAATTTACAGTGCAGAAGGAGGCCATTCGACCCATCGAGCCTGCCCGGCCCTTGGAAAGAGCACCCAACCTAAGCCCACAACACCACCCCATACCCGTAACCCAGCAACCCCACCCAACCCCTGTGGGCACGAAGGGCAATTTATCATGGCCAATCCACCTAACCTGCACGTCTTTGGACTGTGGGAGGAAACCGGAGCACCCGGAGGAAACCCACGCACACATGGGGAGAATGTGCAGACTCCACACAGACAGTGACCCAAGCCGGGAATCGAACCTGGACCCTTAGCGTCCGGGACCCTGGAGCTGTGAAGCGATAATGCTAACCACTGTGCTACCGTGCCGCCCAATGTTCCAGGTAGTCCACTGATGGTTAAGGAATCAACATTTGGATTTCTTAAAGCGAATCCCATAGTTTTGCAGTCTATGCATGATCGGTTGAGTTGGGATCAAAGTGTTTTATGAAAATGTCCACAAGCTGTTTAAAGCTTTTACCTGCTGGCTTGCCAGGGGTAATGCGATTTTTCAGTGAAGTGGAGTTTGTCATTCCTGTAATGACTGTGAGATGACTGTAAGGAACATTGAGGCCTGCCTTTCCTTTTCAATCTCATTCGCAATGAAAAGCTGTTCCATTTGATCAACATTAACTACAAAGTGCATGGTAGCTGGGTCAAAAGTCTCTAATGTCCCTAATGATGATGGCCCCATCCTCTTTTCTAGTGTTTTGTCACTTCTAAACATTTACAAATACAAACACACACACACACACATACACATCTGCTTCTGAACTGAACTTCACACCAAAACAAGAAGGCCCCTTTTATTCTTTTGTGCACAAAAGAGAATTACATCCAACACTCCAGAAAAAACTGCTGAATGCAAGTCCTTTCACCCTGAAATCTGCCGTGAGATCGCTACTTCTATGGAACTTACAGCGAAAGAGGCTTCATTAATTATAGTCCAAGTAAAAGTTCATAAGATGGAGGCTGCTTAAAAACAGGTCTGCGAAAAGTCCACCATGTCTATAAATATGTTGATTAAAAAATAGAGTCATAGATGTTTACAGCATGGAAACAGGCCCTTCGGCCCAGCTTGTCCATGTCGCCCAGTTTCTGTCACTAAGCTAGTCCCATTTGCCCACGTTTGGCCCATATCCTCTATACCCACCCTGCCCATGTAACTGTCCATACTCCTTTCCTTTTATTTATAGACTGTTTGTTGAAGGAAAAAATTGTACCTGCAACTACCATTGCCTCTGGCAGCCCGTTCCAGATGCTCACTACCCTCTGTGAAAAAAATTCCCCTCTGGTCTCTTTTGTATCTCTCACCTTAAACCTAAGCCCTCTAGTTCTAGACTGCTCTACCTTTGGGAAAAGATGTTGACTATATACCTTATCTATGCTCCTCATTATTTTATAGACCTCTATATGATTACCCCCAAGCCTCCTACGCTCCAGAGAAAAAAGTCCCAGCCTATCCAGCCTCTCCTTATAACTCAGACCATCAAGTCCTGGTAGTGTCCTCGTAAATCTCTTCTGCACTCTTTCTAGTTTAACAATATCCTTCCTATAATAGGGTGACCAGAATTGTACATAGTATTCCATGTGTGGTCTTACCAATGTCTTGTACAACTTCAGCAAGACGTTCCAACTCCTGTATTCAATATTCTGACCAATAAAACCTAGCATGCTGAATGCCTTCTTCACCACCCTGTCCACCTGCGACTCCACCTTCAAGGAGCCATGAACCTGTACCCCTAGATCTCTTTGTTCTGTAACTCTCCCCAATGAGGAGTTTTTTCCCAAAGATAGGGGAGTCTAAAACTAGTGGGCATAGGTTCAAGGTGAGGGGGGGGGGGGGGGAGAGAGAGATACAAACGGGTCCAGAGGGGCAATTGTTTCACACAGGGTGGTGAATGCCTGGAACAAGTTACCATGGGCAATAGTAGAGGCGGATACAATTTTGTCTTTCAAAAAGCATTTAGGACAGTTATATGGGGGAAAGATAGGTACAGCGGGATATGAGCCTAATGTGGGCAATTGGGACTAGCTTAGTTGTAAAAACTGGTCGGCATGGACAAGTTGGCCCGAAGGGCCTGTTTTCATGCTGTAAACCTCTATGACTCTATGGGCGGGATTCTCCCCTACCCGGCGGGGAGGGGGCCCCGGCGTGATGGAGTGGTGGGAACCACTCCGGCGTCGGGCCGCCCCAAAGGTGCGGAAGTCTCTTGCGGCTAGGTCGGCGCCGGAGCGGTTTCTGCTCCACCGACTGGCGGGAAAGGCCTTTGGCGCCACGCCAGCCGGGGCCGAAAGGTCTTCGCCGGGCGACGCGGGTCCGCGCATGCGCGGGAGCGTCAGCGGCTGCTGACGTCATCCCCGCGCAGGGGGTGGGGGGGGTCTCTTCCGCCTCTGCCATAGTGAAGACCATGGCGAAGGCGGAAGAAAGAGAGTGTCCCCACGGCACAGGCCCGCCCACGGGTCGGTGGGCCCCGATCGCGAGCCAGGCCACCGTGGGGGCACCCCTCCAGGGCCAGATCCCCCCCGCTCCCCGCCCCCTCCCCCTTCCAGGACCCCGGAGCCCGCCCGCGCCGCCTTGTCCTGCCGTTCAAAAGGTGGTTTAATCCACGCTGGCGGGACAGGCATTCCAGCAGCGGGACGTCGGCCCATCACGGGCCGGAGAATCGGCGGGGGTGGGCCCGCCGACCGGCGTGGCGCAATTCCCACCCCCGCCAACCGGCGCGGCGCAATTCCCGCCCTCGACGAATCTCTTGTGGCGGAGACTTCGGGACATGGCGGGGGCGGGATTCACGCCAGCCCCCGGCGATTCTCCGCCCCACGACTCCACTTCCAGCACACCCTACTGGCTAGTTTCTATATAGCACTTCTTTTTAACTAAAATGTCCGTATACAAAAGCATGAAGTTGAGACACAAACATCATAATGTCACTTGTTCAATGGGGACACAATATAATCCTTTCTATTTCATCGGATCCATCTGAAACTGTTCCATTGCTTTATACCATTGAGAAGAGGACCAAACATAGTTTGTAATGACAAAACGGTGATCTATGTTACATATTAAATAATATTACTAATAAAACCTAAATCCCTATTTTTTTTTCCAATGGATTTTGGAAATTGCCACAGGCTTTTAGAACGTTGTGAACTTTAAGACATGCCAGTTATACTTTATGTAACGTTTAAGTGTACTTGGTGTTGCTTCTTCCCAAATGCATAAGACCACCTTTGTCGAGGCTAAATTCCCATTGTCCATAGTTTGGTCTATTCTCCAGTGCATCTAAATCTGCTTGCAGAGATTTGTTCCCCTTCATGAACACATACACACACACACACGCACACATGCATGTGATATCAATCGCAAACCTACAGATCATTCCTGCATCTACTTCACTGATGAAAATAGAATAATGCAGTGTCCCTAACACCGATCGCTGTGGAACATGACCGGTAACTAGCCTTCAAGCAGATCTGCAACCATTGAAACATAGAAAATAAGTGCAGGAGTAGGCCATTCGGCCCTTCAAGCCTGCATTTAATATGATCATTACATCCCACTCCTGCTTTCTCTCCATACCCCTTGATCACTTAGTCGCAAGGGCCACGTCCAGCTCCCTCTTGAATATATCCAACAGCTTTCTGTGGTGGAGAATTCCACATGTTCACAACTCTCTGAGAGAAGAAGTTCTTCCTCACCTCAGCCTTGAATGGCTTACCGCTTATTATTAGGCTATGACCCCTAGTTCTGGACATCCCCAACAGCGCATTAACTCTTCCCGCATCTTGCATGTCCAGTCCCATCGGTATTTTATATGTTTCTATCACATCCCCTCTCATTCTTCGAAACTCCAGTGAGTGCAAGCCCAGTTGATCCAGTTTTTCTTCATATGTCAGTCCTGCTATACCGGGAATTAGTCTGGTGAACCTTCACTGGACACCCTCAATAGCAAGAATGTCCTTCCTCAAACTAGGAGACCAAAACTGTACACAATACTCAATACTCACCAAGGCCCTGTATAACTGCAGCAAGACATCCCTACTCCGATACTCAAATCCTCTTGCTATGAAGGCCAGCATGTCATTAGCTTTCCTCACTGCCTGCTATTTCTGCATGCCGACCTTCAGCGACTGTTCCACCATGACACCCAGGTCTTGTTGCACTTCCCCTTTTCCGAAATCACCAATGTCAGATGAACCGGTCTATAATTGTCTGTTTTCTCTCTCCCTCATTTTTTAAAATGTGGGGCTACATTAGTTACCCTCCAATCCATTGGAACTCGACCAGAGTTCATAGATTGGTGGAAAATAATCACCAATGCATCCACTATTTCTAGGGCCAGTTCATTCAGTACTCTGGGATGCAGAGCGTCGGTCCCTGGGGACTTATCGGTTTTAATCCCATCAATTTCTCCAATGCAATTTCCTGACAAATAAGGATTTCGTTCAGTTTCTCCTTCATGCTCGACCCTCTGTCCCCTAGTATTTCCGGAAGACTATTTGTGTCCTCCTTAGTGAAGACAGATCCAAAGTAATGGTTCAATTGGTCTGCCATCTGTTTGTTGCCCATTATGAATTCACCTGATTCTAACTTTAAGGGACCTACATTTGTCTTCATCAGTCTTTTTCTCTTCACATATCTATAGAAGCTTTTACTGTCAGTCTCTATCTTTTCTGCAAGCTATCAACTTTTTTTGTTCATTTTACAGGACATGAGCGTTATTGGCTGGTGCAGCATTTATAGTCCACCCCTAACTGCCCTCCATTTCAGAGAGCATTTGAGAGTCAACCATATTGCTGTGGATCTGGAGTCATATATAGGCCAGATCAGGTTACGACGGCATTCAATCCATTGTCGCAAATTACAGTTTATCCCACAAAATTCTGTCTTGTAGCATAACCGTTTGTGTCGTACCTTATCTGAAAAACCAAGTAGTCACTTCTTCTAGCAAACTAATAAGGTACCACCGGTGGCACAGTGGTCAGCACTGCTGCCTCACAGTGCCAGGGACCCGGGTGCAATTCCGGCCTTGGGTGACTGTGTGGAGTTTACATGTTCTTCCCTGTCTGTGTGGGTTTCCTCCGGGTGCTCTGGTTTCTTCCCACAGTCCAAAGATGTGCAGGTTAGGTGGATTGGCCATGATAAATTGCCCCTGAGAGTCCAATGCGATGAAGGTTGGGTGGGGTTATGGGGATGGGGCAGGGGAGTGGGCCTATGTTAGGGTACTCTTTCAGAGGGTTGGTGCTGAGTCGATGGGCTGAATGGCCTCCTTCTGCACTGTCAAGATTATATGATTCTGCAAGCCTCTATGATAATAAAGAACATTTCTTACAACTCTTTCAAGTACTTTAGCTATAATTCTTATCAGGCCAATGGACCTACAGTTTTCTGGATCCACCTTGCCACCCTGTTTGAAAATAGGAACCACATAACCAACCTTCCAATCTGAGGGAACGATTCCAGTTGTAAAAAACCTATTCGATATATGGTCAGTGAGTTTATAAATTACATGTTCCATGTCTTTTATCACCTTCGAGTGGACATCACTCAACCAGCAATTCGATTTACATAACGATTCTAGGATGATTTAAAAAAATCATTTTGCTTTATGCTCGTGTGATGAGTGTCACTGACAAGGCAAGCATTTTCCACCAATCTCTAATTCCTCTTCGGAAGGGAAAGACTGTTTATCACCACTGATGTGTACTGTGGGAATAATTCAATTATGCCAATGGCAGAGGTGTTAAATGATTACTCCATTGCCATGCTCTATTCAGCAAGTAGGAAAAGGGCCAATTCATGAACTTCTTCCCAGAACTACGGTAGACCGTAATTATTTTAACTTTTACTATTTTTTTATCTACCCTCCAGCTCATTGCTGGTTATCGAGCATCATCCATTGTCGTGAAGACTAAGACAAAGACAAAGTTATCTGGCGTGATTCAGCGATCCCGTTGCACCCGGCACAAATCGGGGCACAACGGGTTAATTGCGCGTGAGCCCAAAATCGGGGTCCGGGTGTCGGGCCGTTCACGAATCACCCAACTCATACCGCCCACTGTGATCTGAATCTCGTCCTCGCTGGGCGAGATCTAGATCTGAATATTTAAATAAACCATATGGATCATTTTAATACCCAGACACCATAATCTCCGGGTGTCTGGGACTCAGTGGCCATGCCTGGAGACCTCGCCAGGGTGCCGTTTCTCCTAGTCCACACAAACGTAGACCTTATGTAACAACACCTATCGGGGAGGGGGGGGTGTCCTACACCATTGGAGGCCCCTTGGCTGTCAGGGACTGGGCAGGGTAGCACCCCCCCTTGGCACCTGGGCACCTTGGCACTGCCAGGGTGCCAGGATAGCGGTGTCCAGGTGCCAGGTTGGCTCTGCCAGGAATCGGCGAGGCAGGGGGCCTTTCCAGGTAGAGGGGAGATGACGGGTTTCCTGGGGCCTCCTCAGGTTTGGTTGGCGAGTGGGGGGTCACAAAAAATGAGGGGGGGGGCCTGAAAGGGGGAGGGGAAAGATCAGGGCAGCCGGTGTAAATGGCGTCCCAATCTGCGAGGAACCTTTCCTGCTGAGGGAAATCCCTCTAAGTGTGGCCTCGGTTGAGAGAATCTGACCGAGGTCCAAAAAAACCAGCAAAGTGCCGTTAAATATGGAGCGCCAAGAAACACACCACTAA
This sequence comes from Scyliorhinus torazame, assembly GCF_047496885.1. Classification (NCBI taxonomy): domain Eukaryota; kingdom Metazoa; phylum Chordata; class Chondrichthyes; order Carcharhiniformes; family Scyliorhinidae; genus Scyliorhinus; species Scyliorhinus torazame. The sequence goes on from NC_092716.1 coordinate 238,974,554, forward strand.
GCATGCCATTCAGTGGATTTTAACGAGATTCCACTGAATCGCTTTCATCCCATGGGACTGACCTGTGGCATCTTTCAGCAGTCCTGTGTATTCTTGATGTTACACTGTCTCCTTCCATTATAACAGTAGACTGGTGAACCTCATTTCAGTATTCATTTTCTTCCATTATAATTGCAACAATAGTTTTGGAACTGTAAACTGCCAGTTAACGTGATTGGTAACGGAATACCTGTCTTTCCTTCCTACCTTTTTATTTAGGTCTGGCAAGTTTCTCTTCACTGCAATTTTTTGTGTATTGATTTTTAAAACAGTTTAATGATTTTATTTTCTCTTTGCCATGGCTCATTTTGGAAGATATAAAAAGGACTGATTTACGAACTGCTTCTGTCTACTTGAACCGACCTGCATCAGAATGTTTTACAATCTTCCCCATTTTAGAAGTGACTAAACATTATCCTTGAGTTTGAATTAATGGGCCAGATTTTCATGGCTGCGATGGACCTGCCTCAGTAAAGAGTGTCCAGATATGTTTGCACTGAGTGCTGAATTTGGTGCATTTGAGTGCTATAGTGAGAGTTTGGTGACTGAGGGAGTGCTGAATTTGGTGCATTTGAGTGCTATAGTGAGAGTTTGGTGACTGAGGGAGTTAGGTGAGGAGGGAGTAAGGTGCTCCTTTCATTTTGTTTCCGACATTTCCGCAAAGAGTGCAAAGAGAGCCAGGTGTTTACAGGAAGTGTAGCTGACTGGGAGCAGAGTCGGAGGGCGGAGATCTAGTTAGTCCACACAGCAGCTATATTCTTTAAGGTAAGAGGGGATGGAGGCTAGGCCAGTTACATGCTCCTCCTGTAGGATGTGGGTGGTGAGGGATACCACCGGTGTCCCCACTGACTATACCTGCGGGAAGTGCACCCAACTTCAGCTCCTCAAAGACCGTGTTAGGGAACTGGAGCTGAAGCTGGATGAACTTCGGATCATCCGGGAGGCAGAGGGGGTGATTGAGAAGAGTTACAGGGAGGTAACCACACCCAAGGTACAGGACAAGAATAGCTGGGTTACAGTCAGGGGGAAAAAAACAAACAGGCAGACAGTGCAGGGATCCCTCGTGGCCGTTCCCCTTCAAAACAAGTATACCGTTTTGGATGCTGTTGGGGGGGATGACCTACCGGGGGAAGGCCCTAGCGGCCAGGTCTCTGGCACTGAGTCTGGCTCTGGGGCTCAGAAGGGAAGGGGGGAGAATAGAAAAGCAATAGTTGTAGGAGATTCAATGGTTAGGGGAATAGATAGGAGATTCTGTGGTCGCGAGCGAGACTCCCGGAAGGTATGTTGCCTCCCGGGTGCCAGGGCCAGGGATGTCTCGGATCGTGTCTTCAGGATCCTTAAGGGGGAGGGGGAGCAGCCAGAAGTCGTGGTGCACATTGGTACCAACGACATAGGTAGGAAAAGGGGTGTGGAGGTAATAAACAAGTTTAGGGAGTTAGGCTGGAAGTTGAAAGTCAGGACAGACAGAGTTGTCATCTCTGGTTTGTTGCCGGTGCCACGTGATAGTGAGGCTAGGAATAGGGAGAGAGTGCAGTTGAACACGTGGCTGCAGGAATGGTGTAGGAGGGAGGGCTTCAGGTATTTGGATAATTGGAGCGCATTCTGGGGAAGGTGGGACCTGTACAAGCAGGACGGGTTGCATCTGAACCAGAGGGGCACCAATATCCTGGGAGGGAGGTTTGCTAGTACTCTTCGGGAGGGTTTAAACTAATTTGGCAGGGGAATGGGAACCGGATTTGTAGTCCAGCAACTAAGGTAGCCGATATTCAGGACGCCAAAGCATGTAATGAGGCAGTGGGGAAGGGAACACTGACAAAGGAGAGTATTTGCAGGCACGGAGATGGGTTGAAGTGTGTATACTTCAACGCAAGAAGCATCAGGAATAAGGTGGGTGAACTTAAGGCATGGATCGGTACTTGGGACTACGATGTGGTGGCCATCACGGAAACTTGGATAGAAGAGGGGCAGAAATGGTTGTTGGAGGTCCCTGGTTATAGATGTTTCAATAAGATTAGGGAGGGTGGTAAAAGAGGTGGGGGTGGCATTATTAATTAGAGATAGTATAACAGCTGCAGAAAGGCAGTTCGAGGAGTATCACCCTATTGAGGTAGTATGGGTTGAAGTCAGAAATAGGAAAGGAGCAGTCACCTTGTTAGGAGTTTTCCATAGGCCCCCCAATAGTAGCAGAGATGTGGAGGAACAGATTGGGAAACAGATTTTGGAAAGGTGCAGAAGTCATAGGGTGGTAGTCATGGGCGACTTTAACTTCCCAAATATTGAGTGGAAACTCTTTAGATCAAATAGTTTGGATGGGGTGGTGTTTGTGCAGTGTGTCCAGGAAGCTTTTCTAACACAGTATGTAGATTGTCCAACCAGAGGAGGGGCAATATTGGATTTAGTACTGGGTAATGAACCAGGGCAAGTGATAGATTTGTTAGTGGGGGAGCATTTTGGAGATAGTGACCACAATTCTGTGACTTTCACTTTAGTAATGGAGAGGGATAGGTACGTGCAACAGGGCAAGGTTTACAATTGGGGGAAGGGTAAATACGATGTTGTCAGACAAGAATTGAAGTGCATAAGTTGGGAACATAGGCTGGCAGGGAAGGACACAAGTGAAATGTGGAACTTGTTCAAGGAACAGGTGCTACGTGTCCTTGATATGTATGTCCCTGTCAGGCAGGGAAGAGATGGTCGAGTGAGGGAACCATGGTTGACAAGAGAGATTGAATGTCTTGTTAAGAGGAAAAAGGTGACTTATGTAAGGCTGAGGAAACAAGGTTCAGACAGGGCATTGGAGGGATACAAGATAGCCAGGAGGGAACTGAAGAAAGGGATTAGGAGAGCTAAGAGAGGGCATGAACAATCTTTGGCGGGTAGGATCAAGGAAAACCCCAAGGCCTTTTACACATATGTGAGAAATATGAGAATGACTAGAGCGAGGGTAGGTCCGATCAAGGACAGTAGCGGGAGATTGTGTATTGAGTCTGAAGAGATAGGCGAGGTCTTGAATGAGTACTTTTCTTCTGTATTTACAAATGAGAGGGGCGATATTGTTGGAGAGGACAGTGTGAAACAGATTGGTAAGCTCGAGGAAATACTTGTTAGGAAGGAAGATGTGTTGGGCATTTTGAAAAACTTGAGGATAGACAAGTCCCCCGGGCCTGACGGGTTATATCCAAGGATTCTATGGGAAGCAAGAGATGAAATTGCAGAGCCGTTGGCAATTATCTTTTCGTCCTCACTGTCAACAGGGGTGGTACCAGGGGATTGGAGAATGGCGAATGTCGTGCCCCTGTTCAAAAAAGGAACTAGGGATAACCCTGGGAATTACAGGCCAGTTAGTCTTACTTCGGTGGTAGGCAAAGTAATGGAAAGGGTACTGAAGGATAGGATTTCTGAGCATCTGGAAAGACACTGCTTGATTAGGGATAGTCAGCACGGATTTGTGAGGGGTAGGTCTTGCCTTACAAATCTTATTGAATTCTTTGAGGAGGTGACCAAGCATGTGGATGAAGGTAAAGCAGTGGATGTAGTGTACATGGATTTTAGTAAGGCATTTGATAAAGTTCCCCATGGTAGGCTTCTGCACAAAGTAAGGAGGCATGGGATAGTGGGAAATTTGGCCAGTTGGATAACGAACTGGCTAACCGATAGAAGTCAGAGAGTGGTGGTGGATGGCAAATATTCAGCCTGGATCCCAGTTACCAGTGGTGTACCGCAGGGATCAGTTCTGGGTCCTCTGCTGTTTGTGATTTTCATTAATGACTTGGATGAGGGAGTTGAAGGGTGGGTCAGTAAATTTGCAGACGATACGAAGATTGGTGGAGTTGTGGATAGTAAGGAGGGCTGTTGTCGGCTGCAAAGAGACATAGATAGGATGCAGAGCTGGGCTGAGAAGTGGCAGATGGAGTTTAACCCTGAAAAGTGTGAGGTTGTCCATTTTGGAAGGACAAATATGAATGCGGAATACAGGGTTAACGGTAGAGTTCTTAGCAATGTGGAGGAGCAGAGAGACCTTGGGGTCTATGTTCATACATCTTTGAAAGTTGCCACTCAAGTGGATAGAGCTGTGAAGAAGGCCTATGGTGTGCTCGCGTTCATTAACAGAGGGATTGAATTTAAGAGCCGTGAGGTGATGATGCAGCTGTACAAAACTTTGGTAAGGCCACATTTGGAGTACTGTGTACAGTTCTGGTCGCCTCATTTTAGGAAGGATGTGGAAGCTCTGGAAAAGGTGCAAAGAAGATTTACCAGGATGTTGCCTGGAATGGAGAGTAGGTCTTACGAGGAAAGGTTGAGGGTGCTAGGCCTTTTCTCATTAGAGCGGAGAAGGATGAGGGGCGACTTGATAGAGGTTTATAAGATGATCAGGGGAATAGATAGAGTAGACAGTCAGAGACTTTTTCCCCAGGTGGAACACACCATTACAAGGGGACATAAATTTAAGGTGAAAGGTGGAAGATATAGGAGGGATATCAGAGGTAGGTTCTTTACCCAGAGAGTAGTGGGGGCATGGAATGCACTGCCTGTGGAAGTAGTTGAGTCGGAAACATTAGTGACCTTCAAGCAGCTGTTGGATAGGTACATGGATTACGGGAAAATTATATAGTGTAGATTTATTTGTTCTTAAGGGCAGCACGGTAGCATTGTGGATAGCACAATTGCTTCACAGATCCATGGTCCCAGGTTCGATTTCGGCTTGGGTCATTGTCTGTGCGGAGTCTGCACGTCCTCCCCGTGTCTGCGTGGGTTTCCTCCGGGTGCTCCGGTTTCCTCCCACAGTCCAAAGATGTGCGGGTTAGGTGAATTGGCCAATGATAAATTGCCCTTAATGTCCAAATTGCCCTTGGTGTTGGGTGGAGGTGTTGAGTTTGGGTAGGGTGCTCTTTCCAAGAACTGGTGCAGACTCAGGGGGCCGAATGGCCTCCTTCTGCACTGTAGATTCAATGATAATCTATGATTAATCTAGGACAAAGGTTCGGCACAACATCGTGGGCCGAAGGGCCTGTTCTGTGCTGTATTTTCTATGTTCTATGTTCTATGGTTCAATTTAGCTCCTTGGGATTGGGTGCAGGAGACATGTGGGTCCACTGATGCTGGAAACAGAGTGTAGGAGGTCACGGAGGCGGGTGAGTGCCAAAGTGGGTGAGTTAAATGTTCTACTTAGGTTCACTGGGTCTTCCACCCAGGCCCCTCAAACTCTTCATGCCAACAGAATGCAAACTCATGGCTCACTTAACCCCATGCCAACTCAATACTAACTCATGACTCCCACCCATCCACCATACCCCTCATAGACCCATGCTAACTATATGCAAACTCATTCCCCCAACTCACACTTAATGCATCCTTATAGCCCAATACTATCTTCATAGCCATTCATCCAGTATTCACCATGGGCAGACCTCAGGAACTATGTGGAGATGAGAAAATATTTTTAACAGTCTAATACAGATCTCTCTGGTAAACATTTGAGAGTGGAAAAAAAAATCCCATTCATGAAATCCATGCAAAGGTTTTAAATCTCCTCAAGTGGTGGATCTCTTATAAAAGCAAACTTCTATTCAGACCTTATGTCAAAGACATCTTATCCTTTAATTGCCACTTTACATTGTCAATCAAACTATGAACTCTGGCCCCATGTTGAGATGCTTGTAGATTGTGAAACTCAACCAAGCATTCACAGTTATATAATAGCACTTTGGGAAATGTTAACCAAAAACTCTATTAAAATTGCACAAGCAGATGGGGACAGTTTTTGCTGAACAACAATAAATGTCCCGTCAATCAAAGCAGTTCAGCAGCAGGATTGTGATTCTCAAATTCTTGAGTGTTTGGGCGATATGTATCAGTATCCACCCTGTCAAAGCCCCTTAAGGATCTTATGGGCTGGATTCTCCGATCCCCCAGCCCCGTGCTTCTTGGTCACAGCCATTTGCTGGCACCATACTCCTGATGTTTGTCAATGGGATTCCCTATTGAAGCCATCCCAAGCCGCCGGGAAATCCACGGACGGCGATGCGCCGCCAGTGGGAAAAGTGAATCGCAACGGCCGGAGAATTCCGTCCATGTTTCCCTGCTCATCCTTCTAACCTGAAGCCAGTACAGGCACAACCTGCTCCTGGCGAGATTTTCAACATATGGAAGTTAGAGGTCAGTCCAAGTTCTGCAACAGCAGAAGTATTTCGAATGATAACCTTTGATGCAAGTTGACTACGTCCAGTTGTCAACCAATTTGGCCTCATAAAGGCTGACAAAAATCCAGCAGGACAAAAAATGATGTCAGGCAACTTTTTAAAAATAAATTTAGAGTACCCAATTATTAATTTTTTCCAATTCAGGGGCAATTTAGCGTGACCAATCCACCTAACCTGCACATCTTTTGGGTTGTGGGGGTGAAACCCACGCAGACATGGGGAGAATGTGCAAACTCTACACGGACAGTGACCCAGGGCCTGGATTGATGCCAGGCAATTTATCACAAAGCTTTACACGTACATGCCCAGTAAATGCAAAAAAATAAATGATTTGGTGAGTATATACACAGTAATTTTAAAAGGTTTGCAGTGGAAATAGCCTGTGTTTTGTCGTACAGAAAAAAATTAGCATTCAGGCCGTCATCCGCACTGATTGAACCAGGTTGATTGCTCGGCTGCACGACAAAACCCTACAGTTTGATTTGGACCCAGGGCTAGGGCTCTCGAGCTAGTGTTGTCGCAATAATAATCTGTGTCTTTATCTGTATTTGATAAAAGCAATTATGTGGGATGAACTGTTTTTCTTGTATTTATTATGATCATTATGGCAAAGGAGACAGTAAGTGCTGGAGAAAATGCAGAGAGAGGTTGTGTGGCTCATCAAGTGTCTGATCTATGAATAAACATTGGGGAGACGTGAGTCTTTCAGCTTCAAAAGGAGGTACCCGAGGTTGTGTTCTAGGGAGACGTGAGCCTTTCAGCTTCAAAAGGAGATACCCGAGGTTGTGTTCTATGTTATGACCGTGTTGATGATGTACACTGAGCATCTAGTTGTTTAACTAGAACGTGAAAGATGACTTACGAACTATATGAAATGAAATGAAAAATGAAAATCGCTTATTGTCACAAGTAGGCTTCAAATTAAGTTACTGTGAAAAGCCCCTAGTCGCCACATTCCGGCGCCTATTCGGGGAGGCTGGTACGGGAATACAGTCTATAATACAGACGATGGCTACTAAATGAATTCTGTGAATTCTCCTGGATCTACTCGAAGTGTGACTTTTCTCTTATACGACTTGCTACTAACTGGCGGGTGTCTCAAGTAACATGGTGGATCTCTATCGCCACCTGCTGGTCAGAGGTCGTACCGATAATTAGATACATTGACAGTAAGAAGTCTTACAACACCAAGTTAAAGTCCAACAGGTTTGTTTCAAACACTAGCTTTCGGAGCACTGCTCCTTCCTCAGGTGAATGAAGAGGTATGTTCCAGAAACATATATATAGACAAATTCAAAGATGCAAGACAATGCTTGGAATGCGAGCATTTGCAGTTAATTAAGTGTTTACATATCCAGAGATAGGGGTAACCCCAGGTTAAAGAGGTGTAATTGTCTCAAGCCAGGACAGTTAGTAGGATTTCGCAAGCCCAGGCCAGATGGTGGGGGGTGAATGTAATGGGGCATGAATCCCAGGTCCCGTCATAGATACATTGATTAAACACTATATACATTGATGTGTACATGCATATCACCACACCTGGGTTGACGGGAGCACTGTTACTGTCACTGGTTGGTTGGAACAGAGCAAGCGAACAGTTAATATGTTGTGGTTCAATTTCCCATTGCGATTTTAATGTCTACGAATGACTTTGATGTTAAAGGAGGCGTCTGCCATACTCAGCCATGCATATCATGCTAATTGAGGTGCAATTATGTCAGTAGACCCCCCTCCGCCCGCCCTTCCCACGACCTGATGTTTAATGGGAGTGAGCAGAGAAAACTGAAACAAGTCAGTGGACAGAGGAAAGGTTGCAACTGCTTTCCAGATAAATAGGAGACATCCCTTCAAGGCCCACAAGATTAATGATGTCCACCTTGTCATACAGGCCCATGCTCCTTTCCAGTCCTCCACGGTCCCTCCACTGCCCCCGACCCCCATCGATTCCCACCCAAGGTCTCCCTTCCAAATTTTGAAGTTTACTTGTCAGCCCATGGGTAGTTGTTGGCCAGCCGATCTGCTTCCGTAACCTCTTCCCTTCCATTATGTTTAGGCCCCATTCAGGGGGCCACTGCATTAAAATCAACCCTATACTCTTAGAGGAAGCGATGACAAAAAACCAGATGGATAAAAGTAATCTGGAACAACACTGTGTTTCAAATTGTATGAGTATGGCAGCCGAAAATTAACAAGAGATCATTTTCACCTCCAAAATCTGGATGTTTCGCTTCAAAGGAACAAAACTCAAGACAGAGTCGAAGCAGGAACTCAAGGCATTATATTTCAAAAAGTAACTGGATGCAGTACTGAGGAGACGTTAGGATCATTATGAATGGATGAAACAATTTTCCCATCATTAACTATTCTCTACTCTTGCAAGACATGCACTTTCTTTAAGTATTCTTATTTGTGACTTTCGAACGGAAGCGATGACTACAGAGGGAGGTAAAAGACAACTCCAATTGGAAAAATGGGAACTATGACTAATTAATGAAACTCTTGCAATGATTGTTTCTTGGGCCAGTAAGGACACAGCTTTCGAGCTCTAAATTATTTGTGCTGTCATTTCAATTGACGGGTAGCTTGCACTGAATGCCACAATGGGCCCAGCATTAACAATGGCCCTTTCTTATACCGCACCTTTCACCATTGTTCAGAACTGGCAGGATATCACCAACTAGAAAACCACCAGAGGGAATGAAACACATTTGTTAATCCTTTTAACAGTGAAGACCGCATGTCATTCTTCATCATGGGCAAAAAGTTGGTTAGAGCCGAGTGTCTGCCAACCAACCACACACCTCGGATGGGAATTTCCCGCACCACTCACCAAACCACCCACCACCTCCTCGCCGCCACCCCCCCACCCCCCCCCTCCTGCACCCCCACGGTGTATTTTCCAGTGTTGGAGTGGCTCGCCATTGGCCGCTGGTCGGGTCTCCCTGTCCCGCCGATGTACATGTCATTTTGCGTGGCTCACCCATCCTGCCGCCAGGAACCCGCGGGGTGGGGGGAGTGCGGTGTTGCCTTCCGCAGTATCTCAAAGTCCTGCCAACGGGAAGCGCTGGAAAATCCCACCCTTTGTTTATGTTCTGGAACCCAGCCCTACTCGAAAAGCCTTGCCCCAAACCTCTAAATAGTAGATCAACTCTAGAAGTGTGAGAAAACCACTTGCTTCTTGCCAACCACACAGAAGTCAATACCACAGAGACACTAGTAAAATCATGAAATCTCATGCATAAGAATGGAATTGAATGACTAAACTCAGCCCTAAACAGTAGCCATTCCCAGGCATTAATAGTTACAAAACCGTAATTAAAGACAGTTGAACAGATTTTAATGATTGGCATGTCATTGTCATGTGAGAGTACCTTTAAGAACTGGGTGTTTATCAAATAGCTGTAGTGGATGTACCTTTAAGAAATGGGTGTTTATCAAATAGCTGCAGTGATGTCAGAGTGTGGGTGGAGCTGGACAGGCTGTCTTTCAGTTTCGTTTTTGAGCAGGCAGCTACAGCATGTTTTAGTTTTGTTTTCAGAGCTGGATAGCTGCAGGCAAAGCAAGCAGCTGTATAAGGATCTCTCTCTACAAGCTACAGACTGACTTCAGCTCATTTGAGAATTTCAAAGTAATACCGGTTTCTGTAGAGAATTTAAGCCTGCTGTCTTTCTGTAAAAAGGGTCTTTAGAACTTATGGATGTTGTTAGGAAAGTTATGAAGGGTTACTTATAGAATATTGTATCTGTGGGGATTATTGGTGTTGATAGTTGTTAAGATGTTTACTGTGGGTTTATAAAGTGTTAACTGGATTCATGAATAAACATGGTTTTGTTTTAAAAGTACTTTCGATCTCTGTTGCATCACACCTGGAAAGTGGGCCCTTGTGCTCCTCATAACCACAATCTATTAAAAGTGGTGGGTCAGGTGAACTCCATGATACACTTTGGTGTTCTCTAAACACTGACCCATAACAGTCATCATCATGGAAAAGCCATTTGTTTGATGAAAGAGAGGCAAATCGGAGTACACCTCACCCCCACTTCCCCCTCTTTGCAACCCAACCCAGAACACAATTTGAGTGAATTCCTTTTTACTATATTTAGAACAATTGAGTTCCAGCAGCTTTCACTGTTGGGATAGAAGATCTGCTTGTCTGAAATACTGTAAAATATTATGTGGCTGGAACAATGCATCAATATTCTGTCTGCACCATCTGGATTAACAGACAGGTTGCGTGTGAGTAATGCAGAGGATCTGGAGAAGCGAGGAGGAGGAGGATTCTAATGCCCAATGTTGCCCCATCATCATGTGCAATTTGTGACTAATCATTTTCACAAGAGAAGCATAAGCCATGATGAGTAAGAATACTGTGCAAAACGTGGAGTCAACTGGAATAATTGTGGGCTGAAATTGGTGTAGATTTTGCAGTTGGGCATTAGCTGTGTGGAGTATTCTTCTCACCCAAACATCAGCGCTATTTATATGGTGTGGTACAGTGCACAGTGATTAGCACTGCTGCCTCACAGCTCCAGGGACCCAGGTCCAATTCCGGCCTCAGATGACTGTGTGTGGAGTTTGCACTTTCTCCCAGTGTCTGGGTGGGTTTCCTCCCACGGTCCAAAGACGTGCAAATTAGTTGGTTTGGCCATTCTAAATTGCCCTTAGTGTCCAAAAGGTTAGATGGAGTTGGCTATGGGGATAGCGTAGAGGCATGGGCTTAGGTAGGGTGCTGATGCAGTCTGGTGCAGACTCGATGGGCTGAATGACCTAATTCGTCACTGTAAATTCTATAGTGTGGACAAGCTCACTCCATCTGCTTGACTCTGGCAAGCAAAAAGGGACTCATATTGAAAATAAAGCCTGGTATGAGGAAATTATTTGCTTATAAGGGTACATTTCACAGGAAGATGCCATGAAATGGCATAAAATTGCTGCTCACAGTTAGAAAAGGCTCTTCATATGTTGAACGGTTAACTTATCATTTGCAGAGATTATTCTGTATGACAAAAAAGATCGAACTAACACCAAGACCTAGTACAATAAACAATGAGGCAAAGTACAGAGGCTGTGATGGAGCAATGGGGCAGCACACTCTATATTAGATGATTGGTGAAATAAACAACTGCAGCACAGCTGGAAGGGGGCAAATTAAAGGACATAAGGGCACAGCTGACTGTTCCAAACAATGACAGTCTTAGCCTTATGCTGCATGTACACAACAGTTAACATGAAGTTTGGCATCTGACTGTCTGCTTATCCAGAACGTCTACACCCAATGTGGCCCATATTTGCCTGTAAATGCGGGGAGAAGAGTAAAATTAAGTAGATACAATCTGCCTCTGGTACAGCATGATCTTCCTGGTATTTGTTCAACATGTACTTAATAAGAACAAAAGAATAAATGGAGTAACCAAAGTAACTGGGAGCCCCATTGGAGCTATTTTCTTGGTGACCACTAGTAGGTGCAGCTGAAATCCCTGGACGGATTACCTTCCAAAAAAATAAAAGGGAAATTAAGTTTACAATGTTTCAGGATTCTTGACCTGAATGATGTACACAGAGCAAACTGAGTTAAGAAGGTTAAAAAAACTGTCTTCTGTTGATTGATTTGATTTGATTTATTGTCACATGTATCGAAGTGCAGTGAAAAGTATTTTTCTGCGACTGAGGGAACGTACACAGTATGTACATAGTAGACTAAAGAATAATCAACAGAGAACATTGACAAATGGTACATCGACAAACAGTGATTGGTAACAGTGTGAAACAAGGGGCCAAACAAAACAAATACATGAGCAAGAGCAGCATAGGGTGTCGTGAATAGTGTTCTTACAGGGAACAGATCAGTCCAAGGGGGTGTCGTTGAGGAGTCTTGTAGCTGTGGGGAAGAAGCTGTTCCTATGTCTGGATGTGCGGGTCTTCAGACTTCAAGGGCAGCATGCTAGCACAAGTGGATAGCACTGTGGCTTCACAGACTGTTGGTGATAGTGACCCCCAGTAACTTAAAGCTATCGACCTTCTGCACTTCGGAGCCATTGATGCAGACGGGAGTGTGTCGTGCTACGCTTCCTGAAGTCGATGATCAGGTTCCTTGGTCTTTCCAACATTTCGAGAGAGGTTGTTTTCGGTACACCGTGCAACCAGTAATTTATCTCCCTCCTGTATTCTGAATCGTCGTTGTTTGAGATACGGCCCACCACAGTTGTATCATCCACAAACTTATAGATTGAGTTGGAGTTAAATCTTGCCACACAGTCATGTGTGTATAGGAAGTACAATAGAGGACTGAGCACACATCCTTGCGGAGCTCCGGTGTTGAGGACTATTGTGGGGGAGGTGCTGTTGTCTATCCTGACAGATTGCTGTCTGTTGGTGAGGAAGTCGAGGATCCAGCTCCACAGGGAGGGTTCAAGTCCAAGATTGCGGAGTTTGGTTATTAGTCTTGTGTGGATAATGGTGTTGAAGGTGAGGGAGTCGATGAACAGCAGTCTTACATAGATGTCCTTGCTGTCGACTTGTTCGAGTGTTGATTGTTGAGCCAGGGAGATAGCATCCGCTGTGGACCGGTTGTGATGATAGGCAAACTGCAGTAGATCGAGACCGTCTGGGAGACTGGCAGTGATCCGTCTCATGACTAACCGCTCGAAGCATTTCATGATATCAGATGTTAGGGCCACCTGTCGGTAGTCGTTGAGGCAGGCTCCCTTGTTCTTCCTTGATACTGGTATTATAGTGGTCTCCTTGAAGGAGGTGGGGACCTCATAGTGAAGGAGTGAGGTGGTGAAGATATCTGCAAATACACTCGCCAGCTGGTCTGCGCAGGCTCTGACTGCTCGCCTAGGGACTCCGTCGGGGCCCATCGCTTTCTGCAGATTCACTTTCAAGAAGGCAGCTCTTACCTCTGAGGCTGTAATAGTGGGTATGGGTGTGTCTAGGGCTGTTGGGGCAGGTGGCACTAATGCATTGGCTGACTGCTCAAAGCGGGCATAGAACTTATTCAGATCATCGGGTAGGGATGCTCCAGCCCCAGATATTCCACCTAGCTTTGCTTTATAGCCTGTGATCTTGTGTAGGCCCTGCCATAGTCGTCGTGGGTTAGTGTCGTTGGCCTGGGACTCTAGTTTGATGCGGTATTGTCTTTTTGCATCCGTGATGGCTTTCCGCACGTCGTACCTGGATTTCTTATACAGGTCAGGGTCATCAGACTTGAACGCCTCCGTCCGGAACTTCAGCAAGGAGTGAACCCTTTGGTTGAGCCAGGGTTTCCAATTGGGGAATACCCGTATTGTCAATCTGAAATTACTGCTCCTGGACTGAACCTATAATGGAACTCGGTGGTCCTCCCCATATCTAGCTCTCAGGACCCTTAGCCAGTGTCCTTGCTGTATGCCTGTTGATCAGCCAGCCTAGACTGCTGCTGCCCACACCAAGATGGTGCAGCCTTCAGTCAGGCCTTCAAGGCCAAATGTTGTGTCAGGGCATCCTTTAATGCCAACTGTAGTCTCTCCACTGAAAGTCACCAGCCTTTCACCAGTCATGTGGCAAGCACTAGTCACTGCTGTACTAAGACAGGCAAAGATACACAGAAGACAGGACAATAAGGCAATGCACAAGAGCACAACCACAGATCTTGGCACCCTCTCTGCTGAGTACAGCCAGGCAGCAGAAGTGCCATTGGTCTGCTCTGTCATGTTTGGTGCACCCGCATGCCTTCCATTTTGTGCACAATTCTCACATGTGTGAGGGGTTATTGTCAATACAAAATGTTAGTGTATGATGGAGGAAAAACATCACAGCTTGTCTTTTACCTTCAGCAAGTTTATTCTGTAGCCAGCTCAGCAGAGACACCTTTCAATCCGTCCGTCTGTCTATCCCCAGCAAATGCTCCAGCTGTGTCCATTTTATATTCTTTTGGGTATTGAGCCAATAACTGTCACCTGACTTGAATCAGGTAATTAGCTGAACAAAGTAATTGTTACAGCATGAACTTGCAGATACCTTGACGGATTATCCTCTCTTTCTTTCAAATTAAAGCCTTCGAAGAACAAAGAGATTCAAAAACTCATTTTTCAATCCAAACAAATGAAAACAAAGGGCTGAATCCTCTGCCTTGCACCACCTGTAGCGCAGTTAACAATGAGGTGGAGAATTCAGCGTTGTGAAGAAAATGAGATTGGCGCCTTTCTGATGCTCCATCCGCCTGTTGTCATCAGGATCGAGGTTTGCGCCTCGCGCCAGATGGGAGGTTGTGTAGCAGAGTTATGTTCTGGTCAGTTTCTCGCTGACCACTTCAAAACCACTCAACCATCAAAGCACTTAATTCTGCTTGAAGTGGTCCAGGAGCTGTGAATCAAAACATTGTCTTTATAAACATTTGGGTTCGACCACGTCAGAGTTACTCAAATGTGAAGGAAGATGAATGGAACAATGCTGACAGCTGGGGTGTGTGGAAGCTGTCAATCACAGCCTATTAAAATAAATATCAAAGAGAAATGAATGAAAAGCTTGCAGATCAAATATCTGAGGGGTTTTAAACCCAGCTGACTGGTTTTCTCTTTCCAGGAATTTACAAGTGGTGCTTCTTCTGCCTGAGACAGCAGATGTATTGCCCAGGTGAGTGTTAGAGCAGTAAATATTTTCACTGCCTCTGTCTGGACTGCTCTCTTGCTTCCAGGCAGGGGTCTCTCTTCTAGGGGGCATCCTGACCGAAGTTATTTTCCTGGGGAGTTTCCTTATGTAGGGGTCTCTGTGGGGGTCTGCTTATTTAGGGAGTCTCTGTGGAATAATTAAGTTATAAGCAGAGGTTGGATAGGCTTGGGTTGTTTTCGCTGGAGCAGAGAAGATTGAGGGGCGACCTGCTCGAAGTGCGCAAGATTATGAGAGGCATGGACAGGGTGGATAGGGAGCAGCTATTCCCCTTCGTTGAAAGGTCAGTTATGAGGGGACACAAGTTCAAGGTGAGAGGCAGGAGGTTTAGGGGGTATTTGAGGAAAAACATTTTTACCCAGAGGGTGGTGACGGTCAGGAATGCACTGCCTGGGAGGGGGGGTAGAGGCGGGTTGCCTCACATCCTTTAAAAAGTACCTGGATGAGCTCTTGGGACATCATGACATTCAAGGCTATGGGCTACGTGCTAGAAACTGAGATTAGGTAGGCTGCGCAGACGGACATCAGGTGGCTCTCCTCCCAATCGGACCCAGAATAGCAAATTTTCCAGGATCCTTGGCTCAAAAAGCCACCCAAAACTCCTCTCAAACCAAAAGACACAAAAAGGAAGAAGCAGAACGGAAGATGCCAGCAAACGGTAGTTCAAAGGGTCGGCAAGAAGGCAGAAGCGGCCAAGGGGCAGGAGCAACGAGCAGACGGACCAGCGGACGCACGAGGCGACGCGGAGGTCCTGCCGAAACAAGAAATGGGGCGACTAACGACCGAGCAGAGGAGCATGAACAGGCAGCGATGCTCCCCACTACAGCGGGGGAGGGATGACAGACATTCCTTTAAAAAGAACTGGCTGCCATGAGGGAGGCGATCAAAATGGAACTCCAGGAGTTGATGAAAGAGGTGGTGAAGGAGCTGGTGACGGAAGCGATGGCCGCCCTCCAGCGCACGATAGACGGACTAGGAAAGAAGGTGGAAGTCCAGGAAAAGACGATCCTGGACCTGGAAAGACTGTCAGCCGACCTGGGTGATAGGATCGTGGCTCTGGAGACTGAGGTGAAGGGGTTGGTGGCAGCCCAAGGGAACCTGAGGCGAAATGTAGAGGACCAGGAAAACTGTTCCAGCTGACAGAACGTCCGTATTGTGAGTCTGACAGAGTGGGTGGAGGGAAAGGACCCAACGGCCTACATCACCCAACTGCTGGGCAACCTGGTCGGGGGGGGGAACAGCTTCCCAAACCCTCCCCAGAACTCGACAGGGCACACAGGTCGCTCCCACCATTTTTACCTCTTTTTGGCAACCTCATCTCCTGACCTTCATCTTGCATATTTAATCAATGTTTATATTTATAAGTGGCCTTTCCTCCTCTTCCTATGATGGTCGAATCCCTCCACACATTGCCTGTTCTTGCCTGTTCTGGCATGTATATTATCGATGTCACTATTCTTGATCATTGTCTTGTTGAATAGATTGTCATGAACCACACTGATTTGTGAGGGTATCCAAGCTTGGAAGACTGGTTCGTGAGGGTGTATGGTTTTGTTTTTGGAATAGTGTGAGGAGTCAAGTAAAACCCCAGTGAGAATAAGGAGCACGGTCATCGTGTAACAATTATTAAAGACTATTCATTAAATTCACGAAGAGACAAATACCCTCACACACACAGGTCTGCACTACTCTAAGACAGTTACGTATATGGACCACTAAACCTACTCACTGTTTTGTAGAATGATTCATTAACTCCTTACGACTCCCACTTTCTCCAAACAACATCCAAATCAAATAGATTTATCAGTCAAAGCCAGCTTATAGTTACCACAGAAAACAAGGATGATAATCAAGTCTGGGAAGCATCTTGCCCTGGTCCAGCGGAGATAGTTAAACTGCCTTCACAAAGGTTTCTGCATTACCTTGACCCTAAGGCGTGGAGACTGTTAGATGTAAACTGGCCTGCCTGCTTCTGAGGGTGAAGGCACAATTGTACCTTTCTCCCCTTTGATTCTGCATTCTGTGTATTTGGCTGCCTGCTCTATTTCAATTCCTTGACTCCAGAAATTAATATGTGCATACCTCATTGATCTCCCAATTGTCTAGGTAAACTGTTTCTACTAACAGGTGATTCACACCTGATTGTATCTTTGATGACTGCTGTTGTTACGGGAAAGACTTATCTCATCCGACCTTTTGAATGCTGATGACTGCTGTTGCTAGGCAGATTTCTACCTGTTGCTGGGCAGATTGCATCCTATTATATCTTGTCAAATTCGTATGAGGCAAATCCATGACATTATAGCTTTATCCTATGCTTCAGTGTTACTTGGCTCATCATCAATCAATTCTTTATTTGCTGTAGTCAGTTCCTCATAATTGCCTATTATGTGCATATGCGAAGTGCACAGCACTCTTCATTCTCTACATCTTGTCCAGAATCTGTAGTGCCAATTTACCTCGAAGTATGAACCATCACAGTTTGTTTCCTGTGTTGTACAATTTCTACTTTTCTTCACTGCCTATCACTTTCCAGGGCCTTTCCATTCTATCTGCCATTCACCTTTGTAATATAACAGGCCTTGCTGGCTACACTATATTCCTAGTGGCTTTATGCAGAGCCGTAAGGCTCCCTGAATTTTCTCAGAAACCTCAGCTTCAATGAAAGCCTTTCTGCTTGCATGCGACGCATTCAGATGAGCAGAGAAATTGGAGCTAATTCTAGTCTGTTCGAAGGGGGGGTGGGGGGGGGGAGATTCAATCAGACGTTACGTAACTTTGGCTTCCTGCTGTATATTAATCGGTGAGGACTGTATCCTCCAACCATTTGCAAATGTTTTTTTTTTTGCACGCACTGCCAATGCTCGCGCTGTTTGCAATTTACAATCTGGTTTATCAGCCAAAATTTTATGTGACATGTCACCTATCACTGCGTGGTTTCTCTCACACAGACCATTACTGAATGGGCTCTCATCCACAGTGTGCATCACTATGATGTTCAAATTTTCACACACGTCGCAAAATTCTTCATTGGCAAATTCCCCACCATTATCTGTCAGGAATTTCGCTGGTGTGATTCCCACCCTGGTCCCACCCATTTCTCCATGATCGTATCAATAATGCTTCATGTGTCCTCACCATATGTTACAGTGGATAAGCTAAATCTGGTTGCCATATCCATACAGTGCCCAATACTTTTCAGATTATTTTCACTTTATCGTTAAATTCCCTGGCTAGTGGAAAGCCAAAAACAGGGCATGGTGGCTTTCTTCTGACATTTTACACAAATTTCACACTGAGCCATTATTTGCTCAATATGGACGTCATGAGCGGGATTCTCCAGTCCGCCAACCGCTTTTTCCTGCCACCTGACAATGGGATTTGCCACTATGGCCGCCCAAGCCGCCGGTGGGTGCGCATTGGAGAATCCCGCTGCATATTTTTTATCAAGCACTCCAGCATCTCTCAGGAAAGCCTTCAGTCTTTATTGCCTCAGATGTGCAAACATTCTATGCAACTTTCAAACCTTTGTCCACCAGATTCTTAAATTAACAAGACGTCTTGGATTCTTCGAGAAATTTCTAGCTTCCTTCATGGCAGCTAATAATAGTCTGGCCCAGTAAAATGTAGATCCACAGCCTTCCTGAACACAATTGCTATCTCATTTTTCATTTCTCGTGTCAACTGTGCTTTCTTCATTGCAGATCTGCTCAACATGGGAGATATGTCACGAGAAGCCACATCTGTACTGAGGAAAATGCTGATCCCAACTATTCTGCAAGGGTATATTTTGAAAGACTGCTGAGTGCTCCACGATTCCAGACTTCTAACAGCAATCCCCGCACCCAGCTCCAGGATTCGCGCGCTCTAGCACAATTGGGCCTATAAGTCACATCATCCTCCGAGAAATCATCTACTTAAAGGGACACGCTACCACAGGAGGACCATCCTTTTGGAAGACATTTAAGGGGTTCTCATCTCCAAACCTGAAACAGGTAGAGCTTCCACACTTCTTGACCTACCGCCAGTGTGCTTTTTTACCTTATCAAGAGACTCCAGGTTGAATATTGTGGAAGGGCAACCACTCTTTAAAACTCCACAGTTGAATCCGCCATCAAAATGCTCATCACTGGATTCAAACTCTCAGTGACCAACATAATCCCTTCATGGCAGCCCCAGTCATCGTTATCAGCCTTGGAATTCTCTGCTTCATGGTCAATTCAAAAACTTGATTCTTTCACTGTGGCATGGGCATTGCGTAATGATACTTGAAATCATTGATTCACCATTTCCCGTGCATTTCTCGGGTTTAAAGGTCTGCAGTCGTTTTTGTCTCGATTCTCAAATTGGTTCAAAGTATGACTGTCCTCTGACCATCTCATCAATAACTCCACTTTTGTACTGAAATCAGCATCTCACATTTTGTCGATCTAGAAACTCAGCCGCCATTGAATATTCCATCCATTGCTTTATCAAGGAGTTGCCTGTATTCAATAGGAATGTACCGAGAAATGGCTGGCTGCCTCGAAATATTTTAGCCCGACAATCATATTGTCTAAAAGAGGGTCTTTAGTTCGAAATTGAACCCCCATCAATACTAAAATTCTATCAACAAGAGAAACGCATGCACAATCAAGTAGCTTGTATGTTAATACAGACTCCGGGATGTCAAGCTCAAATTTCTTTAGTCTCTTGTACCATCTATCAAAATCTATGATGTATTTCAGGGCAGCACGGTAGCACAAATGGATAGCACTGTGGCTTCACAGCGCCAGGGTCCCAGGTTTGATTCCCCGCCGGGTCACTGTCTGTGCGGTGTTTGCACGTTCTCCCCGTGTCTGCATGGGTATCCTCCGGGTGCTCCGGTTTCCTCCCACAGTCCAAAGACTGGTGGATGGGCCATGCTAAATTGCCCAAAATAGTGTCCAAAAAAGGTTAGGAGGGGTTATTGGGTTACGGGGATAGGGTGGAAGTGAGGGCTTAAGTGGATCGTTGCAGACTCGATGGGCCGAATGGCCTCCTTCTGCACTGTATGTTCTATGCTCCTCTATGGATTGATCATCAGTTTTCCTAAATCTATCAAAGGCTGACCAGGCGTCATATGCTTCCAATGAGTCATCTTATTTTTGAGGTATTTATCCAAAAACTGTTAACAGAAGGTCCAGTCCCTCTTCCTTATTCAAATCAGTCACATACCACTCTGGAAACACTTAACTCCTCATTTTGCTTTTTGCTGGGAATGATAAATCTAAAGCCATAACGTGTTTCATTTTGGGTAATGAAGTAACCAGCGTCCAAATCTCAACGTCAGTTTTCCAATACTTATATGTGTCCACATCTAAGAAAATTAGCAGATAATCAAGGCCTAATATTTTGTATCTTCGTTCTGCCATCTTGTAACTTAACTTTGTCAATAGCAGTATTCTTCTTTTCCTTCAGAGGGTGAAGACAAAGTTTATTTTGCAGCAACCAATCACCAAGGTACAATGTTCATCCTCTGCTATCATGTCAATATCACATGTTAGTTCATGATGGAGGAACAACACAGCAGCTTGGCCTTTACCTTCAGCAAGTTTATTTTGCATACAGCGCAGGAGAGACACAAAGTCCTTCTGGTTCTCCCCACCCCCAGCTAATAACCACTATCTGTCTATAATATGGCAATTAGCTCAACAATGTAATTGCCAAAGCATGCATTTTCTGATATACTGACGGTTATGAGAATCAACAAGTAAGCCCTTTGTTTCTTTTTGTCGCAATGGTTCAAATGCAGCTGATGCAGCAGAATGCTACAGAATTAAGGCATAATGACTGTTACAAGGATATAGGACATTGACCTACTTGAATCTCTGACTATGCCTGCACAACAAGAAGACGTTGAGGAAATCCCTTTCTGTTCCCACCTGGCAGAATTGGCATGTGGTGCCTGTTAAGCAATGTGCCTGGTACCCTGCACAATGATTAAGTCTGAAGTCCAAGCAAGCAGTATGCTCACTCTGTCTGCTAGTCTCATAGAGAATGAAATGTAGCGAGCTCTGAATGAATAGAGAGCCTTAGTGACCTCTCTTATGCTATAGTGGATGGTGAACTGGGAGATGCCGCAAATATCTCCAGCTCCAGCCTGATCAAACCAGAATCATAAATGTTCCTCTTCATGGTCATCATTGGCAACGTGTCCCTTGCTTTGCCCCAAGGTTACAGTTGTGGTGGCATATTTCAGCAATGAAGCCCTTACGCATGTCCCCCGAATAATTTCCCAATATGTACTTCAGTGAGGAATTGTTCCCTCAGCACCTTGGGTGTATACTGGCCTGTTGCCAACAGCCCTTCTCCCCTTTCACCTTCTCAGCCTCCCTCTGCGATCTGTTTGTCCTGTTCTACATAGCCTCAGTTTATTCTCCACGTCATTCTGTATTACATGCCTGTATGCACCCATGTCTGGTTAATGTATTGAAGTACTTCTGCACCTGCCTGTCAACATTTGCAACTTGAAATGATCAGGGAAAGCAGCGACTACTTGTTAAAACGTAACAGCAGCTAGAAGAAACCAATCAGCAACTAACTTCTAAATTGTTACATCTCTTTAAATAGTCTTTCTGCTGCTGAACACATGTTCAACTGGGCACAGATAAAAGAGGGTGTTAACTAGAGTGCTGAACTCCAAGAAAGCAACACTGGTGTCAAATTAACATGGGATGGTCATTGCCGGAACAATCTTATTGTCTGCATACTTCCACTGAACTTCACCATGCAAATGCTCTCAATAACGTCGTGTCTGGTGTGATTCATCCCAGAAATGTGCAGTACATCACAGACACCATTTTGGAGTTCAAAGTCCATTTGTCATTCCTAAAAATGATATGAGCTAGTGAACCCAATTTCCTGCCTCTGGTGTATTGGCTCCCTGTCTCTTTTGCCTGTGCTTTCCAGTCATTAAGCACAACAAAATTACGCCTACGGTCCCAATATTGTGGGCACTCCAAAACGACAGCAGTGCCAGACTCGTTGGCACAAAAGGTGCCTGACCAATTAAGCAGAAAGAGGAAAAAACATAGAAATGTTGAAATATTACTTCAGAATGCTTGTCCAAATCTTACAGCACAGCCAAACAACACCGGAGCCAATGTTAATGGGCAAAGCGATGACTGAGTGCTGCACCAGTGTAAACAATGGGAGCTCATGTGGACATCCAAATAATAGCATTTGGGAGTAATTTTGATAAATTGCAATGGCACCAGTGCAAAAACTCACTGGAAAATTGGACCGGGCATTAAATGGGCAGTAAGCTAACATACAGATCTTTGTCCATATTCCAATCTGTTGTGTTTACTTTGCACATGTTGATTGGGCATAACCAATTAAAAAATCTATCCTAATTAGTCGTTTTTACTCTTTGGCAGAATGGTATTAAAAGTCTCTTCCCTGCCTTTGTCTTTGCCACAATAGCACATCTCTGCTGACATGTTGGCCAGCTTGTAACTTTTTCAATCACGCAAATGAGTGGAAGGAAATCATAAACTAATGAATGCGTGAGCAGAAAGCCCAGCCAATTGGGTCCGCTAATTTCAAAAATGCAAAGCAGCAAGCATATTAGTCTGCCGCTGCAGTCTGGCCACTGATAACTGCCACTATTGTCAGGAGTCCTGAAAAATACAATGGTCTATAACTTGCTATCAAAATAAGGCTGCAGTACATAATTATTTACTTATAAATGCCCCAGCAACTTTACACAAAGATAAATGTGCAGTTAATGGCCGAAATCCTAAATCTGTCTGAGGTGTGCCACTCCACAATTATCCTCACCAAAATGGCGCCTTGCAGAACCTTTCTGTCTCTTCCTTTCACGGTCTCTGCACCTGATTTGACCTCGATCACACGTTCTAATTTCCACCCATTTTTCAGTCCTTTGTGCTCCTAATCCTTCAAACTAGTTGGTTAAGAAGGTGCTAAAGTTTGTTCCGGTCCCAGATGCCCTGTTTTCGTCATCGCCACATCAGAGAGAGAGCCACATCGGAGAGCAACATTTGATATTTCTAAAGACTTTAATGAAATGTAACTTCAATGAAGATGGATACAGAACTGGCTTGGTCATAGAAGACAGAGGGTAGCAGTGGAAGGGTGCTTTTCTGAATGGAGTGCTGTGACTAGTGGTGTTCCACAGGGATCAGTGCTGGGACCTTTGTTGTTTGTAGTATATATAAATGATTTGGAAGAAAATGTAACTGTTCTGCTCAGTAAGTTTGCGAATGATACAAAGTGTTGATGGAATTGTGGATAGCGATGAGGACTGTCAGAGGACACAACAGGATATAGATCGGTTAGCGACTTGGGCGGAGAGATGGCAGATGGAGTTTAATCCAGAAAAATGTGAGGTAATGCATTTTGGAAGGTTTAAAACAGGTGGGAAATATACAGTAAATGGCAGAATCCTCAAGAGAAGTGACAGGCAGAGGGAACTGTGTACAGGTACACAGGTCACTGAAAGTGGCACCGCAGGTGGAGAAGGTAGTCAAGAAGGCATGCTTGCCTACATCGGACGGGGCATTGAGTATTAAAATTGGCAAGTCAAACTGCAGCTGTACAGAACCTTATTTAGGCCACACTTGGAATGTAATGTTTAATTCTGGTCACTTTGGAGAGGGTAAAGAAGAGGTTTACCAGGATGTTGCTCGGTATGAAGGGCATTATCCATGAGGAGAGGTTGGATAAACTTGTTTTGTTCTCAGTAGAATGAAAGGGGTTGAGGGGCGAACTGATAGAAGTCTACAAAATTATGAGGGGCACAGACAGAGTGGATAGTCAGAGGCTTTTTCCCAGGGTAGAGGGGTCAATTACTAATAGGTTTAAGCTGCAAGGGCAATGCTGAGAGGAGATGTGCGTGGGAAGTTTTTCACACAGAGAGTAAAGGGTGCCTGGAACTCGCTACCGGAGGAGGTAGTGAAAGCAGGTACGATAGTGACAATTAAGGGGCGTCTTGACAAATACATGAATAGGATGGGAATAGAGGGACACGGGCCCCAGAAGTGTAAAATGTTTGAGGTTAGTCGAGCAGCATGGTCGGCGCAGGCTTGGAGGTCCGAAGGGCCTATTCTATGCCATACTTTTCTTTGCCCTTTGTTCTTTCAAGGTCAACTAGACTCCAAATAAATAGGCATTCTTCCTCTTAGCACAGTTAGGTAGGGGCAACATTCAGGAAAGTGCAGCTCCTTTCACTCCATTTCATGTGGTGAGAATATGGAGCTCACTGCCAGAAAGGATGGTACAAGTGGGATCCCTCACAATATTTAAGAAGCATTTAGGGGAGCGCTTGAAATGCCACAGCATACAAGGCTACGGACCAAGTTCTGAAAAATGGGATTAGAATCGATAGGTTCTTGCGCGCCAGCACAGCCATGATGGGCCAAAGGGCCTCTTTATCTGTTGTAAAAGCCTCTGACTCAATGAAGATAAAGGCCCATTGGTGAGTTACGAAGTCCATGTTGAAGTCCCTGTGCCTCCGAGGAGAAGTCATCGATTTATCAGCTAAAGGGAACTCTGGAAATATTATCCGATCATCAGCTGTTGCAGGCCCCAGATGGCCAATCGTGGGTTAAGGACATCCCAAGGAGGAGAGCAATCCAGTACCTTGCGTTTGATAAGGTTCCCCACGGTAGGCTATTGCAGAAAATACGGAGGCTGGGGATTGAGGGTGATTTAGAGATGTGGATCAGAAATTGGCTAGCTGAAAGAAGACAGAGAGTGGTGGTTGATGGGAAATGTTCAGAATGGAGTACAGTCACAAGTGGAGTACCACAAGGATCTGTTCTGGGGCCGTTGCTGTTTGTCATTTTTATAAATGACCTAGAGGAAGGCGCAGAAGGGTGGGTGAGTAAATTTGCAGACGATACTAAAGTCGGTGGTGTTGTCGATAGTGTGGAAGGATGTAGCAGGTTACAGAGGAATATAGATAAGCTGCAGAGCTGGTCTGAGAGGTGGCAAATGGAGTTTAATGTAGAGAAGTGTGAGGTGATTCACTTTGGAAGGAATAACAGGAATGCGGAATATTTGGCTAATGGTAAAGTTCTTGAAAGTGTGGATGAGCAGAGGGATCTAGGTGTCCATGTACATAGATCCCTGAAAGTTGCCACCCAGGTTGATAGGGTTGTGAAGAAGGCCTATGGAGTGTTGGCCTTTATTGGTAGAGGGATTGAGTTCCGGAGTCGGGAGGTCATGTTGCAGCTGTACAGAACTCTGGTCCGGCCGCATTTGGAGTATTGCGTACAGTTCTGGTCACCGCATTATAGGAAGGACGTGGAGGCTTTGGAGCGGGTGCAGAGGAGATTTACCAGGATGTTGCCTGGTATGGAGGGAAAATCTTATGAGGAAAGGCTGATGGACTAGAGGTTGTTTTCGTTGGAGAGAAGAAGGTTAAGAGGAGACTTAATAGAGGCATACAAAATGATCAGGGGGTTGGATAGGGTGGACAGTGAGAGCCTTCTCCCGCGGATGGAAATGGCTGGCACGAGGGGACATAACTTTAAACTGAGGGGTAATAGATGTAGGACAGAGGTCAGAGGTAGGTTCTTTACGCAAAGAGTAGTGAGGCCGTGGAATGCCCTACCTGCTACAGTAGTGAACTCGCCAACATTGAGGGCATTTAAAAGTTTATTGGATAAACATATGGATGATAATGGCATAGTGTAGGTTAGATGGCTTTTGTTTCGGTGCAACATCGTGGGCCGAAGGGCCTGTACTGCGCTGTATTGTTCTATGTTCTATGTACCCTATTGGCTCATGTAATCCATCAGACACCAGGAGGTTTTACATCACAAATAATACCCCCTGAATACATAGGCCTGGATTTCCATCCATGCACAGAGTCGGCAGAATTCCGGGCTCCGCAAATACAATTCTATAAATGTTGCCCCCCAACACCGGTCTGGTGGGGGTTACGGCAGCTAGGACTGTTGAATATGCTGCCCACGACAGAAACTGGACCATTGGCCGGAGTGGGTCGTGCAGCCAAGAAGATTCAAAGAGATTTTGTTGCAAAGTTATGGACTCAACGTATGCAATAAGCGTAATCTATATGTCTGTTGGCGCATACAGAAGAATCACATCAGCATGTATTGGGAATTAAAGTGTTAGTCATACTGGCAATCCCGCCACTGTGTGCATGGTTTGAGTATTTATCTCCCATTATCAGTTTTTATCTCTCATTTACAGGCACTGTGTTTATTTGATGGGGCCAGGTTGCGAAGGATTTCTTACCCAGCGATGGTATAGTATGCTGAGGCCCATGGTTCCGATGGTCAGGGTTGCAGTCAGTTTTATTTTGTCTGAGTCAAACTGAATGATGTTGATTCTCCCCTTTCTGAGGGGTTGTGCATTCCCAGGAACCTGTCTGGCAATGATCCCTTCCTGCACAGAGCCTAGCCAATTAATTATTTCCAATTAAGGGGCAATTTAGCGTGGCCAATCCACCTAGCCTGCACATTTTTGGGTTGTGGGGGTGAAACCCACGCAAACACGGGGAGAATGTGCAAACTCCACACGGACAGTGACCCAGAGCCGGGATCGAACCTGGGACCTCGTCGATGTGAGGCAGCAGGGCTAACCCACTGCGCCACCGCGCTGCCCGATATGGTCATCCCTTACAGAATGTCTGCCACCCTCATCATCACTTGTTTCAGAATTGTCCAAATGGACAAAGGATTCCTCCGCCTCTTATCATCCTCATCATCCTCCAGCTGAGAGGTTGGAACTCTGCCTGTGATAGCTTCCTTTTCACATTGTAGGCTCCTCCACTATGGGACTTTGTGCAGCATGAAACACACCAGGACAATTCCGAATACGTGTGCTGGGACATAACGCAGGGCTCCACCTCAGAAGTCAAGGCACCAAAATTTTATTTTTAAAATGCCAATGGCCTGCTTGATTGCGCTCCTTGTGGAACCATGGCTGTTGTGGTCATTGCCCTGTGCTTCGTTGAGTGCTCCCAAAATCAGTCATTAGCCAGGTTAATAAGGGATAGCATCTGCCCCCTGTAAGCTATCACAGATCTGTGAAGGTGACTAATATAGCGGAGGGAGTTTGGAACTCTTCAGTATGAAAGAGTTCTGGCAGTTACCAGGGAACTATGCTCATATTTAAAGAAAAAGAGTGATTGTAGCCACAAACCACCTGGTTGTTGAAGGTGTCCACATGTTGTGTTGGGACCGTTATGATGAAATGGTGCAATCAATGACAACCAGCACCTGAGGGAAGCCTGATACCTGTGAAGGGGTGGTGGCTCTCTGTTTCTGAGATGCCAAATCTACAGGGAAACTAGTCTGATCCCCCACGTGAGAAAATGGGGCATTATGTAAAGCCATGATGCAGCTATGTGTTGTTGACCTCGATATGCAAACAGGTCTCCTGATGCACTTTGGAAAGAGCCTGAGGCATAAAGGTTGAGATTGTGGCTCGAGATGCTGCTGGACAATGTGATATCTGTCTGTCACCACCCCACAGCCTATCCTTCGGCATTGGTTCTCCATCGTATTGAGTTCGGATGTCTGAGGTCTATAAACCTTTTCCACTTGGTGGTACCTGGTTGTCCACCATCTCCTCGCCTTCCTCTTAATGCACATGATGCTGTCTCCTCCCCCTGACCTCAAACTTTTTCGGAGACTAGTCCGTGCAAGAGTGCCATGCCCATCTTGTTTCTCTCTTTGCACAGAGCGCCATGTGCTCTTCTCCAGCATAAAATTCTTCTTGACACCTGGATGCTCGGGGCTATAATAATATTCCCCTGTCAAGTCCAGCAACCCCACTCTTTTATTCCCTTGAGTTTAATCCAGACAGTTGGAGTTTTCTGCCACTTCTCCAACAATAACTACAACATCAAAGCATATTCCAAAGCTGTCCTTTCACCTGTTCAAAAGGGTACCTTGGGAGCTTCCGGTGGCGTAAGCTTGGGAGCTTCCGGTGGCCGCAGCAAAGAGGCTCCCGCAGGTACACAAAATCGCGGCGTTTTTCAGGGGTTTTCCCAGCGGTTTTTAAAAAAAAATTAAAGTCCCGCGAAATCGGCCCTGCCTCGCCCAGGCGCCAAAGCTCCGTTCCACGGAGCAGAAGATTTTAAAAAGAAGAGGGGAGACTGGTCCTGGTCAGCGGAGCAGCTGCACGTGGAGGAGGAGTGGCGATCGCAACAAGAAACTGCCTGAAAGTCGGAGCACGGAGAGGACAAAACAAAAAATAATAATTTTTTTTTTATTCAACTTTTTTTTCGTCTCCTGAAAATTTAAAAAACATTTTTTTAAAAACTTCCTAATAAAAAAAATAATATATTTTTATTTAAAAAAAAATGTTTTTAAAAGGAGAGAAAAACCCTTGGGGTTTTTTTCTTTGGGGTGAATTTTTTTTTTTTTCGCACCAAAACCCAGGAAAAAAAGAGAAAGGCACATATCAGGAATATGCCTGCAAATAATAATAAATCGGGGGGACGGCGAGATGCAAGAAGGAGCAGCAGCGAAGGCGAAGGAAAAAAAGCAGGAGCTGCGGCTGCGTGGGCAGACGACCCCACGGGGCGAGGCGGAGGTTCAGGCGAACCAGGAAGCGGATAGCCGGCGAGCCGAGCAGCGGAGCAGGAACAGGACGCGGCGACCACCCTTCCCCCCCCCACACACACTCACAGGGGGAGGAATGGAGAAGCGTGCTGAAAACGGAAATAAATGCCATAAAAACGGAGATAAACTCCATGAGGGTGGCACTCAGAACGGAGCTCCACACAATGATGAAGGAGATGCTGGCGGAGACAATGGACAAAATGCAACGAACCATCAACGGCCTGGAAAGGAAGGTGGAAGTGCATGAGAAAACGATTCAGGAGTGGGAGAGGAACGCCTCGGACCAGAGCGACAGAATGGTAACTCAGGAAACTGAGGTGAAAAGGCTGGTAACGACCCAGGGGAGCCCAAGAGGAAAAGTGGAGTACCAGGAAAATAAGCCCAGAATGCAGAATGTTAAGATAGTGGGTCTGCCAGAGGGGATAGAGGGCAGAGACCCAACAGGCTACGTCACCCAAATGCTGGACAAGCTAGTGGGAAGGGAGAAATTTCCAAACCCCCCAGAATTCGACAGGGCGCACAGGTCCTCCGACCAGGCCCAAAGCCGGGAAGCAGCCCAAAGCATTGTTGTGAAGCTGCACAGTTTCCAAGACAGGGGAAAAATCCTAAAGTGGGCCCGGCAGACGAAATCGAGCACTTGGGAAGGGAAGATCATAAGGGTGTACCAGGACACTGGGCCGGACCTGGCCAAAAGAAGGGCTAAATTCAACAGGGTCAAATCAGCACTCTACAAAAGTAATGTGAAATTTGGGATGTTATTCCCGGCCAAACTCTGGGTAACATTTGAGGGGAAGGAGCTGTTTTTTAACACCCCAGCAGCAGTGGAGGAGTTCGTTAGAGCGAACAAACTGGGGGAGGTACAGCTGCAACGGCCATCATGAAAGCGACGGGGCATCTTCATTCGGCCCGTAAACCAGGTCTACGCACGCCACCAATTCGCGACGAGACGGCAAATTCCCGGAGAATCGCTCGACGAATTCTACGGCGCGCTGCTGATTTTGAGCCGAAACTGCAACTGCCCGCCGGTGAACGCGATCGAGCACACGGACCTGCTAATTCGAGATGCATTCGTGGCAGGTATGAACTCTCCCCAAATTCGTCAGAGACTTTTAGAAAGAGAGTCGCTAGGACTCTCAGAGGCACGGGCCCTTGCGGCCTCCCATGATGTGGCCTTGGGCTCCGTGGACCCCCATCACGACCGACTCCCCGGCACCCCCCACCCCCCCGCAAGCTTGCGCAGTTAAAGTGCCAGATCATCCCGGGGGCCCGCTGCTACTTTTGCGGGCAGGCGAAACACCCCCGGCAGCGCTGCCCGGCACGCGCAGCTACTTGTAAAAGCTGCGGCAAAAAGGGCCATTACGCGTGCCGGTCCCGGGGGGTCGCCGCAATCCCCGGAGAAGAACGAGGACAACACATCCCGAACCCCCCCCCAACCCCATTTTGGGTCCCGGACACCACGAGGGGAGGATGGGCACCGCCATCTTGTGACCTCCCAGCCACGTGCGATTCATGGGGGTGGCCATTTTGTCCACCCCCGACCGCGTGCGATTCATGGGGGCGGCCATTTTGTCCACCCCCGACCGCGTGCGATTCATGGACGTCGCCATCTTGGTTGACAACAAAGGACCCCAGCATAGACGGCTCCACGGGGTCCGAAGAAAATGCCGCGACACTACTGCCACGACTGGCTTCTGTGACACTGGATCAATCGCGGCCCCGGACGCTCCAAACGACGACAACAACGGTGTTGGTCAACGGATATGAGACGCCATGCTTGATCGACTCCGGGAGCACGGAAAGTTTTATTCACCCAGATACGGTAAGACGCTGTTTTCTGTCCATCCATCCAAGCACGCAAAAGATTTCCCTAGCTGCAGGATCCCACTCAGTGAAGATCAAAGGGTTCTGCATCGCGAACCTAACAGTGCAAGGGAGGGAGTTTAAGACCTACAGGCTCTACGTCCTTCCCCAACTCTGCGCGCCCAAATTACTGGGATTAGACTTCCAGTGTAACCTCCAGAGCCTAACATTCCAATTCGGCGGCCCAATACCCCCACTCACTATCTGCGGCCTCGCAACCCTCAAGTTTGAACCGCCGTCCTTGTTTGCAAACCTCACCCCGGATTGCAAACCCGTCGCCACGAGAAGCAGACGGTACAGCGCCCAGGACCGGACGTTTATCCGGTCTGAAGTCCAGCGGCTGCTGAAGGAAGGCAAGAGTCCCTGGAGAGCCCAGGTGGTGGTCGTGAAGACCGGGGAGAAGCAAAGGATGGTCGTAGACTATAGTCAGCCCATCAACAGGTACACGCAGCTAGATGCGTACCCTCTCCCCCGCATATCCGACATGGTCAAACGGATTGCCCAGTACAAGGTCTTTTCCACCGTGGACCTCAAGTCCGCATACCACCAGCTCCCCATCCGCCCAGGTAACCGCAAGTACACCACCTTCGAGGCAGACAGGCGGTTATACCATTTCCTAAGGGTCCCATTTGGCGTCACGAACGGGGTCTCGGTCTTCCAACGGGAGAGGGACCGAATGGTTGACCAGAACGGGTTGCAGGCCACGTTCCCGTATCTCGACAACGTAACCATCTGCGGCCACGATCAGTAGGACCACGACGCCAACCTCCAAAGGTTCCTCCAGACCGCTAACACCCTGAACCTCACATATAACGAGTAAAAATGCATTTTTAGCACAAACCGTTTGGCCATCCTGGGATACGTAGTGCGCAATGGAGTGATAGTCCCCGACCCCGCACGCATGCGCCCCCTTATGGAATTTCCCCTCCACCACTGCTCCAAAGCCCTGAAACGTTGCCTGGGCTTCTTTTCATATTACGCCCAGGTGGTCCCCCAGTACGCAGACAAGGCCCGCCCGCTAATACAGTCCACTACCTTCCCCCTGTCGACAGAGGCCCGCCAGGCCTTCAGCCGCATCAAAGCGGATATCGCAAAGGCCACGATGCGCGCCATCGATGAGTCCCTCCCCTTGCAGGTCGAGAGCGACGCATCCGCTGTAGCTCTGGCGGCCACTC
Source organism: Scyliorhinus torazame (assembly GCF_047496885.1). NCBI lineage: Eukaryota > Metazoa > Chordata > Chondrichthyes > Carcharhiniformes > Scyliorhinidae > Scyliorhinus > Scyliorhinus torazame. The sequence goes on from NC_092716.1 coordinate 239,006,060, forward strand.
TTAACCAAGCGGGCAGACCCGTGGCCTTTTTCTCCCGGACCCTCCACGCCTCAGAAATCCGCCACTCCTCAGTGGAAAAGGAAGCACAAGCCATAGTGGAAACTGTGCGACATTGGAGGCATTACCTGGCAGGCAGGAGATTCACTCTCTACACCGACCAACGGTCGGCAGCCTTTATGTTCGATAATGCACAGCGGGGCAAAATTAAGAATGACAAGATCTTAAGGTGGAGGATCGAGCTCTCCACCTATAACTATGAGATTTTGTATCGTCCCGGAAAGCTGAACGAGCCGTCCGATGCCCTATCCCGCGGCACATGTGCCAACGCCCAAATAGACCGCCTCCAAGCCCTCCACGAGGACCTCTGCCACCCGGGGGTCACTGGATTCTACCATTTCGTAAAGTACCGCAACCTCCCCTACACTGTTGAGGAGGTCCAGACAGTCACCAGGAACTGTCACATCTGCGCAGAGTGCAAACCGCACTTTTTCAGGTCGGATAGAGCACACCTGATCAAGGCTTCCCGCCCCTTTGAACGCCTCAGTTTGTATTTCAAAGGGCTCCTCCCCTCCACCGACCGCAAGGCATACTTCCTAAATGTGGTGGACGAGTACTACCGTTTCCCCTTCGCTATCCCCTGCCCCGACATGACAGCGGCCACAGTTATTAAAGCCCTGGGCACCATCTTTACACTGTTCGGCTTCCCCGCATACATCCATAGCGACAGGGGGTCCTCCTTCATGAGTGACGAGCTGCGTCAGTTCCTGCTCAGCAAGGGCATTGCCTCGAGCAGGACGACCAGCTACAACCCCCGGAGGAACGGGCAGGTACAGAGGGAGAACGGCAGTCTGGAAGACCATCCTACTGGCCCTACGGTCCAGAGATCTCCCAGTTTCCCGGTGGCAGGAAGTCCTCCCGGATGCTCTCCACTCCATCCGGTCGCTGCTGTGTACCACCACTAACCAAACGCCTCACGAGCGCCTCCTTGTCTTCCCTAGGAAGTCCTCCTCCAGAACATCACTGCCGACCTGGCTGGCAGCCCCAGGACCCATCTTGCTCCGGAAACATGTGCGGGCGCACAAATCGGACCCGTTGGTCGAGAGGGTTCACCTTCTCCACGCGAACCCGCCGACGGACGACAGGACACGGTCTCCCTGCGGGACCTGGCGCCCGCCGGCAACACACACACACCCCCAACACCGATCACCCCCTCCCTGCCACCAGCGCACCTCACGACCGCCCCCTTCCCGGGGGGATCGGTCCTCCTCCCCTGCCCGCCCAGGAGTAAAACAGGAACAAACAGCGCAACGCTCCCGGAGACGACAGCGCCCGAGCCAGCACCTGCACCACCACCGGGGCTGAGGCAATCGACGAGGAAGACCAGACCACCCACTCGACTTGTGGAATCCACGTGACACCAAGAAAGCAAGAATTTTGTTGTAAAAGAACATTTTTTTCATTATTGTAAATAGTTCTGACAAACTTGTACTTAGCTAAATGTTGGGCTAAATATGTATAGCCACAGTTCGAAATTTGTTCCAGGGCCAGCCTTGTAAACCCCTACCACCATGCGAACCACCACCCCGCCGGGTTCCCTTTTAACAAGGGGTGAATGTGGTGGTATGTATTAGGGGTAATATGGTACTTGTGAAGCCGAGAGGCTATTGGCTGACAGGTCCCGGGTCCTGGTTGGATCTGCCGACTTCTGGCTCCACCCTGAAGGCGGAGTCTAAGAGCTCGAGTTCTCCCCGCAGCCTCATTCTGTTAATGAGCTGCTGGGGAACAAGTCTCGCTTAATAAAGCCTAGATAGACTTCATCGCTTCTCGTCTCGCGTAAGTCATTGTGCGCTACACAGAGGACAGGAACTATGGGGGGGGGATAGGAGTCGTGGGGAGGGAGAGCGCAGAACAAAAGAGAAGCAAAGAGAAGGGTGAGGTAGATAAGCAGCATGAACACAGGCCTCGGCGGGCATGGAGCAGGGCGAGGAACCAAGATGGCGCACAAACAGCCACTCTGGAGAGCTTTAGGGCAAAGGGAGACCCTGGAGTGCAGGGGTGCAGCCACGTGGCATACACATAGCTGGTGGCCATATTGTGTGACCCCTGGACAAAAGGAAACCCCGGAGCCCTGGGGCCCGCCCTCATGGTGGGAACAGCGACCGCAGCCATTTTGGACGGCCCCCTAACAAAGAGAAACCTCGGAATGCAGGGGCGCATCCACCAGGTACGTATGGGTGATCCCGCAGGACGGGGGGGTCGAAAACCCCCCACCAGGATTGTTACCTGGAACGTAAAGGGACTCAACGGCTCGGTAAAAAGATCCAGAGTCCTCACCCACCTAAGAAGCCTAAAAGCAGACATAATCTATCTACAAGAGACGCACCTAAGAGAGAAGGACCGACGGCTGGTAAGGAAGGGCTGGGTGGGACAGACATACCACTCATGCCACGGAACGAGGGCTAGGGGGTAGCAATAATAATTAGTAAGAGGACAAGGTTTACGGAAACCAAGACATTTACGGACCCAGGGGGACGGTACGTCATGGTCAGCGGTGTCCTGGAAGGGGCACCGGTCGGACTGGTAAATGTGTACGCTCCCAACTGGGACAACACAGAATTCATAAAGAAGACCATGGCAGAAATCCTCGACCTTGACACACACCGACTGATCATGGGGGGCGACTTCAACTTGTACAGGCCCACTGACCTACCAATCAAACCCCAGAGCAGGGAAAAAGACTGGTATGGCTCGGGAACTAGGAGCATTTTTGGAGCAGATGGGGGTGGTGGACCCATGGAGGTTCCTGCACCCGGGAGAGAAGGGATTTTCATACTTCTCACAAGTACACAAAGTATACACCCGTATCAACTTCTTTGCAGAGGGGAAATCGGTGCTTCCAGGGATCACAGGAATGGAGTACTCTGCGATCGTTATCTCTGACCACGCTCCACACTATATGGATGTGAGGTTGGAGACAGGCTGGGCCCAGCGCCCCACGTGGAGGCTGGATACGGACCTCCTTGGCGACAAGGCCTTCTGTCAGAAAACATCGCGGGTCATAGGCGACTACGTTAGTAACAACCAAAACGGGGAGGTCTCACCCTCCACCTTCTGGAAGGCACTGAAGGCTGCGATTAGAGGAGAGACCATAGCCTACAAGGCAAGCAGAGATAGGGAAGAGAGAGTGACCAAGCAACAACTGGTGGACTCCATCCTGGAAGTCGACAGAAAATACTCCAAGGCCCCGACCTTAGAGCTGCTGGCAGAGAGGAAAAAGTTGCAAATGGACTTTAACCTGCTATCCACTAGGAAAGCAGTGTACCAATTCCACCAGACACGGGGAACCTTCTACGAACACGGAGACAAGGCTGGCCGCCTATTGGCTCACCAGCTGAGAAAGCAGGCAGCCACAAGGGAAATAGCGCAGGTAAAGGATAGCAGAGGCAGACTGGTAACAGAACCAAAGGAGGTCAATCGGGCATTTGAGACCTTCTACCGGGGACTATACTCCTCCTACCCCCCAACGGGGGCGCGACGGGTTCCCGGCAGACTTCTACAAAATATTTGCACCAGTCCTGGCCCCACACCTAAGGGACATGTTCGCGGACTTACTGGCAAGGGGCACCCTGCCCCCCCCCCCCCATGCTAGCGCAGGCACAATTTCACTGATACCCAAAAAAGATAAAGACCTGACGGAATGCGGATCATACAGACCCATTTCACTGCTGAACGTAGATGCGAAAATACTCGCAAAGGTCCTGGCCAAAAGGCTGGAGGGCTGTGTACCAGAGGTGGTCGCAGAGGACCAAACCAGCTTTGTCAAGGGTAGGCAGCTCACCGTGAACATCAGGCGGCTGCTGAATGTAATAATGACCCCCTCCGGGAAGAGAACACCAGAGGTGATCGTCTCCCTGGACACAGAAAAGGCCTTCGACAGAGTCGAATGAAAATAACTCCTCGGTTTGGGCTAGGAGCGGGTTCACCGCCTGGGTGAGGCTCCTGTACAACGCTTCCAAAGCGAGAGTCCGAACTAACACCACCAGCTCTAAATACTTGTAGCTGCAGAGTGGAACAAGACAGGGCTGCCCCCTGTCCCCACTCTTGTTCGCGGTAGCAATCAAACCCCTGGCGATAGCCCTGCGGGACGCGAAAAGCTGGAAGGGAATCCGGAGAGGAGACAGAGAGCACAGAGTCTCACTCTATGCAGACAACCTGCTCCTCAATGCCTCTAAGCCACAGGTAAAAGGCAATATTGCAAATACTGAAAGAGTTTGGAACCTTTTCGGGCTACAAACGTAACCTGGGCAAAAGCGAGGCATTCCTAGTGGACCCAAGCAGGGGAGGGAGAGAGCTGGAGGAGGGGCTCAAGTTCAAAACGGCCCAGAACAGATTCCGCTACCTGGGGATCCAGATAGCCAGAGACTGGTCACAGATCCACAAGTGGAACCTGACCAGCCTCGTGGAGGAAGTAAGGAGAGACCTTCAAAGGTGGGGCTCACTCCCACTCTCCCTGGCGGGGAGAGTGCAGACGATCAAGATGAACGTACTGCCACGGTTCCTCTTCCCGTTTGGATCCATTCCGATCTTCATCTCTAAGGCCTTTTTCTAAAACGTAGACAGTCTAATCTTGGCATTTGTATGTGTGTGTGTGGGGTGGGGGTGGGGGTGGGGGGGGGGGGGTAAGAACCCGAGAATTCCAGACACTGAAAAGAAGGAAAATCAAATGGGGCTTGGACTTACCAAACCTACAATACTACCACTGGGCAGCAACGGCAGAGTGAGGGGATGGGTACAAGAACCCGACACAGATTGGGTACAAATGGAGGAGGCATCCTGTCAATCATAGATTATCATAGAATTTACAGTGCAGAAGGAGGCCATTCGGCCCATCGAGTCTGCACCGGCTCTTGGAAAGAGCACCCTACCCAAGGTCAACACCCCCACCCTCTCCCAGTAACTCCACCCAACACTAAGGGCAATTTTGGACCCCCTCCTGCGCAAGGCAAAGCCTAATGCAGCTGCAAATGGTGCACAGAGCGCCCCTGACCAGAGCCCGAATGAGCAGGTACTTCCGGGAGGTGGAGGACAAATGTGAGCGGTGCCAGAGGGGCCCGGCCAACCACACCCACATGTTTTGGGCTTGCCCCAAATTTGCTGGGTTCTGGACAGCCTTCTCCGAGGCAATGTCCAGGGTAGTGGGGGTGAGGGTGAAGCCATGCCCAATAGTGGCAATCTTCGGGGTATCGGAGCAGCCAGAGTTACACATGGGGAAGGGGGCCAATGCCCTCGCTTTCGCTTCCCTAATCGCACGCCGGAGAATCCTGCTCGGCTGGCGATCGGCAGCACCACCCAAAGCTGCAGACTGGCTCGCTGAACTCTCGGAATTTCTCCACCTGGAGAAGATTAAGTCCGCCACCCAAGGGTCAGAGGAAGGCTTCCTGGATACTTGGGGGCAGTTTGTCGGGCTGTTCCAAAACCTGTTCGAGGCCAGCAACGAGGAGTAACCTAATAAGAATTTTCAAAAAAACACCAAGATCGATGAGGTACCAAAATACTGCGCAACCCGGGGAGCGGGTGGGGAGAGGCGGAAGGAAGGTGGGGAAACCACGAGAGTTGAGGGGGGGCTACCCCCCTTTTTCTCCCCCCATTCTGTCCAGAAAATAAAAGAAAAGCACAGCCGAAGCCAGGGGTGGGGGGACGGAGGGGGAGGGGGGTGGGGGGGTGGGGGGGGGGGGGGAGTGGTGGGGGGGGGCAACGGGGAAGGGGGGAGTAACCATAGACCGATCCAGAGGGCAACAAAATGCACATAGGGTCAGTTAAATGAAGGACAAACTAAACCTCTATGTATAACAAAGGAAATTAGCGCGGGCGAGAAAAATGTGATGTATGTAGATACAACTGTCTATAAATATGGGAAATGCCAATACATTTTTTTTTAAAGGGTAGAATGCTACATTGGGAGCCTTATATTTTTCTAAAATCTAACTTAAATATGAAAAGCTGTTGCCACAGCACCTAAAAAAAAAATCAATTTTTAGGATCCACCTAATTCATTTGGGTTTCTGTTTTGAATCGCTGTATTGCATTTTCTGTAACTGCGGGCCAGTATCTTGTCTCCGTTACGCAAAACATATATTCGGAATGGTAGCCATCCAGTCTGCTTGACAGACACAATGGTAACAATACAATAAATGATGTTTGCTGTAATGAAAACGCAGCTTAATACCACACCGTTAAAGAAGGGCAATAAAGAATACATTTGTAAGACCGAAATTGCTATTGATTTGACATTTATGGCTTCTTTGTACAAACAGATGAAAAGGCATAACCAATCAAACTATGCATATTTCTCGCAAGTGATGTGAGGCATTTCATGAACAGAGAACCCCATCTGATTACTCTTCTGGCTGGGTAATCATGAATGGGAGGAGGAAGAGTAGGGAATGCTTTCCACCCATATCTGTGTGGTAGTATGTATTGGGGGTCATGTGGGACTGGAAGCCCTAATGTCATTGGCTGACAGATCCCGGGTCCTGGTTGGCCGTTGACCTCAAGCTCCGCCCTGAAGGCGGAGTATAAGAAGCCGGAGTCTTCCCCCGCAGGCCAGTTTACTATCGAGCTGCGGGGGAACAGACACGCTTAATAAAGCCTCATCGACTTCACTCCATTCGTCTCACGGAGTCTTTGTGCGCTACAATCTGGAACTAGCCTATGAAATGATCAGAATATCTGAAATATCCACAGTGCCAGGAAACGAGCTCTGGCATTTTTGCAATGGGAAGCATTCTGACCGAAGGTCAGGATTCAATACACTTACTCCACTGAGAAATGGTTTATGATTGTTGAAATGTTTCCCCTGTTGGTCATGGTGCAAATAATGAAATTGCTACTTCTTCTTTCGAAGTTTTTAATTTATGATGCAACCGAGACAAGAGTAAAAATAAACTGTGGCTTTAATCAACTAGAACAGTACCTGCCTGCGACTGATCTAACACTGAGAACCACCTACAGGTCGATTGCTCTTTATACCTCCCTTCAAGGGGAGGAGCCATGGGCGGAGCCCATACAGGCCCCAACATGTTCCCTTTGGATAATGCCATACAATGACCTATAGGTGGAGTCCACATGGGCAACAGCATAGCACAGATGCAATGGTGGATTATTGATATAATACATTCACCACAATTTATGAAGACAGATGTTATAAATAGAACACATATGGAGGGCAACAAAAATTCCACTCATGATGTGGTTTCATGATTCAAACATAATTTGATAGCCTGAATCACCAATTGGGAGAACAACGGTCACTTACCATAGGTGGAAAGTATGAATATTCCAATGATGACAGGTGGTTTTGACATTTTACTGCTGCCATCTGGACTGACAAAGGTGGACCTTACAAGTTTGCACCAAAGCTAATCCACTGGGGAGACAGTGATGTAGCGGTAATGTCACTGAATAATAGTTCAGAGGCCCAGGATCTGGTCAGACTGATTCAAATCTCACCGTGAGCAACGTGGTCGACTCTTAACTGACATCTAAAATGGTCTGGCAAATCACTCGGTTTACAGGGCAATTAGAGATGGGCAGCAAATAAAGAAATAAATAAATAATCTTTGTTGTCACAAGTAGGCTTACATTAATACTGCAATGACGTTTCTGTGAAAAGCCCCTAGTCGCCACATTCCGGCGCCTGTTCGGGTATAGAATCATAGAATTTACAGTGCAGAAGGGTACACAGAGGGAGAGTTTAGAATGTCCAATTCACCTAACAGCATGTCTTTCGGGACTTGTAGGAGGAAACCGGAGCACCCGGAGGAAACCGGAGCAGACACGGGGAGAACGTGCAGACTCCACACAGACAGTGACCCAAGCCGGGGATCGAACCTGGGACCCTGGAGCTGTGAAGCAACATTGCTACCCACTGTGCTACCATGCTACCCACTTTTTCCATAATTCTGCCCTTTCCTGGAACACCCACATCCCATGAAAGAATAAATTAATAAGAGTCTAATTGAGCAGTAAGGAAAAGGATAAAAGAGCGCAAGAAAGAACAAGCCTGAAAGCGGAGCTGGGGAGATTTTTAAAAAGTGTGAGGCTGAGAGCAGAGTGCTAGCTGGGAGTTTGGAAATCCTGAGGTGACGTCAGGTTAGAAAGGTGACGCAGAGAAATTGGAAGCAGCTGACTATGGTCGGGTAAGTATTTTTTCCTTTTATCACTTATAGTTTGCAAGGTCTGTATTTTGTAGTCTACAGTTTGTAAGGGCTATATTCTGCAGTAACAAGGACCAGGAAAGAAGGGCCCTCGAGTAATGAAATGAAAATCGCTTATTGTCACAAGTAGGTTACTGTAAAAACCCTCGAGTCGCCACATTCCGGTGCCTGTTCGGGGAGGCTGGTACGGGAATTGAACCGTGCTGCTGGCCTGCCTTGGTCTGTTTTAAAGCCAGCTCTTTAGCCCTGCGCTAAACCAGCCACGCAATTGATATTATTTGATTTTAAGTATCTTCCAAAAGGTTTAATTTAAAGAGGTAAGCCATGGCATGAGAGCTCAAAGCTGTGGTTTGCTCTTCCTGCCCTCTGTGGGAAGAGGGGAACATTTGCAATACCCGCGGCCAACATGTGTGCAGGAAGGGTCTCCAGCTGCAGTTCTTGGAACACCCGGTTTCAGGGCTGGAGTGTGGCTTGGGAAACTGTGGAGCATTCGCAAAGTGGGGAGTGTCGTGGATAGCACATAGAGAGAGGTGATCATACCGTAGGCTCAGACTGCACAGGTAGGGATGCAATGGGTAACCACCATTCAGAGCAAAAAGACCAGGCAGGCAGTGCAGGAATCTCCTGTGGCCATTTGCCTGCAAAACAGATATTCCGCTTTGGATACTGTTGGGGGGGAATGGCCACAAATCAGACTCCACTACAGAATGATGCCTCCCTGGTGTGAGGGTCAAGGATGTCTCAGAGTGGCAAATTTGGAACTCTCACTGATGAACTAATCAGGGATCGAATTGCTTGTGGAATTTAGTGATTTTCCCGTAAGCTGCTGCTGCGAGAGAAAGATCTAACGTTACAAGCAGCCTCCAATATCTGCAATTTAAATGAACAATCAGAAAAAAGCTGAGACTTTAGGTGGGAAATAGAAGTATTCAAAGTACAGGGGGGGCGCACTGCTCTAACAGCAGTGGCCAGGATAATCCGAACAGTCTTTTGTTTTGTATATGGTAAAAGATGTGACAAATGTGGGAAATGGAATCGCTTTACTCAGTGCTGCTGATCAAAACCACAAGAGCCTTTCCCTGCCATCAACAATCTGGCAGGTGGTCGATCCTCCATGCTTATGAGTATCAGTAAGGTGAATGAATTGGAGCTCAACCAAAACAATGAAGTTACAGAGCTTCCAACCACACTCTGCTGCAAGACTGTTGACACCATCTTGGAATAGTGTGCGATCTTTACCACGCTCAACATAATTGCCCGTGACTGAAGACTGAAGGTAGGGATTGATGCTGCAGTAAAGTGTCATCTGTTTATTATCTTGCTGAATGTTATGGGAAATAGACCTATATTCTACCAGACTGTAAAACCCAGACGACCTCACGGCGTTATGGCAGACAAACCGTCCACATCAAAGGTGTAGCTACCCGCCACTGTACGCAGCGCAATTTCAAATTTCATAGACCAGAATATAAGGCCACTTCGAGTCAGCATTTCATTGGGGTTTATTCAATCTGGTCCAGGGTACATGCTTTCCAACACCAGACCCCAGAAATGATACAGTACAAAGTCCTCTTCAATTGTGATGTAATTGGTACACTACCAGATGTATAACCATATGAGACAAGATGATGTGTTACCACAAAAGTCTGTGCTCCTCAAAAGAGTCTCAGTAGCCATGAAACGGAACATAGTCAATGTGTTGCATCGAATGACAGTACTTGATATCATAACTGCTATAGGTACGAGGCCACAGAGTGGGTTTTGTAGCCATCTGGGATGGCCACTTCCAACTAGGTGCAGAGGAACTCGCAAAGACTGGTGGGTAAAATAGACAAGCCAAGAATCAGGCAGGCTCAGAGCCTGAAATGCATATTTGTCAGCAAAAGTCCAGACGGTATCAAAACTCCATCTCATTAGCATGTTAATCAGGCCAATTAGCATTTTGATGGCCCATCTCCACCAAAACAAAGGACTGGTACTCAAGCAACTGGGACAGGCCCAGGCATTTCGGCGCCACTCCCTGTTCAAGGGAAATACAAACAATGGGGTCAGTGACCGCTTGGGACACACCCAGCCATCCAGATCCCCGCCCACTTATTGGCTAAGGAATTGAATAGAGTGATCAGGGATCACCCAATTAGCAAGAGCGCAAAAAACCCCTGAGTATCAGAAGAAGAGTTCGCCATATGTTCGCTCTCTTTTGGCCTTGGTACGCCGGTCACGGTCATCGCCAAGTGCAGCAACACCAGAAGGGAGTCCAGGTTCAATGCCCGCTACCAGACGGATGAGCCCAGCTGAGCAGCAGTTACTCCTTTGAACCCGAGAGATCCAGAATTGAACAGTGGCCACTGTTTTCTGACCTAAGCCGAGTGCCTGAAGTTAAGTACAGGTTGTCTTAGTTGATAGGTGTAGTTAACTAGTAGTGTTTATGTTGCATGACTAATTGTGTGTAAATAAAGTACCCTTGACCTTGAACTAACTAACTGGTGTTTGGCTCTTTGATCGATAGCCGGTTGAAACTTGTGGTGATATCATTCGACACCTGGCGACTCTAAGCATTCGGACATAGACAGCATAGAAAGAAAGGCAAATTCACTGATTGCCCTAATTGGAACAGAGCCACAGAAAAGACCAAGTAGAAAAAGAATAGGTAACAGTTTCAGCAATGGTGGCCGCAGTAAAGAAAGATGGCATGGTCAGGTTATATATTGACCCAGTGCACTTCAACAAAGCACTGCTTACATCTCATCACCCAATGAAGACAGTCGAACACGTGATAGCAGACATCCCAAATGTTAAGGTGCTCAGCATTCTCAATGCGAAATGCAAGTTTTGGCAAATCCCGTGAGATGAGGAATCCTCGAAACTAACCACATTCCTGTTCCCGTAGGTAAATATTATTTTCTTTGCATGCCCTATGGCACTCCAGTGGCAGAGAGGTCTTCCAGTGGTGCATGGAGCAACTCTTTGTAGGACAACTTTGCAATACATTGGGTGATAGGGTGCTCTTTCAGTGGGCCACCACAGACTTGATGGACCGAATGTCCTCCTTCTGCATTATAAGGATTCTATGTTTTATTCAATACTTTTTTAAAAAATGTTTCCAATTAAGGGGCAATTTAGAGTGGCCAATCCACCTACCCTGCACATCTTTGGGTTGTGGGGGTGAGATCCATGCAGACACTGGGAGAATGTGCAAACTCCACACGGACGGTGACGCGGGGCCGGGATCAAATCGGGGTCCTCGGTGCTGTGAGGCAGAAGAGCTAACCACTGCGCCACCACGCCGTCCTTTCTATTCTGTTCTATGGTTCTAAGTGGCAAGTAGCCAGGTAATAACCATCTCTAACAAGAGACAATCTAAGCAGAAAATCGCCCCATATCATACAATGGCATTACCATCACTGAATCCCCCACTATCAACATCCTGGACGTTGAAGAAATGGTACAGCAGTTATCATGGGGGATTTTAATCTACATGTCGATTGGTTTAACCAGGTCGGTCAAGGCAGCCCTGAGGAGGAGTTTATAGAATGTATCCGCGATAGTTTCCTAGAACAGTATGTAATGGAACCTACCAGGAAACAAGTGGTCCTAGATCTGGTCCTGTATAATGAGACAGGATTGATTAATGATCTCATAGTTAGGGATCCTCTCGGAAGGAGCGATCATAATATGGTGGAATTTAAAATACAAATGGAGGGTGAGAAGGTAAAATCAAACACGAGTGTTTTGTGCTTAAACAAAGGAGATTACAATGGGATGAGAGAAGAGCTAGCTAAGGTAAACTGGTTGCAAAGACTTTATGGTGAAACAGTTGAGGAACAGTGGCAAACCAAGCACTTTTCATAAGTGCTCAGCAAAAGTTTATACCAACAAAAAGGAAGGGCGGTAGAAAGAGGTAAAATCGACCATGGATATCTAAGGAAATAAGGGAGAGTATCAAATTGAAGGAAAAAGCATACAAAATGGCAAAGATTAGTGGGAGACTGGGAAATCTTTAGGGGGCAACAGGAAGCTACTAAAAAAGCTATAAAGCAGAGTAAATTATGATTATGAGAGTAAACTTGCTCAGAATATAAAAACAGATAGTTAAAGTTTTGACAAATATATAAAACAAAAAAGAGAGGCTAAGGTAAATATTGGTCCTTTAGAGGATGAGACGGGAGATTTAATAATGGGAACTGAACAGGTTTTTTGGGTTGGTCTTCACAGTGGAAGACACAAATAATATGCCAGTGACTGATAGAAATGAGGCTATGACAGCTGAGGACCTTGAGATGATTGTTATCACTCAGGAAGTAGTGATGGGCAAGCTAATGGGGCTAAAGGTAGACAGGTCTCCTGGCCCTGATGGAATGCATCCCAGAGTGCTAAAAGAGATGGCTAGGGAAATTGCAAATGCACTAGTGATAATTTACCAAAATTCACTAGACTCTGGGGTGGTCCCGACAGACTGGAAATTAGCAAACGTGACACCACTGTTTAAAAAAGGAGGTAGGCAGAAAGTGGGTAATTATAGGCCAGTTAGCTTAATAGGGAAGATGCTGGAATCTATCATCAAGGAAGAAATAGCGAGGCATCTGGATGGAAATTGACCCATTGGGCAGACGCAGGATGGGGTCATAAAGGGCAGGTCGTGCCTAACTAATTTAGTGGAATTTTTTGAGGGCATTACCAGTGCGGTAGATAACGGGGAGCCAATGGATGTGGTATACCTGGATTTCCAGAAAGCTTTTGACAAGGTGCCACACAAAAGATTGCTGCATAAGATAAAGATGCACGGCATTAAGGGTAAAGTAGTAGCATGGATAGAGGATTGGTTAATTAATAGAAAGCAAAGAGTGGGGATTAATGGGTGTTTCTCTGGTTGGCAATCAGTAGCTAGTGGTGTCCCTCAGGGTTCAGTGTTGGGCCCACAATTTCCATAGATGATTTGGAGCTGGGGACCAAGTGCAATGTGTCCAGGTTTGCAGACGACACTAAGATGAGTGGTAAAGCAAAAAGTGCAGAGGATACCGGAAGTCTGCAGAGGGATTTGGATAGGGAAAGTGAATGGGCTAGGGTCTGGCAGATGGAATACCATCTGGGGCTGGTTTAGCACAGGGCTAAATTGCTGGCTTTGAAAGCAGGCCAGCAGCACGGTTCAATTCCCGTACCAGCCTCCCCGAACAGGCGCCGGAATGTGGCGACTAGGGGCTTCTCACAGTAACTTCATTTTGAAGCCTACTTGTGATAATAAGCGATTTTCATTTCATTTCAATGTTGACAAATGTGAGGTTATCCATTTTGGTAGGAATAACAGCAAAAGGGAGTATTATTTAAATAATAAAATATTAAAACATGCTGCTGTGCAGAGAGACCTGGGTGTGCTAGTGAATGAGTCGCAAAAAGTTGGTTTACAGGTGCAACAGGTGATTAAGAAGGCGAATGGAATTTTGTCCTTCATTGCTAGAGGGATGGAGTTTAAGACAAGGGAGATTATGCTGCAATTGTATCAGGTGTTAGTGAGGCCACACCTGGAGTAGTGTGTTCAGTTTTGGTCTCCTTACCTGAGAAAGGACGTACTGGCGCTGGAGGGTGTGCAGAGGAGATTCACTAGGTTAATCCCACAGCTGAAGGGGTTGGATTACGAAGAGAGGTTGAGTAGACTGGGACTGTACTCATTGGAATTTAGAAGGATGCGGGGGATCTTATAGAAATGCAAAAAACTTTGAACGGAATTGATAGGATAGATGCGGGCAGGTTGTTTCCACTGGTGGGTGAAAGCAGAACTACGGGGCATAGCCTCAAAATAAGGGGAAGTAGATTTAGCACTGAGCTTAGGAGGAACATCTTCACCCAAAGGGTTGTGAATCTATGGAATTCCTTGCCCAGTGAAGCATTTGAGGCTCCTTCATTAGTCCAAAAAGATCAGCCGTGATCTCAATGAATGGCGGAGCAGGCACGAGGGGCCAGGTGGCTTACTCCTGCTCCTAGTTCTTATGGACGCAACATTAGCCAGAAACTGAACTGGACTAGCCATATGAATACTGTGGCTACAAGAGCAGGTCAGAGACTTGGAATCTTGTGGTGAGTCTGTGGGCAATGGGACGTGACTCAGGGCATCTGCGCTGGCAATGTGTTTTCCTGGGCCGTGCTCAGGAGAGTATTCGTAGGCTGCTAGCAATAATGCTCAACATTGAATCTGAGCCGAGACAATGGGGGAACCGCTTTATTCTCTTTTGAAAAGCCCAAGCAGGGTTTTGTGGTATGTTACGATTGTGAAATGTTGGCCATGGACATATGGGTTGAATATTTTGGTAGCGTGTTGGGTGTCCACATAAATCTTTGCCCTTGCTCCCTTTCTTGTACCAAGGCCTTCTTGGAATCCCTCGGGGTATTTGCCATTGATCTCATACAGTCCACGGGTTCCGGGTTAAAATTTTGTAGCAAGTCCAGGCGGGTCCTCTGAAGCCAATCGCTGCTCCAGAGGCTGGGACCTGGTCCTTATACAACTATGAGTGGTAGTCGGGCCATCTGCTGTCCACAGGTAACCGGGGAGTTAGTCGTCCCCATAATCTTTACGGGTTCCTTGTATATGTGGCCAACCTGGTCCTAGTGAATCACAAGCCTAAGGACAAATTGCGCATCCAGAGATGCCAGAATGTGTGTTCCCAATGATGGAGATCGCAGCTCCTGTATCCATCTCCATTTCTAAAGAATGGCCATTAACTAATAATTTTATCTTTATGAGGACAAACATAGGGGTGATGATGCAGTTTAGCTGCATTGCTTCATCCTCTATGGGCTGTAAGACCTGCAAGGCCCAGGCCTGAGGTGATTTGAGCTTCCGGCTTGGGTGGCACGGATCCTGCTAATTGTGGCAGCCTTGCCCGGCTTGCGTCCTTTGGCCAAATTTACAACAGCCTTGCGTCTGACACTTGTCGCCCTCCAGGGAGACTTCCCAGGTACCTTTAGGGTTATCCGGCCATCTTTTGAGATGCCAGGTTGTCCTGGCTGAACGTTGAGTTTGGTGGTGGGGGAGGCCCATGGAGCCTTCACTGGGCATGCTCGCTTTTCTGTACGACGGTCCTCTCACTCAGCCTGAGAACGTTACTGTCTGTCATCCCCGTGGAGTTGTTGGGTCTGTTACTCAGCGATCTCCGAGGATTGTGCTAATTCTATAGCCCTTTTGAGGTCAAGGATTGGTTCTGACAACAATCAACTTGGTATCGTGGCATTATTGATCCCACACACTAGCCGGACGTGTAACATCTCTGTGGGGATGGGCCAAACTCACAGTATTCGGCCAGCTTCCTTATTCTAGCTAGGAGGAATTCTGTCGTGGGCTTCCCAGGGGGTTTCACGGCAATGTTGAATCGGTAACGCTGGAGGATTAAGGGCGGCTTTGGGTCATAATAGTTCTTTACCAGATTTACAAGTTCATTGACTGTTTTCGTGTCGGGGTCTGCAGGATAAGTTAAACACTTAATGTTTAATGTCAGGTCATAGCATGTTGTCAAAAGGATTACTTTATGTTTGTCATCTTTATGATGTTGGCACAGAAGAAATAGCGCGTGCGTTCGGCATACTCGGGCCAGTCCTCTGAGTCTGCAACATAAGGCTCAAGCTTCCCAAACAAGGGCATTTCTTAGTTTTGATTGTTGCTTTGTTTCTTACCAGAGTTGTCGGGGAGTTTCGAAAAGGCCGCTCAGAACCCCGTGCTTGAGCCTCGTCACCAATACAATAATTATTGGAGGTGCGGATGAAAGGCCACACTGGTTTATATTAAACTGAAAATAAGGCCGCCATCATAGATCACAAAACAAACGTCCCAGCCCAGGACTATCGGGAACTGCCGGTCCGGGACTGGAAGCTACATTTAAAGGTCCCGCTAACGAGCAAAGCCGGGTGGCCCACTGTCCCCTCGCCACAGAAATCTGTATTCTATGACGCCTATGGAGAGATTAATCAGCGATCTCCTGTGGTTATCACTCCACACAAAAACATTTCACCAAAACCTAGGTACATTAAATTGGAATAAATTTGAAAGTTACTCAACATGTTACAATATCAGACCACCAGGGTGGAGCAACAAAAGTTTGTTCCAATTTATTTGCAGCACATGCACAAAGAGAAATGAAACATGCGATGGCGGTATAGTCTGGTCCCTCCAATGGTAACCTTGCCCCCGTGGGTTCTCCAGCAGTTGAGGGTCCGGAGAATGGGAAGCCCCATTGACAGCAGTGGGACCTAAAGATCTCACCAGCGGCCAATGGACAGGGGGGCGGGGATCACCTCTGGCACTGCAAAACACGCCACCGTAGGCGTGGAAAATGCCGCCCATTGTGTGAGCCTCCACAATCAGGGTGAAATCTCGAAACAGAGTGCAGGTCATGGAATCTGTTTTTTCATGTTATAGCTCTAACTGAACCCTGCTCCTAGAGAGGTTCCATATGCGGAGTGAAATCTCACAGTTTTTTAAAAATTAATTTACGAGAGGTGGGCATTTATAGCCACCTGCTAATTGCCCCAGCGCTTTCGCTTAAATGGTTCCAGAAATAATGTAAGCGAGGTGAGATAAGCTGTATTGACACAACTCAAGGTGACAAGTAAATTGGCATTGATCGCGGCGAGGGCCCAACCCAGGGGAACCTATCCTAGATCTACAAATATTAGCTTTCAATTTAGTACTTTCTATAAAAACCTACATCTGACATAATTAATATCTTGGTGGAAACACTTGATAGTTCATTCTTTCAAATTGCTTTGAAATCAATCTTCAGAAGGAGGATAGGTTTTATGAAGCATAGCAGACTGCCTTTTGATATTTTGGTTAAACACTTGGGACATATGAAATATTACATATTTTACTGCTAAGAGCTCAAAGGGCTTTTGTTGATTGTAGCGATGCTGGCAAAAACATTTACTCCAACCCAATTCTATCACTTTTCCTCATAACTCTACAGCATAAATTAATATGTAAATACAAACCCTGTTGACCTAATGCATTGCAACAGCCTCTGCTAATGAGATGTGTTACCTATTTAATGTGTAGGCCCTTATTTGAAGTTGCAGGAAGGAGCTTCTTAATTGGTCTTGATTCCTTTGCTACTTGCAAATCTTTGATAGAGATAAGCTTGGTCAGAGAACAAAAACAGCATCTCTCAGCCTCCTCTCTCTAGCGCTGACATCAACACAAGTCTAACTGTTGGCCGTCTGCTCTACCAGGACAGAACATAAGCCGTCAATCTCAACCGTCCGTTACTGTCAACAGGAAAAAGATCCAGCCCAATGATTCATTATCAAAGGAAATATTTCCCATTCCTCGCTACTGGTAAGGAACCAAATATCAGAAGAGAAATTGCAATTGTTTTAAATTTAGACCATTCCGATCTGAAGCCTGATTAAAAAAAAGCAGCAAACCACTCTCAGAAGTGGCAGTCGCTTGAAACGGTCAGGCACCGCAGGTGAATGGGACTCGCTGGATAGCCAGAAAATTAGAGTTCACGCAGGAAAACGAGGTTTTGTAGTTACACATACATTCAATGCTATTTGAAGGGATATGAGGGAAAGATTTGAGTTGTGGTGGATATTTTGAACAGTATTGCTGGCGACTTCTATCCAGCTATGTACACAACCTGATAGCACAATTTCCAGAACAGTTCCTGGCTTCAACTTAGAAAAAGAAAAAAAACAAGTCAGCATCAAAAAGCCTCTAAATTGATATCCTCACAACTTGGTGCAATGCAAATTTACTTAGATGAAGGAAACAATCCGGTTTTTTGTCCCCAGTAAAAAGCTGGAATTAATTCCTTGAGCACCGAAAGGCAATGAGCTGACTGTCGCACATCACTGAAACTCTCTGCCCATGGTATAGGCACAGCAGTATTGCAATATCACAAACTTCAAAATCAGGACACCTCCAACCACGCAATCAACCAATCCCATGTGAGATTCATTTTTAGATAATAGGAGGCACAGTTTGATGCAAGTGCTGTTTGACATTATGCTAGCTTTTTTCAACCAATGACTGGCAGAAATCATTGCAAAAAAAAAATAATCCAAAAATGTGGGTTGAAGAGAACATGTTGCTTTCTTGGATTAGCTGTGATGTACAGGAAGCATAAAGGTATGAACCAATTTTTGAGCATTTTGGAGGAAATTCAGTCCAAGACACAGACCATGATTTTTTGTTTTTACTCGGGTACAAAGCTTGATTTGTTGATGGTATGTGAATTTTATATGCAGCTTCCGGCATCATGATGGGATGTCCAAATAAATTAGAACAGTTAAACATCTAATTTGCATAATTCACACAACATTCCAACAGCGTTTTATCAGGTAAGTGAGCCTTATGCGTGAAGGTATTGTGAAACCTCTCTTGAAGGCCATTTATATGCTGCACTGCGTTTTCTATATATAAAACAACCTGACAAGTCTTTATGGCTGTGGAGGGCAAACATCAAAAAGGCCCCAGTATTCTTTTCATCGTGGAAATTCAATGCCATAATGAATTTCGAAGTAACAATACCAGTGCTTCATGTTTTTTGGAAGCCAGCAAAAGCCAATTTACTAAAAGAAAATGGACCACCAAAGTCAGTGTTTCAACAATGAAAGTAAATCCCAACAATGAATTTCCAAAGCCACTTTCTATGCAGCTACCTACATCCGTGTAAATATTAAAATATTGGCTATCGCGAGGAGATATCTTGCTGAGTTCCTTAATGGAACATTGCAATATGAACGAATCCCCATCCCCTAATACTATCAGGGCTTTCTCTGGGGTTTCTTCTGAATGCTTTTTTAGCACTGGTTCACCATGCTTCCCTATGTCTTCCTCATCTTCTCCTCAAAACCCACACCTCTCTGGAAGGCCATGAGATGTAGAGCGCAGCATAACATCGCCATGAGATAACCTCCTGAGGGAGCGTACTGGAGGGTGCTCATCAGACTGGTCCTGGATCCGCATCTTCAGGAGTTTGATGGCCTACTCAATGGCTAAGGTGCTGAGGTCACAGCAGTTTTAGAAACTTTTCACCTCCATTGTTGTGTTTCACACAGGTATGAGCAGCTATTTCTTTAACGGATAACCCTTGTCCCCTAGCAGTCATCCGCAACTTCTGAAATATCAACCTGGCAATCAAAGGTGTCAGCCAACCCGTGAGCCAGAAGGACATCTTTTCAGCCTGCTTCAAATGTTTTATTGTATTCAGTTTCAGAGACTTTGTTGACAATATTATGAATGTTTGTCGGAGCTCTAAATACACTAATGTATTCAGCTCAGTGGAAGATTGTCTAAACAACTGTGAAAGGAACCTTTAGCTTTGCTCAGCAGTTTTATGAGCATTTCAAGGACTAACATTATATTGAAGTGTTATCACAGGGTTAATTGGTTTAATATCGAATGGATACATCAGATGTCAGGACATTAAATCAATGTAAAAAAAAACCAGCTGAGTTCCCTCCATATGTGCAGAGAGCATTTTGGTCACTGGACAATGTATTCTAATTCATCTGAACACTTTCACAATGCTGATTGATTTAATAGTCACTTACCTCTTCTGAACAAAGCACTATCATTAATCACTGCATTAAAACATTCTGAAGTTTAAATCTGACATGTACAGTTGGTAAAACCTTTTAAAGTTGCCGAACAAAAGGTTTCTGAATCCACACTCGGCATCCCCCAGAGGAGTTGTAAAACAACACCTCCAGCCTGACCCCATCAAAAGTGTAAGCGTGGGGGGGTCTGAAATGCGCATCCCCACAATGGCAGAGGCAATGTAAAGATTGGGCCGACTATCTCTACCTTTATCCTAGGGCCATAGAAATTCCACAAGACAGGAATGGGGTGGGAATGCTGGATACAGGCTCTGCCCACCATTTTTAATTTCCCTGCAGCCCTTCTTGTATAGACAGAGACACAAAAATCCAGCCGCCAGTGTGTGAACTTTCAACATGGATGAGATTATAAACTGGGAGGAAGCAAATGGGAAGCTTGTTATTTACATCTCCCCTCTTGCACCGTCTTATTTAGATGGTTGCAATTTGTGCCATTGTTGCTGCTGTTCAGCATGCATAAACGGGTGAATGCGAAAGGCACAGATTAAAATCTTAATTGTCTTTGTTATTAATTTCCTATTGAAAGCTCTTATGATTATATTCAGCATCCTGCCAAATCAAATTTTAGAGAACTAACCTTTATCAGTACATCTGAAAACTCATTTCATAGAAGTGGATTTCCCACTTTAAAAAAAATAAATTTAGAGTAGCCAATTATTATTTTCCCAATAAAGGAGCAATTTAGCATTGTCAATCCACCTAACCTGCACATCTTTGGGTGGCGGGAGCGAAATCCACGCAGGCACAGGGAGAATGTGCAAACTCCACACAGTCAGTTACTCGGGGCCGGGATCGAACCCAGGTCCTCAGCGCCGTGAGGCAGCAATGCTAGGCACTGTGCCATCGTGCCACCCCGTGGCATTCCCACTTACAGGGAGCAGGCATCACTGGGTGTGGCGCGATGCTAAAAGGTGACGTTGCACAAACACTTTTTATTCTCCGGGTATTTTTTGTCCTTCCCTGTTATTTTGTTTCCCTAAATATGAGATAGCCATTTACATGAAAAACCTCTCCTCCATTTAGTCGCTAATAACAGCTTGTTTTATGCAATCTTCTAATTAAGAAAGCATTATGCTGACATTTCTATTCTCCCAAGCTTTTGAGACAGTGGTATAATTTGCTGGCAAAACACTGCTGATAATCCCTCCACAGCTATCAATACCGAGCTGCAATAAGTAGAAAATATTAATTTTGCACATTGTCCGAGGGGAGGATATTTTTTTTTTTTTTAAACTTGAATCAGGTATTTAAGGAGTGTTTTAAGCAAATGGTAGTCTGAAAAAATACATATAAGCATCAAACAGAATAGTTTCCATGTCAATGGGAAGAGGCAAAACACACAATCATTAAAATTAAATTACATTTAAATGGACTGCACAGTTAATGGAAATAGGTCTTAGAGAAAGACATATTGCTGGAATACATTCCTCGGAAGGGCAGCACAGTAGCACAGTGGTTAGCATTGTTGCTTCACAGCTCCAGAGCCCCAGATTCGATTCCCGACTTGGGTCACTGTCTGTGCGGAGTCTGCACATCCTCCCCGTGTCTGCGTGGGTTTCCTCCGGGTGCTCTGGTTTCCTCCCACAGTCCAAAGATGTGCAGGTTAGGTGGATTGGCCATGATAAATTGCCCTTCGTGTCCAAAAAGGTGGGGTTACTGGGGTATGGGGTAAGTTGAAAGTCTGGTCTTAAATGGGGTGCTCTTTCCAAGGGCCGGTGCAGACTTGTTGGGCTGAATGGCCTCCTTCTGCACTGTAAATTCTATGATTCTATAAACCACATTTTGTCCTTAATTCCAATAAGATTTCCAAATATAAGACAAGATTTTTATTTTCATTTTCTTACATTTTAAAATCAGTGCATTTCAGTTACATAAAGAATATGTGCCACGAGACATAATGGAAATTCGAACACACAAGAGCATAAATTTGAAGCACTGGGTTACCTGGGGAAAATGTATATTTGCAACACCGAGGCATGAAAAGGCACACGATCTAACAGAAATGCGGACGAGCCCTTAGCACGATAATTCTTCATCCCCTTGGTTCTCAACACTTTACAGGCCCCCTGATACCACATGCCCTCCTTAAGCCAGGAAAAGAAAAACAACCTGAGTTTTGGGGATCGCCTCAATCAACATTTGTGACACATTGACAAACAACAGCCAGGAGATGTGACTCAGACTTGATGAGACAAGCAGAGACATTTTCTTCCTCACCGCCAGGTACCTTCCAGCCGGTCCTTTGTGACAATCGCTACATGGTTCAATAACCGGTTTTACCTGAAGCAATTTCACATTTATCACCAGTTGGCAAAAACAATATCGAAAGCGGCAAACGTTAAAAGATCAACAGATATATTCTTGCACTGATAAATAATCTAAACCCATAAGTGTGTCTCCAATGAAGAACACATCTCTAATTCAATGCAGCAGATACACCGATACTGGATTCCCATTTGGATTTTTAAGGAATTAGATACAGAGCTTGTTTTAAGGTCTCAACAGTGCAGCCTGTTTTACTCAGCTTCAGTCGATAATGCTGCTAAATAGATTAGGCTACTTGACAATGCTGACAGTAATCCCCCCAGGAGGAGAGGCAACACACCTCACAATGGGACACGAGGGTAAATGACTGCCATCACTCAACAAGATAGGATGTACATTTGTGATGGTTACACACTGCAAACATAAAAGGTGATGCGATTTCTCATTCCTTTTCACCCAATCCAATTTCCTTTCGTGGCTACTTTATGTCAGAGACAAAGTTATTGAAACACGTTCTCCAGAATTCACAGTACCACTATTCTGCTGCTGGCGAAGACGCACAATAGGTTTCCATGATCTCTCCCCCTCCCAATATTGAAAGAGGCATTCAAAGGAACCTGATTGGTTTAATAAATTGCTCTCGTGACCACTACACGAGTGCGGGTTGATATCACCCGATACAAGGAAGGTGGCTCCCTATCTGCGTCACTCGACTGATGTATTTGAATCTTAGGATCTCTCCAGTGCAGAAGGAGGCCATTCAACCCATCGAGTCTGCACCGACCTTTTGAATGAGCCCACCTGGGCCCACTCCCCCACCGTATCCACATAACTCTGGGCACTAAGGGGTAATTTTAGCATAGCCAATCCACCTAACCTGCACATCTTTGGACTGGTAGGAAAGAGATGTCAAAGAAGGATCTTTTCTGCACACGGAGTCCACGCCATCAGTTCCCTGAAATGGTGCTTATGGGTAGTATGGCCTCTGTCGCAAAATTCAACTTAACCTCTGTGATCCCTGTGTTTTCACGTTTTCTGGCTGCTCCCTTCTTGCAGACTCCCAATAAATATGGGGGCTCCAGTTTCTTCTCTCATTCAAAATTGAATTTTTGGTTGAAGGCAAGTTTAATTGTGAAAGCAACAGAGCCATTTTCAGGAAAACGGATAAGTAGGAAGGCTGACAGGAGGAGTAGAGCAGGTGTAGCCCACTTAAAATGGCCAACTCCCGATTCAAAATGGCGAACGGCAAAGGCTGATGGGAAAGTCAGCCAACAAGACAAAAACCAGCAGCTGCAGGTTGGCTGTGTGTTTACCTCTGGAAATGCCAGACAATATCGATACCAGCAACCATCCTCATAACAAAACAACAGCCATCTGCATACTAATGAGCAATCCCCGGGAACAATAAGCAACATTTAGACACACAAAGCAAAACCAGACTCTTCGGTGCCAGCAGAAGCCCCCACAAAAGGAGGTGAATGACCGCCCATCGATCAGGGAACCGCTCCAGCATTGGAGAAAATTGAACCAAGCGATTGGGACAAAGTCCAATCACTTGGGACCAGGTACAGGGTCCGCCCCGAAAGGCGGGAAGCCCCTGGGGACTATAAGAATTGAGCCCCAAGTTCAAATCGCTCACTTCTCTTCCTCTCCACCTCTTTGAGCTCTTCGTCCTGCCCGGGTCACCCAGCAACAACGAACCAACATTGACCATGACCAGAGCAGTGAAGATCGAATCGTAAGTTTAATTCAACACTCGCTACGAGATAGGCGCTCCTAGCTACCAATCTGTGCCAACTTCAAATCCCGCAGGCTCAGAATCCGAACGAAAGGCCATTTGTTTCCCTGACCTGGTGGGCCAATTCCAAGTTAAGTATAGGCCTGTTAGTTGTAGAAGTAGCTTAGACGTAGAATTTGTGCATGAGTAGCGATTACTGTGTATAATAAATGTGCTTTGATTTAAACCTTACTAATCGGTGCATTGGATTATTGATCATTACTCGGACTTGAACCACGTGGCGGTATCATAAAGATACCTGGTGACTCAAGAGCAAAGGTAATAAAACAGAGCAATTGAACTAAAGCAAAGTTAGCAACACAGGGAAATGGATTGAGTGTGCAGAACCATCAGTTCAGAGAGCGCACGGTAAAGGAACCATAGCCTTTGGAGCATCCGGCACACTCAGTCATTTCCTGATATCATTCCCTGAATTGAATTGATTGAAGACTAGCAGCTCCCATGGAGGAACTGCTGAAGGAAGCCAGGTTGATTTGCCCATCTAGCACTGCCGGGTGAAGATAGCTGGAAGCACTTCAGGCTTGTATTTTACACTTTTGCTGAGCTCCACCGTTATTTAGCCTCTAATCCTCCCATTAGTGGCTTAATTACCCACAAAAGTTCAAAACTGAATGTGCCCAAAATACTGAACTTTAATCTTATCCAATGGTTTTGGGATCTCCCAACTCGGAGTACAGTATTTAGCATGCATGGTATCCTGCCAGTTGGCCCCGGAATTTCAGTACACCTGCTGCAGCTCCTGTCGTGACCTTCCACACAGCTGACGGGCTGCAAATTCAGTGTGTCTGTCGTGCTGGTGGGACAGGACATACCCAGAGCTGTGAACGATGGCTGACAGCCCTACTCACAAAATCATACCCATGTAAGGCTGCTTCACTCATCTGTGGGACAGCTCCCCCAACTTCGACAAATCCCCAAATGTTAACGAGGAGGACCATACAAGCTCGACTGAGCTAGGTGTGCATTTGTTGTACCTGAATCAGATGCCTTAATCAAAGCAGAGTGTTCCTTCCCTTTTATTTGTATTGTATGTTTTGGGTACAACCATGTGATATACTCGGCTATTTCGAAGGACAATTAAGGTTTAACAATATTGGTGTAGATCACGTGGCGCAGGTGACGACTTATTCCTTTCCAAAGAAGATATTGGTGAACCAATTGGGTTTTTACAACAATCCAATTGCTTCAAGGTCACCATTACTGATATTAGCTTTTCCTTCCAGATGTATTTAATTATTTTGTTGCAAATTCATTTGATTTGAACTCAAATCTCCAATTATTAGTCCAGATCTTCCAACAATTAATCCACTAAAATCCACAGCACTACCATACTCTCATGACCATATTCTTCAGTTTACCATATGCAGTGCGACAGGAGATTAAATTATAATACATTTTTAAAAATCTCACAACTTGAATGCCTCTCGTCAAATTTTCCATTATAAATGGAACAGGTTTCAATATGTTGTCAAATGTCCCATTCTGATTTGAAGCTTGTTTCAATGATTTGGTTAAAACATGCTCACTGAAGGCTTACGCTAATCACTCACCTCTGAATGTGTGTTCAACATGAGGGACTCTCAATTTAGAGTACCCAATTCATTTTATCCAATTCAGGGGCAATTTAGTGTGGCCAATTCTCCTACCTGCACATCTCTGGTTGTGGGGGCAAAACCCACGCAAACACGGGAGAATGTGCAAACTCCACACGGACAGTGACCCAGAGCCGGGATCGAACCTGGGACCTCGGCGCCGTGAGACATCAGTGCTAACCACCGCGCCACCGTGCGGCCCCATATGAAAGTGTTTGAGAGCTGCTGCGTCCGATAAGGTTTGGTGACTGAGTTCTGCATGAGGCATCTTTGCTCTGCAACATGACTGGCAAATAGGGTGAAGGTGCAGGGAGGGGAAGGTCCACCAAAATGTGGAAGAAGGACTCTCCACAGAAGATCCCTGCTCCACCCCCCCTTAACCACGTCCATCTAAGAGTAATGGCTGAGGTGACTACTCAGGTTGAGGAAAGCCCTCCAGTGCACGCTGGAGTGGGTGGCTACATGTGTGGCTGCCTCCTGTGTCTTCCGCTGCAGTATTATGGGGACACAGGCGCTGACATGAAAAATCCAGGGGTAATCTCGGGAGGAGGTGGAAGAAGCAGGGAGGATGTAACATGGGCCCCTTTGTTCCAGATAGGTTGTCTGACACCGCTTGCTCATCCTCCAGTGTCTTTGAAACTACTTTACTTCCCTTTATCTCAATGGGTCTATTAATACCGACCCTAACATTAATCTGGCACAGCCCATCACGTGTCCCCTTGACCACGTTCTTATACTAACAGCTACTCAAAAATATTTTCTTTCACAGCAACACATTCACATTTAGGGGAGGCAATGGCACAGTGGTATTGTCACTTGACCAGCAATCCAGACACCCAAGGTAATGCTCCGAGGAACCCTGTCCAAATCCCACCATTGCCGATGGTGAAATTTGAAATCAATAAAAATCTAGAATTCAAAGTCTAATGAGAATCATGAAACCATTGGTGATTGTCGTAAAAACCAACCTGGTTCACAAATGTCCTTTACGGGAAGAAATCTGCCATCCTTACTTGGTCTGGCCTACATGTGACTCTAGACCCACAGCAATGTGGTTGACTCTCAAAAAGAAATGCCCTCTGAAGTGGCAAAACAAGCCACTCATTTCAAGGGCAAATAGGGAGGAATTTGCTTCCAGCCAATGAGGCCCCCATCCTTTGATACTTTTTCAAACAGAATTGGAGGGTGTCATTTACTAGCCTCGTCGTGCCTGACTTGGTGAGGTGACAGAGTCATTAAATCTCGCGACTGAGCTACCAGGCACTTCCAGAGTGTCCTTGTAGCAGTGTCAGGCTGGCAGGGGCCCTGCCAGGGTTCCAGGTTGCCCATGCCATGGGGTAGGACCAAGGGATGCCTTGCAAGAGGTACATTGGGTGCAGTGGGTGGGTCTTGCAGCCGCGGTGGGGTACTGAGGGAATTTGAAAGGCCACCCCGCTCCACAAGTACTCTTCCTGCACTGGTGAGTTGTGCTGAGCTCGCCAGTGCAGGAAATGATGTAAGTGCAGCCTCAATTCCCCGCTGAGGCCAAACAAAGGCAAGTGTTGTTGCATAGTGTGGTCTTTCTCAGCACTGCAGGCCCCAAAAAACATCCCACTCAACACGCCCAAAACAAATCTGTTTTGTCCCATTGAATCACACCCAAAGTATTCACATTTGTACATTCCCTTAATGCCCGTCTTGTCGGAACCATTGCCTGGTCTTGTGTTGGTGGTAAGCAGCTACCTTTCAAGGTGTTTATTCACCTTGTCCTGTCCTATGGGCCTCCGTAATTTCCCAGCAACAGATCAGGTTAAGTTTCTGTGGTTCTCTGTCACAAGTGGGTTCCTCTCACTCTGCATGTTAGTTGGTCACATCAAACACATTTTGGACCTGTGCCTTCTGGAAAATGTGTGCCCAAAATCTTGTCCAGATACTACTCCCCAACCCATAGGTGTTGAAGGGTCCCCAACCCGCTTTCCAGCTTAATGTTCTGGAGAGATTCAAGCCAGAGACTTTGGCTCTAGGTGTGTTCACTCAGGGCAGGCTCACTCTCCACACCCCCTCACATATTACAATCCAAACACCCTACCAGCACTGTCTTACCTTAGTTTGGATTATTTACATTATTTTTCACTACTTCACAGTTTGTTTTTCTGCTCTCTACCTGCTCTGAGCACTAAACACTGGACAAAGATTTAAAATATGCATTGCCTCAAGCTCACACGGGTATTAGCTAAGGCAACTGGTAGAAGTACAAAAGCAACACCTTCTTGTCCTTTGCACCAAATTCCAAAACTCATCAAATTCTAGAATGTTGTGCTCTATTCACGCCGCCTCCTTATTACAACCATTCTGTTCAATGTGATAATACCAGGTATTGCAGTACCTGAGAGGTGGATAGCCATTGGCCAGACCCAAGAGTCTACCATTGGCCAACGTACGTAGCTCCGCCCTGAGAGGCAGGGTATAAGAACCCATGCCATCCCAGCAGCCCTCACTTTCTGTATCGGAGCTGCTGGGTACAGTTCCAGCTGATTAAAGCCGATTAGTATGACTCTCCTTGTCTCACGAGTAATTGATTATGCATCATTCAGTCCTGACCATTTGCTCCCATCTCCTTTGGAAAGCGTCCTTGAGGGCCTCTTGGCTCAATGTAGAAACAGGATATATGCTGTTGACCTCCTTGACCGAGGTCCCCAGTGCTACATTTGTGAACTGCGGAGCTGTCTCTCTGCTTGATTTCCATTCTCTTCACGCGCATCAGTGACAGTCAGTAGTTGCCTCTATTAACCCAGTACAAAGTCTCTTTAAGAAGGACAAGCTGCCTTTAGGAGACACAGGCTCGTTGGGACACCTGCTAGCCTCGCACTCTGTTCATCCCCATGTTGCAGGTGCAGCCAGCCAGCAACACGAGTCTGCACGCTAATAGCATGGAAAGGAGAAAGCAACTCAAAATTTGCAAGCTGCCTGCCTCAACAGGAACTGGTGCAGGCAGATTGTGACTCATGACCTCCCTGCCTATAAATTGGTGTTCACAAATACTTGTCCCTGTATTGCTATGCTGCTTAAATGCAGGAAGAGCCATAAATAGGATAAGATCAAGCAAGTGGCCTCTCCCACCAGGCGTTATCATCAAAAGACAAAATCTAGCCAGCTAAAGGACTGCAAACATCAAGCACTAATTTATTAATAACATACCAAGCACTAAAACTGCAGACAGACAGACATCAATTACACAAATACACAATTCACCTCCCTAACACGGTGCTGTCCATAGGTTAAATGGGCAACAATTTTCAGCATTAACTGCTTAAGTATTTCTTTTGAATTCCCAGAAGATGCACTTTTAATGAATGTAGTGGAGGGAGAAAAGTTGAAACTGAAAATTATTGCCTTTTGTCATTTTGTGTGGATAATGACCCTGTGAAATGAGGAGTGATAATGTCAAGTATGAACTGATTCACTTCTGCCTGGTAAAAAATAGTGGCGTGTGTGTGGAATTTAAAATAGTCCCTTCATAAACCAGGGGTCAACTTTAATAAAATCTATTCCAATGCTGGAAACCGTGAACACTGCAAAGAGTATGTATTGTGTTCCCCCCATTACTCACAAAAGGTTTCTGCAATTCAAATCATGCTGTTAAGAAACACCCCATCGATATATGTTAATTTTTACTGGAGTGTGAAAACTTCCACCTCACAACTGGGAGCTTGACTGCCATATAAATCCAAATGTGATACGTAGATACCCCACAAATAAATTTATTTTTGTCCTGTGCATTTATTTTCTAATCATTGGATATTTCTCAAAAGGTCAAGATTGTTAGTGGGAGAAGAATTGTAACAACATTGCATTCACTTGTCAACCCTTGCGGTGTGGTTCAAAATGTCACATCCACCATCTTGAGAAGTGAGTGACCTTTTTGTGGCTTTCCATAAATTGTGTACATAAGTGTACATAATTTTTTAAAAATTGAGTGTGCTACGCTCAGAATTTTTTTTGTTGGCTTTATGCCTTGCTATTCAGTTGACCGCAAATCTTGCAGTAAAGCTTTGCCTCAAAGTACCAAGTGATGCCCCTTAATATCTTCTAGGATTCTTAGAAGACACATTTTCTTGCAGTTACTCGGCGACACTGCTGCCTCACATCATCAGGGACCCGGGTTCAATTCCGGCCTCGGGTGACTGTCTGCGTGAAGTTTGGACCTTCACCCAGTATCTGCATGGATTTCCTCTGGGTGCTCCGGTTTCCTCCCACAGTCAAAAGATGTGCATGTTACGTGAATTGGTCATGCTAAATTGCCTCTTGGGCTGGAGTTACAAGGAGGGTGATTGGGCCTAGGTGGAGTGGTCTTTCAGAGATTCGGTGCAGACTCAAATGGACCGAATGGCCTCTGTCTGCACTGTGGTGATTCTATGATTCTCCCCCTCCGTGACAAAAGCACTTTCCCCCCCCGACAAAAGACAATGAAACGATGGAGCTGTCTTTCTCGAGGAAGCGAGGTCAATTTGCATTTTCAAACATCGTCAGGTTTCAAATAAACAAGGGTATCAGGGGATATAGGTCAAAGGTGAATCAATGGGGTTGAGGGTCAGACCAGCCGTAATATAATTGTATATCAGATCAAGCCCAAGACGTTGAATGTTCCCTGTTCCTATGGTTTTCTGCAGGTGAATTGAACACTCCAGGGTTTGAACCATGGGCGTCATTCTCCGCCGGCGAGAGTGTCCGTTTTGCCGGCGCCCGGGGGTTTCCCGACGGCGTGGGGCTGCCCCACAATGGGAAACCCCATTGACCGGCCGGTGTAACGGAGCATCCCGCCGGCCGGTCGGGGCAGAAATGTGGTGGGGCGGGATGGGGAATTTCGCTCCATATTCGAATAGCCAGATATTTGCAGCCCTGATTCTCCGACTGAAGCTTTTTTTGTGTAACCATTCAATGGAGGAAGTTTTCCCTCTGCTCCCAAACGTTTTCCGACGTGCGAAAAGTTGAAATTTTATTGAATAATGCACAGCCTCACACCGTGTGAAGTTGATTTTACTCTAGAATATCTGCAACATAAGAACTAGGAGCAGGAGTAGGCCATCTGGCCCCTCGAGCCTGCTCCGCCATTCAATGAGATCATGGCTGATCTTTTGTGGACTCAGCTCCACTTTCCGGCCCGAACACCATAACCCTTAATCCCTTTATTCTCCCAAAAACTATCTATCTTTATCTTAAAAACATTTAATGAAGGAGCCTCAACTGCTTCACTGGGCAAGGAATTCCATAGATTCACAACCCTTTGGGTGAAGAAGTTCCTCCTAAACTCAGTCCTAAATCTACTTCCCCTTATTTTGAGGCTGTGCCCCCTAGTTCTGATTTCACCCGCCAGTGGAAACAACCTGCTCGCATCTATCCTATCTATTCCCTTCATAATTTTATATGTTTCTATAAGATCCCCCCTCATCCTTATAAATTCCGAGTACAGTCCCAGTCTACTCAACCTCTCCTCGTAATCCAACCCCTTCAGCTCTGGGATTAACCTAGTGAATCTCCTCTGCACACCCTCCAGCGCCAGTACGTCCTTTCTCAGGTAAGGAGACCAAAACTGAACATAAAAGTCCAGGTGTGGCCTCAGTAACACCTTATACAATTGCAGCATAATCTCCCTAGTCTCAAACTCCATCCCTCTAGCAATGAAGGACAAAATTCCATTTGCCTTCTTAATCACCTGTAAACCAACTTTTCACACTCATGCATGAGCATATCCAGGTCTCTCTGCACAGCAGCATGTTTTAATATTTTATCATTTAAATAATAATCCCATTTGCTATTATTCCTACCAAAATGGATAACCTCACATTTGTCAACATTGTATTCCATCTGCCAGACCATAGCCCATTCACTTAACCTATCCAAATCCCTCTGCAGACTTCCGGTGTCCTCTGCACTTTTTGCTTTACCACTCAGCTTAGTGTTGTCTGCAAACTTGGACACATTGCCCTTGGTCCCCAACTCCAAATCATCAATGTAAATTGTGAACAATTGTGGGCCCAACACTGATCCTGAGGGACACCACTAGCTACTGATTGCCAACCAGACAAACACCCCGAAATCCCCACTCTTTGCTTTCTATTAATTAACCAATCCTCTATCCATGCTACTACTTTACCCTTAATGCCATGCATCTTTATCTTATGCAGCAATCTTTTGTGTGGCATCTTGCCAAAGGCTTTCTGGAAATCCAGATATACCACATCCATTGGCTCCCCGTTATTTACCGCTCTCGTAATGTCCTCAAAAAATTCCACTAAATTAGTTTGGCACAATCTGCCCTTTATGAACCCATGCTGCGTCTGCCCAATGGGACAATTTCCATCCAGATGCCTCGCTATTTCTTCCTTGATGATGGATTCCAGCATCTTCCCTACTACCGAGGTTAAGCTCACTGGCCTATAATTATCCGATTTCTGCCTACCTCCTTTTTTAAACTGTGGGTTTATGAATAGAACACCTGAACAACTACTAGCTGTTCACCTCCTTCTGTTTCTCTCCATGCAAATTATGTGGACATATAATATGGTCCTGTTATTCCCCTCCAGGCTGGATTAGCAGAGAGCTAAAGAGCTGGGGCGAAATTCTCCGTTATCGGCGCAAAGTCCGCCGACCGGCGGCAAAAACGGCGCAAATCCCACCTGCATCTCGCCGCCAAAAACGTCGCAAAGTCTCCGGCCCGGAATTGGCTAGCAGCGACGTGACACTATCCGCGCTGGCTCACGTGGTTCACGCCGCACGGCGTGACGGCTCATTAAGGACGCGCTGCTCCCCCCACCCGACCAGAACACCCGACCGGATGGCCGCCCGCCGCTCAGCCCCGAGGTTCCAGTCTCGTGACATTGAGGCGCTCCTGGACGCAGTGGAACAGAGGAGGGAGGCCATGTATCCCGGACACGGACACAGAGTTGCCCCACGCCACAGCCGGCGTCTGTGGAGGGAGGTGGCAGAAGCCATCACCGCTGTGGCCCTGACACCACGGACAGGCACCCAGTGCCACAAGAAGGTGAACAACCTCGTCAGAGCAGCCAGGGTGAGCCTCCCCCCCCTGCCCGATATCCATATCCCCCATAACCCCCTCCCCATATCCCCCTCCCCATATCCCCCTCCCCCATATCCCCCATCCCGCATATCCCCCCTAGCCCCCCTCCCCCATATGCCCCCTCCCCATATCCCCCCTCCCCATATCCCTCATATCCCCCCTCCCCCATATCCCCCCTCCCCCATAACCCCCCTCCCCCATAACCCCCCTATCCCCCATATTCCCCCTCCCCATATACCCCCTCCCCCATATCCCCCCTCCTCCATATCCCCCATATCCCCCCTCCCCCATATCCCCCCTCCCCCATATCCCCCCTCTCCCATATCCACCTTCCTCCATTTCCCCAAGTGAATCCAGCCCTAACCTTAACCTCTGTAATGCACGCGCAACCGATGGCGTGCTTTCATATACCGGTCTAACACTGTTGCCTTTTACCCCTGCCAGCCACCCCCCCCCCCCCCACACACAGGAGAAACGCGCACACAACACCAGGGAGCATGTGAGGACTGGAGGAGGCCCCGCTGATGAGAGGCCACTGACCGAACACGAGGGAAGGGCCCTGGAACTGGCTGGCGGACCTGAGGACCGGGAGGTTGCTGATGCAGAGGTCGGGGGCCCACCAGCAAGTGAGCCACCGACAGCCCGTCCCCATATCCCCCCTCCCCCATATCAGCTGATCACTGCCTGCGTGTCTAACCATGCATGCTTCATTGTGTATCGCAGGAGCAAACGTCGAGGCATCTATCCCCGCAGATGCAGACCGCCCGCATGATGCCCCTCGGAGACCACGGGGGACGGAGAGACCCGGACCCTCTGGCATGCGACGCCCGCATGATGACCCTCGGAGACCACGGGGGACGGAGAGACCCGGACCCTCTGGCATGCGACGCCCACATGATGCCCCTTGGAGACCACGGGGGACGGAGAGACCCGGACCCTCTGGCATGCGACGCCCACAGGATGCCCCTTGGAGACCACTGGAGATGGAGAGACCCGGACCCTCTGGCATGCGACGCCCGCACGATGTCCCTCGGAGACCACTGGAGATGGAGAGACCTGGAGCAACAGGGAGACGACGCCCCCGTCTCGTGCGGGTGCGACGACGCAGGCGTGTGCCACCCAGCGACAAGAGGGGCAGCCATAGGCCCCAGTCACAGCCGAGCCACGAAACCACTACCCAGGTCACCACTACCCAGGACACCACTACCCAGACACCCCTACCCAGGACACCCCTACCCAGGAAACTGAAATACAGGACAGTGACACAGATTGGATGGGCGGAGACGAACTGCCACCCCAAAGTGCCATGGACTCAGAGTGGGACGATGCACACGACACAACGCCACTGCTGTCACCAACACCCTCCACCATCGCAGAGACGCTCACCTCGGTTGGGCACTTTAGTGATAAGGCGTCTGGTACACTCACTGGTGCGCACAACACAGCCGTCCCGGTACAGCAGGTGGAGGTAGGAGCAGCAGAGGGGCCGGGCGGTCGGAGGGCAGCCCAGCCCAAGCGAACATCTGCCGCCCAGATGGATCCCGGGTTCCTGGAGTTACCACACCCACCCATAGATCCGATGCAACCACCGAACCGGAGACGAACGAAGAGGGTGACGGCCGGCTTGTGGCGGCTGCAGTCGCAGGTGGAGGTGTCCACCCACGTCCAGGAGCTGGGAGTGGTGCCGGTCATGCGTGCCACCCAGGCCGACACCGCACGGGTGGCGTCCGCGGTGGAGGCAATGGGTGCGACGGTGTCAGACATGGGGAACGGTTTGCGAGGCCTGGGGCTTTTCATGCAGGCGGCGTCTGTGGCCCAGGACATGGCTGCCCTCTCACAGGAGGCCATGAGCCAGCGCCAGATGGCAGAGGCGCTCAATGCCATAGCCCAGTCTCTGCAGGCCATGGCCCAGTCACTGCAGGCCATGGCCCAGTCTCAGCAGGCCATGGCCCAGTCACTGCAGGCCATGGCCCAGTCTCAGCAGGCCATCGCTGACGGCATCGGCGCCATTGCCCATGTGCGAGCCGGCGTCGCATAGTCACAGACAGGGTTTGCCAATCCCCTGAGCTCCATGGCTGCAAACCTGCAGACCCCTGTCGATACCAGCACGGGCCTCCAGGACTGGCAGCGCCAGATGTCGGGGGGGCATCGGATGGCCAGTCCGTTCGCATCCCCCCACCCATGTAGAGGCCTGGGGGCCATCGGGCACTCCGAGGGAGGAGGAGGTGCTGTGGTCCGTCCTGGGTCCCCCTGTAGGGGAGATCCCGGAACACCGCGACACCTCGGACTCCCCCCTTCCGTCCCAGCTGTATCGGGTGGGCAACGGGCAGGACAGGCTGGCAGCTCGCCATCCCAGTTCCCCGGGCCGCAGCCTGGCCCATCTAGGCCAGGATGCCCCAGGAAACGGCCGCCAAAGGGATCCCGTGTCAGAGGGCAGGAATCACAGGAGTCCACCTCCAGTTCTGCTGTGCCATCTGGGGAACCACGTAGACGTAGTCATAGGGTCCATAAGGCCAAACAATTAGACACTGAGTAAGTTGGCACGGGTGCAGGGCACAGATGAGTTTTAGGGGCTAGGGCACGTGCATGAACTCCTTTCGTTATTAAAGTCAATGTTACACCTACAGAAGCTGCCTTTGTGCTCTGTCCAAAGCGTGCGGGGGGTGTCATGTACATTGAGCGCAAGTGTGTGTGTGAGGGGTGGTCTTACCTCAGCCCCAGGTG